>NC_079362.1:19543102-19914056 GCF_029582105.1 Oenanthe melanoleuca | reverse complement strand
TCTCATGGTTCATGGTAGGCAGAAGCAGAAGCAGACTTCTGCTTACATTATTTTACTTGTTGCTGTCTTATAAAGTCCTCTGGCTTTCACCTGTTTCTTATCAAGAAGGCAATGCAGTTCACAGCAGGTTATCAAAAGCTTCTCATGCAGTGTTGCATGTACATGATGTGAAAAGAGGGTTTTCCACAGAAAATAGTTTTGATAATATCAAGCGGGGAGTTTTTGTGTACATGAACAGCAAATATTATGAATCCAAACTGTGAAAAGTAATGCATTTGAAAGCAAAGTTTTTTGGTTATTTTTAATGTCTTCCTGTTTGTTTCCCTTAGAAACTTCTAAGAAGAGAGTTAAAGCTCTAAAGAGTAGCACTCAGGGTATTTGGGTATGAGTAGTTGCAGCCAGATGTATCTCTGTTGTCTTTCCAGTTGTATGGCTCATGGGATCCCATATGGAATATGAAACTCGCTTCCTCATTTTTAACCACAGATACAAACATCATTATCACCCTTTCCAAAGGTGGTCAGGACATAAGGGCACACACACAAGTTATAACATGGACCAGTACTAATTTCTTTAAAGACTGTGAATGCCAGGAAGCTGTGGTTACCTTTGAAGATTCCAGTGTGCTCTGAGAGAGGAAAATTTGAATTGAGAGGGGATCAAGCTGGGAAGTGATGGTAAGCATAAAGTTATTTGGGAATGTGCAATGTTGCATCTGAGGTTTTGCAGGATCCAATATGTGCTGCATAAATAGCTGTGCTGTGTCTTCTATGGTGGGTCAGTGGAAAGTAAACTGCATCCTACTTGTCTGCAGTAAGGCAGAGGATGGTGGCAATAATTCCTCAGGTTCCCAGCAGACGATGACTTGAACAGTGACTTATGGATGTACTTCCAGTGGGATCTTCCAGCACCTTGCACATCCCATTTTACTGCCCTTTGAAGTCAGAAAGAACATTAAATAAGGGCAGCAACAGATAGCATCTGCTTATCTCTTATTAGAGACAGAAGCAGCTTATCCACAGAGCCACTAAGCTGAATTAAAACACTGAGAAGATGGTATCGTTTCAAATGTGATTTGCTCAGTCATATAAGATTCAGTAAAACAGTGACTGGAAAAGACACTGTGGTGTTATTAGACCACAAGTTATGGGTAGCAAATTCTAACAGATGGCTATGCTGCTGTGTGACAACAGAAAAAAGAAAGACCTTTCTAGACGTTTAGTTTAAAACTTAATTGTTTAATCGGAATAAATTTATGTGTGTAATACAAATGATAAAACATAATTGGATACCTGCTGAAGGTTCTCCTTGAGAAAGATATCAGAAAACCAAATAATTTTTTTTTTTTGTTTGAATTTTTAATTTTTTTTTAAGGAGCATTCAAATTCCAACAGAAAGCAATTTTTCCAAAAATGTTCATTTTTGAAGGAAACTCTGTTGACACAGTAATCTCAGTTAAATTGCAAGTAGTAAGTGTCTCAGCAGCATAGGTGTATCCAGATGGTTAAAAATTCAGTATTTTAGAGGCTGACATTTGCAAGCTTTTTGGTAAATATAAAAGGGATTTGGTAAATATAAAAGGAATATTTATATAAAATATAAAAATATTTAATTAGAATTATTTATGAAATGATATCTTGCTTTGATTTGAAAGAGGGTAAAAGTCTCTTGGTTTCTCTTTAGAACAAAATTTCTGCTTAGAGACTTTTAATTGTTAGGTTAGAAATTATTTTTTTCTATGTTGTTATCCACTCTAAAGTTAAAGATCATAAAAAATGCATATATGCATTGCAGAGTTTTCTCAAGATGTACTGCATCAGGAGGAAATGGAAACAACAATAAATATGGAGATGCAGGGTGTTGAGGACCTCCCTGCAATTTCCTCCAGCTGAGATCAGGCTCCTGCAGTGGTGGGGTCCATCTGTGGCTTTAGGTTTTCCACAGAGAGCCCAGCACGTTCACTCTGACACCCCAGTGCAACAGGAACCCAAGTACTCTAAACAGAGAAGGTGTATATGGCTTCTTCAACAGCATTCCTGGTTCAAAACAAAGCACTAATGCAGAGATATCTTCATTTTCATTTCCATTTTAAGCTGCAAGTGACACAAGGGTAGAGCCAGTAATTGAATTCTGGTTTTTTCTCAAATATGAACCTTTTAGCTATTAGCTATACTTATTTTCAGATATCAATGTTTCTGCTTAACACAGACATTTTGCATGCCCCTTGTTATTTACACGTTCAATGAGTCATTTCTATTGTGCTCTTTACTTTGGCATATGGGTTTATCACCAAAAACCCAAGTATTAATATTTAATTGCCCATATTAGGGAGCAGAACTCCCAAGTAGAACTCCAATACAGAACTATATTCTCCATTGTATGCAGTAAAGTAAAGTGCTTAGGAAAATATAGACAATGAATTATGACAAAAAAGTAAAATATGTTGTACTTTCTGAGTGCATTTGGTTCAGGGAAAACCTGTGTTCAAATGACTTATTTTCTTTTTTTAAAATTGATCTCCCTTATGTTATTGTTTTGTATGTGTGTGTGTATTGCATAAATGCATATTAACTGCATGCTATAAGACATACTTTGCATAAATGGAAGTCTCAGAAGCCACTATTTTGTACTCAACTTCCTTCTGCTGGGAAATTATTTTTTTACATGTGGGTTCTACTGACAAAATAAAGGCTGTGCTGAATTCATTGTGGGACAAAGTACCTCACGTTGAAGGGTCAGATTGGCTCTCTGTTGTCATATATTTTCTCCATGTCTGGTTATTTACCTCCAGTCTGTGTTCCATGACTCTCCCAGTGAGCAGAAATAGTTCCTCTTACATTTCTAATTCACAAGCTGCAAAGGAAAACTTCTAAGAATACACCAGAGCCAGAAAATACTAGAGTTGTTACTGGCTGTTGTATCAACAACTCTAATGTTAAAATCTTTTCTCTTCCTCTGAGGCAATTTGCATGGAAGTTAGTCATCTCTCACAGTTTTGTAAGTTTTCTTCTCCCTTTTGAAATAGGGACAAGGAGGTATGAATTTGAAATGAAACCTCATTTGTAAATCTGCCTGATTTCATATGTTTAAATTAGATATTTCATTTTAGCATAAATGCATGGGTGGTTTTAAACTTTGCGTATGAAATACACTTGATATGGAAAATATTTCAGTTTCTGCTGCCATTTGGTATGATGAAGGTTAGCACATACAGTATGTAAAATATGAATCCCTCTCAGGGAGATCCTTATTTGAATTGTAAAGGAGAAATTTCTAAAAGTATAATTAACTTTGCTTGATACCTTTTCTCCTCATTTTGTGAAGAAATATCACCCACAAACAAGGAAAGGGAAAAAAAGACGCTTTCTCTTGCCTGCTAAGCAGCTGGAAACATTGCACTGTCATGTTCTCTGATTCATACCTCAGCTCTAAGTCAGCAAATCCTAAGTGGGTCTGAGTTGGGAGTGTCTTAACAGGCCAAGCAATAAAAAGCAGAAATAATTTAATAGCACTTTCTCTAATAGCAGCTGACAACAGCACTCCAGGAATGCATTCTAGCAAAAGAAGGTGTTTTCTAAACACGGGTTTAGGGTTTTTCTCCAATTTGTAAGGAGATCAGAATGCATCTTTCAGCAATTGTTCCTTAATTCTGGTTATTTGTCATTCCTTTTCTCATTGTGTTTGCCTTGAACAGGTTCTTGAAAGTTTAGTAAGAGGATAAAAAGTGACTGCATGGGAAATATAGAAATCTTCTCAATGGTCTTCTGAACTGGAATTAAATAAAATAGAGAATTCAAATAAGACGCAAATATGAATTCTAACTGCTTATTACAATGAGGTCTTTTTATGTTTAAAAAAGTATTAATATTATTTTAACTATTAAAATAATATTAACTTTGTGTCTTTAGTGGTAAATTATAGGTGTTGATTTAATGTCCACATAGCCCGCCTTTGAAGTACTGGTGTAGAAAAAATAAAAGGTGGGATTAATAAGTTAGACCTCACCTATCAGAAGAAAAAAAAAAGGAGAAAGAGGAAAAGAAAAAAAAGAGAAAAAGAAATGTATCATGTCATACTGCCTATACAGTTTTGGGGTTGGGTTTTTTTTGTTGGATTTTTTTTCAACAGATTTCTACCTTTTTGCCTCTATGGGTATTACTTCTCATTTGCTAAGAGAAAAAGAAGCATTAAAAAAAGGAAAGAAAGAAAGAAAGAAAGAAAGAAAGAAAGAAAGAAAGAAAGAAAGAAAGAAAGAAAGAAAGAAAGAAAGAAAGAAAGAAAGAAAGAAAGAAAGAAAGAAAGAAAGAAAGAAAGAAAGAAAGAAAGAAAGAAAGAAAGAAAGAAAGAAAGAAAGAAAGAAAGAAAGAAAGAAAGAAAGAAAGAAAGAAAGAAAGAAAGAAAAAAAAAGAGTCCTTAGAATCCTTTCCATAATTTCATTTCTCTGCTTATATTGTTTAGATCTTAGGAGCTATGCTCTGAAGAAAATGCTCAAAGAAAATTGTTTCTGTCTTACCACAATTTCAGGATGATTTTGGCACATTTGGGCTCTTTCTAATGACCTACAATTTTGCCTTCATACACTTAACTTCACAGGCTGAACACCTTTGAAGCGATCCTTGAACGTGTGTTTAGATAATAAACTTTAGGTGCCGTAAATCTGCATTCAAATCTAACGCAGTCCTAAAGACAGCAGCTGGCAAGAAGGTAATTTCACCTCGTGGCTTGCCAAGCAATCTGGGCAGCAGCAGCACACTCCAAGGCATGGAATTGCTGCTTCTGTGACAACACAGACAGGTTGGCTCTCGTCTTGTTGATGGGTTTAGCTGGCTGAGCTCATGCTTCTTTGTCTGTATCTCTCTGTGTTTAGTTGACAGACTCCTCTACAGTGTGTTTTCTCTGGAAGACAGGCAAAGAATGTATCACTTTGCAGGTTTGAGTAAGAGTCTTTTCCCTAGCAACATGTAAAACCAGTATTTGATTAGTGTTATTACAATATTTTGGAAAGTCAGGGTGAAACTGAGAACCCTAATTTGTCCCTTTTGTTCCAGTAGTTTGTTTTTCTCTTTCTCTCTTACTCATGTATTCCTAGCCCTCTTTCTCCAGTTACATGACTTTCTCATAATATCTTATAGCTTTTGCAGAAACAGTCTTTCAAAAAAACATTTAAACTCACATCTTTAAATTCTTTCAGCATATTCAAAAACTCTCTGAAGATAAGTGAGCTTTATAAGCCAGTTGGCTTTTCTTCTAAAGCTGCTTTTTTGATTCTGGTCTTTTCTCCCGTTTCCTTATCCGTTTCCTTATCTCCTTCCATAGACTCTGGTAAGACCCTCTAGTCCAGACTTCCTCCCCCATCTCCCGTGTATTAAAGTGGGATTTTTTGTTTGGTTTCTGGACTTCACCACCATACCATACTGAAATTAAGTGTTCTTGTGGAAAATTTACGGGAGCATGAGGAGACAGCTTGACGCTGGGAAAACAAGCACGTGGTGACTCAGGGGCAGCAGCAAGGAAGTGGATAACCTTTTCAGGGGGGCTGAGAGAGCCAGAATGTGCCTGTGGAGAGAGCATCCTTGGTGCCCTGAAGCACCAAGCCGAGGCAGTGGTTGGTGCAGTCCAGCACTAGTTGTGGGCGATGCACGTGTTCACAGGATCCATTTGGGTCAGTCTGATTGAATTCCCTAAACTCCCCAGAGGCAGTAAAGTACTGAGGTATTTATCCATTCAAGAGTATCTAGTTTTCTTCCCATGCTGGTGTGGTTTTGTTGCACATTCAGTACCATCTATTTTAAATGTATTGAGCAATCAATTTAAACTTGTTATTGTCACTGGGGCTTGAAAATTTAATAAGCAATTACCAGAGTCCATTCCTTTGTTTTTAATTTTTACTAAGATGCTGTTCAATTTCAGACCTTAAAGCAATCATGCTCTCCAGATTATTGAATTGAATGAGTCCATAAGTCAGACCAGCTCTTAACACTATTTTTCTTCTGATTTATTTGGCTGAATGGTACAGTATCTCCTTGTGGAATGAGCAAAAAGGAAATGCAAATCTGAAGTTAGACTGTAAATATAAAGCGCTGCAATACCTATCAAATCAATGAGCAGCAGACCACGAGACCATCTTTCTGTTTTTTGTTGTTGTAGTGCTCTGCTTTTTGTCAGCATGTATGGGGGGAAAAAACATCCCCTCCTACAATTCTTAAAAACATAAAAAACAATTCTCTATATAGTTTCATATGTCCCTCATTGATCTTACAAGAGAATACCCAGAGAATCCAGGACTGCATAACTGAATTATTTTGGTTTCCTATTCCATTTCCTTTTCCATTTTTTTTAACAAAGCTTTTTCCTTCCCCGGAGTTTTTTTTAAATTTAATTCTTACTGAAGAAGAAAATGCTGCTTGATTTGTTTTCTTTTGTATTTTTCATCAAGACAACCAGCAAAATATTCCAAAATGTGAACAAATTCTTTTTTAAATTACTAAAATGTCACTTAGAGACACTTAGGCTAATGCTTTGAAAAGGTAATCACATTCTCATTCTTGTTATGCCTACATCATATTGCTCTAAAAGGAAGTGGTTTTCATGGGATTGCCTTTGGTACCCATCACACAAAAAAATACAAAAGGTCAAAGTAAAGCCTCTACAAATAGTAGATAAAGCTGCAGAGAGATCAGAATTCCTATTCTGGAAACCAATCATCTCTCTAAGAAGGGACAGCATGAAGGACAGAATTCTGAAAATATCAAAAATTTTCTCACAATTCTTTCCTCAATGCTTTGCAAAATCTGAACTTAGATTTCAGCAGGTGAAGAAATTTTTCATGTGTTTTCTTGAAAATTGCATCTTAATATTAAAGGGAGCAGAAGAAATATTTTTTAAGTGTTGGGTAACAATTAAATTGAAAATATTCCAAATGTCTTAGAAAGTGTTCAGTGGAATAAAAGTGTATTATTTTTAAATAGGATGCTATTGTGTTGAGATGGAACTGTTTATTTTTCCCTCTTAATTTCTATTTTATTACAGAAAAAAAAACTGAATAAATTGTGATTCTGGCAACACTGTAAGCATACCCTGTCTTGGGGACCAGTGTTTTCCTCACTAACTAGAAGTCCCAGTATTATACTACGGACAGTTTTGACATCTTGTACATTTTTAATTTTCTTCTAAGAATATCCTATGTGATACGATCAACTTTTGCCTAATTCTAATGTTTCTTCTTAGGAAAAAAACCCCATCTATTCTCAGTTATAAAAAAAGCACATTGACATAAACTGCATAGGTATTACCAACAGGGCTTGATTTGTTTGTTTGTTTGTTTGTTTGTTTGTTTTGTTCTTGGTGGTCGTGGGGGTGATAGTGGTGGGTTGGTTTTTTGTTTGGTTTGGGGAATTTTTGCTGCTTTTCTGTTGGGGTTTTGGGGTTTTTTTTGTTGTTGCTCATTTAAGGTTTTGGGGTTTGTGGGGTTTTTTTGGGGGTGGGGTTTGGGTTTTTTGTTTGCTTTTGGTTTTTTATTTTATTTTTTCTTTTGTTTGCTTGGTGTTTTATTGGGGGGCTGGTTAGAGATGGTGAGGTTTTTTTGGGGGAGTGGGGTCTAGTCCTAGATACAGAAAGGGAAATTTTAAATCAGGAAAACATATACAGTGCCTTATTTGAAGCATCTTTGTATGGTTCTGGCCAAAGTCCTTCTTTTGGAGGAATTTTAAAGCCAAGTAATTATTTGTTTGACTTCCTTCACTTTACACTGCTTTTTCCTAACTTTTCCTGGTGGAAAATTTGGTGATTCAACTTCAACTCAAAAAAAACAAAAATCATCATGCAAAAAAGTAGCAGAAAGGTCAGGACTTCACTATGATTAGAATAGGACCTCTGTCATCTTTAACTTGTGTTTATTTGTCATCTGTTTCCACTGCCCTGAAAACAAAAGGATCCTGAAAACCTAAATGAGTAAGCTATGGAGGTTGTCATTAGGGGATGCATTCCTATTATAAATAGGTGTCCCTTTATGAGTACAAAATGAATGAGTTTGCTCTGTTATCTGTATTTATTTTCAGGCAATTTCCTTTCATTTACAGAAATGCACTTGTCTATACTCTGGGGTCAGGTGACTGTGAATTAAATGAGATGGTTTTTGTTCTCAGTGAAATGGCAAACATCCACTTGAAAAATTCACTTACAATCCAGAAAAACACTGTTTCGAGTGGTGACCTCTGTTAAAACAGGAAAATTTCTCACCTACCACACAAACTGCCTTATATTGCATACGGCTGACATGTGGAAATGAAACTATCTGATTAACTTCAACATTTAACTGTCAAATTTTGTGCTTTCTATGTGCATAAAATGTGTTGAATTTTAAAGTTCTATGCTTTTGAATCTCAGTCTTCTAAAAATTCACCTTATCATGTAAATAATTTTTTAAGTAAAAAACCCAAAAAATGTTTTATAATTTTTAAAAATTACATTTAATCAGTCAAAAAATTAGAAGTGGCAATGTGTTAATAGGAGAAGAAATAACTTAAATATCAAATGAAATTTCAAAATAGAAATAAGAATAATAGAAATAATAATACAACACTATATTTCTCTTGTATTTTTTTCTAAGTCATGTCAAAAAACCTTTCTCAATGGCAGCTTTTGTTTGCAACATTTTGCTTTGTATCTTGTTCATTTCTGTTGCGTCTCTCAAGGGAGACTAGAAGAAATGCACAATAGAGATGCATGAGGAACACGCCTTCACATTTTCCATTGTCTGCTTTGTTTTATTTGGGTTTTCCTGTAAAGTGGGCAGATTGAGGAGGAAGTATGAGGCAGAATTTACGGAAAACCCCAGGGAAAGTAAAGCTTCTGATGTGCATGCATCACACTCCCTTGAAAGACTAACCTGTCATTTTCATGTAAAGTGTATTTGTTTTTCTTTAATTCCTGATTTGTAATTTCTAGTAAATGAAATACAGTTCTGCTTTGTTGACCTTTCTCATTGGGGTGTGGGCTGATGCTTCATAATCTGACTCACAGATATGGTGATACACAGCTGAATGGGAACACTTAGGAGAATTGGTTTCATTACCTTGCAATTAATAAAAGGTTTAATTTTCTACCTCCAGAAGAAAATAAGCCAACTGGCAAGCAGCATTTTGGCATGGGAAGAACACAGAAATCATTTATTCAGTGGTCATGTGTGCAAACATATTTGGTCATGCTTGAATACACACACACATGCATTTGTTAATAGATAATAATTGAAAGAAAAAGCTTTCATGGTCTTACAGGGTTCATTGAACTTTTAGTTGCTTCAGTGAAAGTCAGAACCTACCTAAATTACAGATGATGGAGGTTCATTTATACTTCTGTTAGCTTCCTGGTAAAATTCTGAAAATTTCTCCTTAAGATGCATTTTCTAGACTAAACTTGAGTATTCGTAATTCATTCAGAAGATTAGGCTTCAATTAGGGTTTTGTTCTCAAGTTAGTTTAATTCTATAAAGAGGGCATGCATACAGATTAAACTAATTTCCCTAGCTCCATACTTATGCAACTTACACCCATCACTCAACTGCTGGAAGTAAATCAACATTTTGGATATATTGCAGTATCTGCTACCTGAAAACCTAAATTTCTGAAAGAGGAACATGTTTACTCTTTTGCATTCCCACCTAACATAATAAGTTGCTGACAGTAAATGTTGTAATGCTCTTTTTGCACGTAGCATGAGGTAGCCTTTGTGTACTCCCAGTATCTGCTTTTGCATATTGGTGTCACTAGCTAGCTGCTCTTTTAGATGCAGTTACTAAATGTAGCATTCCTGGGAGGAAACTAGTCATCACTTTGGGAAATATCACAGGTAAGAATATGCTGGGAGAAGGATGTGCAGCTTTCTCACAAGGGAAAGAGGAGAGGCAGGCACTGATCCCTTCTCTGTGGTGGCCAGAGACAGGACCCAGGGGAATGGGCTGAGGCTGTGTCAGGGGAGGTTTAGGCTGGACATCAGGAAAAGGTTCTTCACCCAGAGGGTGGCTGGGCACTGGACAGGCTGCCCAGGGAAGTGGTCACAGCAGTGACCCTGACAGAGCTCAAGGTGCTTTTGGAAAACATTCTCATGGCACACAGAGTGATATCTGGAGCTGCTCTGTGCAGACCCAGGAGATGGACTCTGGTGACCCTTGTGGGTCCCTTCCAATTCAGAATAGTCTATGATTTTATCTATCACCAAAGCATTATAAACAAAAAACAAAAAAACAAACAAAAAAGTATTCTTAAAATTATTTTTTCTCTGTAAATATAAAAATATGAAAATAGTTACATTATTCCCCATCATATCTCTGCTCATTATGTGTCCATCCATGTTTCCTATTTTAGTCTAACATTCGTATTTTACTTGCTGTTGTATGAATCCATCTTAATATTTTCTGTAGGTCATTTGGTTATTTCTTCAGAGTAAATGATAAATTTCTTATTTGTTCTCTAAATTCCTGTCTCACTTTTGTATCTGAAACATCACTCTGCTTTTCCTTACCTTTTTCCCTTACTTGCTGACTTCCCTCCTCTTTTTTTATTCCCTGTGACTATGCTTCTCTATAACCAGCACAAGAGTTTCAAAAGCACAAGATTTTCACACCTTTGCATTGATTATGGTGTGTAAGAATTTCTTCCTGGCACTTTTTGTTCTAATGGCAGAAGTTTTTCCATTTGTTTCTGTATCTTCTTCCCTCTGAGCTCAGGACACTCTTTCTCAGTTTATCAGTGATTTGCAGGGACACAAAGCTACTAAACTCTTCTCACTGGTTTTTTCTTTTGTTTTTCTTCCCCTACCTCAGGCTTCAGCAGTTTGTAGTTACAGGCTGGATGTCCTCCTGGTACTTTCAGTGTGTCCAGCCTTGGATCTTTTCCCTTCTGTCCCTTTGTGGCATTTGTGCTCACAGAAAACCTTTCCCCTTTGCCTGAACTTTGAATCTCCTCTAGCTTTGCTCATACTTTCGTCTTGTATTTAAATCTTTTGAAATAGACATTTTCTGAAGGGTTGGAAAGGTTTAGCATAATATATTCTATTTCACAGAACAGTAGAGAAATGTAAATCTTCCTTTTCCTAAGGCTAACATATTATGTGGGTTTAGTATCTACTTTTATAGCTTAACTGTCATTCAGAGTAAAACAAAGACTAGTGCAAAGAAATGTTTCTAAAGACATGTTTTATACCTCCAACTTATAAAAAGGCAGTAAGAAATAGCCCTTCTTCTCCATACATAGATCTTAAAACACTACTGTTGTCTTTGCAATAGCATTGGATGATAATATAAAAAATTAGGTAGACAAGGAGTGATTGATTGTACCACCTCAATGAACTCATATTACACAATAATTTTAGATATAAAGTCAGTGATACCTCAAAATAATATCAGGATGTGCACCATATATCACAGGGAGCTAAAGTTCATTCACTTAATAGAGCTACAGAAATATGGTAACAGACATTTACAGCATTGTTGATTGTATGCATAGCAGCTTAGAGACCCATGCAATTTCCCATTCAAATAAATCAGAAAACTGCTGGAAAAATTATTGCCATCTGCTGAGTATGAGTGTACACAAGAGGCTGGATTTCCACTGCCTTCTTCTTCCTTTGTGATGTTTGAGAAAAGATGTTTTTATTTTAGTTACTTTCATAACACAGGAGAAAAAAACATTAAAACCTCCATCTAGAAAAAGGCAGTTCACCTTGCTGCTAAGAAAAGGATTTTTTGGTTATTTTTAAGGTTGCTTTTGAAGCCCAACACTGCTGATGAAAAACTCCTTTAGTTGTTGTCCAGTATGTCACGTATTCACACCTGCAATAACTAGATACATTAATTTAATTAACATAACACGAGGGACATGACTTTCGTGTGTGTTTTTTCATTCATTTCTGTCAAGCCCTGTTGGGGCAGAGATGTCAAAGACAACACACATCAGATTTCCCATCAAGTATCAGAGCATGCACAGAGAGGGCAGCAGCACAAATGTCCCGAGGCATTCAGCTGAACAGCTCTTGCCACTCGCTGCATTTGTTCTTTTCTGTGTGGATCTCTGGTGTGTAATAGTAGGTGAGACTGTAAAATCAGGTGCAGAGAAGAAATCTGGAAGGCACCACTGCCAAGAGTTTCCCTGGTGAGCCATTAGTTTAGAGACTGTGGAGCCCTATGGGAGTTGAGATCCTTCCATGGAGCTGCAGTACAAGACCAGCACGAGCAGCTGTTGACGTGGGGCAGCACAGGCAAACTTGTGTGAGCCTGTGCTAAATGAAACCTTTGTGCCTTGACCAAACTCTGAAATTCTTCAGCACATTTTCAAAGCAAAAGTGAATGTATTTTTATTTTTATTTTTATTTTTATTTTTATTTTTATTTTTATTTTTATTTTGATTTTGATTTTGATTTTGATTTTGATTTTGATTTTGATTTTGATTTTGATTTTGATTTTTTTTTATTTTTATTTTTATTTTTATTTTTATTTTTATTTTTATTTTTATTTTTATTTTTAGAGGGGAAAAAAATTTAAAAAAATTTTAAAAAGTTGGAAAATGCCAAAAGCTAACGTGGAAACCAGTGGCCATCTCTGTTTGCCAGGTCACCCAGGGAGAGTGTTCAGCCTGTCCTTCTCCTTCCCAGTGGCTGTGAATTCAGTGTGCATGTTCTGTGATAAACCTGTGACCCCCTACTAAGATGGTTATTTACTGCTAACACAGCAACGTGGTGGGTGAACCTGCAGTGCTATGAGTTCTGCAGCAAAGCATGAACAAAATGTGTTACATCTGTTATTATAACCACATAATGCACTAATCACAAGAAAGTATGAGCACTATACAAGATAAGAAACTTCATGTTAATTTGATCTTTCTTCTGCTAAAGAAATGAAAGTCATAGGATCTGAGAAAAACTTATGTTAGAGGGGACGCCTAGATACCAGTGAGTTCATCTTCATACTGAATCTGAGGCTGACCTCAAAGTTTTGGACCATTTTGTGTTATTTTAAAGTTAAAATTAGCTTGATGAAAGAAGTGACAGCAAAAGGGAGGCTGGTAGGAATGGAAATCTTCCTTATGTAAGAGCACCAGAAGAAAACAGCAGTTGAATAGCAGGTATTAAAGCACTCTGCAGTGGTGCTGAAAGAGCAGCAGCTGCCAGATTTGTGTGTAATTCATTACTGACCTCTTTCTCAGATCTTCTCAACAACACAGATACTTGAGGCTTATGTTGCTTCTTTTTCCTTTCACAGGTGAAGACTTTGTTGGTGCCTGAATTCAGTTTTCTGACACACCAACAGTAAAACGCATTGTCAAGAGTGGTTCTCACAAATGCAGCTTATCTCCCTCAGCTCTGTGGCATTTTGTTACAGAAGACTGGTGGTGGAACCCAATAATCACCATTCAAAAAAAAACCTCTGAATTTTATTCAGAACAGAGACTGATTAATACAGTCCAGTTCCTATTTCTCTTGAGCCATTGATTAAGAAATCAAATTCCTTACCAGCCTCCTCTCTTCTACCTGATTTATCCCTGAGTCTATTTGTGCCTTCCCAATGGCTTAGGCACTACTGCTGCCACATAAATGATTTTTTAATGATGGCTTTGCAGGAGTAATGCAAATTCAATAATAAAACTATTTTAATATATGAATTTTATGAAGAGGTTTAAAAACATGCATTTTCTTCACTGAATGAGCAGAGCTCAGAATATTTTTTAAGAAAAACATTCTTATTGTAATTCAAAGATCAAGATTGTAATATGATGGCAACAGTACTTTTATTTTTAAATAATGTAAAAGAGGAGAGGTGCCTATAATGCTTCCAGGCAAAGAATATGGAAAAGTCTACCCTGTAAAAAGTCACAAAGTCTCTCTGCTTTTCTGGTCAAGTAGTTTCACAGGTGGGAATGTTGTAGTGTGCCTGGATAGGATTAGGACTTGTGAGTTTGTCTGACTTTTTTTTCTTCAGCATAGCTGGTTAATACTTCTGGAAAACAGGATATAAATCAATGATACTCAATGATACAAGTGTAGCTCTTAAGTTTGGAATAACATGCACAATCATTGCCAAGACATCACTTTGGAGTCTCAGAAATACCCCTGTCTTGGACCAAACGTGCTTTAAGACATTTTCAGTCAATACCTTTGTGACACATTAGGATGTGACTTACAGTTCTCATCCTACTCTTCTGAAGTTTTAACTTTTGCTTAAAATTCCATCTAAATTATCCAATTCAGAAGAAAAAAAGCTATATTCTGATCTTCATTCTCCTTATTTACTTCAGTTTCATATAGATTTTAATATGCTGTTTCACTCTGAGAAGTACCTATGTCAAAATAATTGTGTTGCTTAGAAGTTTTTCCAGTACACTATTTTACTTCACTGACAAAAAAAAAAAAAAAAAAAAAAAAAAAAAAAAAAAAAAAAAAAAAAACCAACAACCCAAAAAACATAAAAAACAAAGGAAAAAAAAAAAAGGCAAAACAAAACAAAAAACTATCTTCATGTCAGAAAGTTATCTAGCTTTTATTTTTAGGTCCTAGTTATCATCAGCACAACTGGTCATGTGGAACCAGAAAGGCACTTCAAGCTGCTCTGTGACATTATCCCGTTCTCTTTCATCCTATTGTCCAGATACCAGGGCTTCATGACTACAGTGAGAGGGAAGATCAGTGCCCAGGAGCCCAGAGAGCCTGGCAGCAGCCTTGGTGAGCTGGGAACAAGAAGCAATATTCACTGTTTGTTTGAAGGCTACCCCATGCACACATGAGCTCACTTATTAGTTGTCGCCTGTATATATGTAGGAGTCTTGTGACTCTTGCCTTAAAAAGTCAATATTTACCACGTATTATCATGAATTAACCTCAGTCTTATAACCTTAAGAGTGGAGGAATTACTTTATGGTACTGCAATACTTTAAAATATTTAATAGTTTTATTAAGTCTCTGAAATACAGCATAACTGGAGTGACACAATTCTCTGCTCTTAACAGTATTGGTTTATGTCTCTTCAGGAGCAAGGTTATTCTTTTGAATTCCAAGGTTTTTTTTGCCTAAGATACTAAAAAAACCTAACTCTGAGCAGTTCTAATGAGGCTTTCATCTTTTCTTATTTGCTTCCTTTTTCCATTAATACTTCAGTACATATAATTACTGCTCTCCATTCTTTCTCTTGTAAGGGTTCACAGGAAATCTTGCAACTAGTTGCTTGGCCAATCAGTACATTTGTGTTGTAGAACAAGTTTATGTGGTGTGCTCCCAAACAATCTGTACAGGTTGTGCTTTGTCTAAGTGTTCTCTGGGACACTAGTTTGAGACTCTCCTGCCCTTTTATTTACCTTCCATGTATCTGTAGGAATCTAGCACTGCAAATTCTTTCAACATTGGCTGAAATTTGCAAGCAAATTTAAAGGTATGATGGAAATGACAGATAGAGTGTTGCCACAGGAAAATAAACTGTCATTTTATTTAATTGCTTCCTGTGTAAACACAAGTCACCTTACTGTTGGATTGCTTCAATCACATAAAGTATGAATCACAGAAACTGTAAAATCTTAGTCCTTGTTTATGAGTTAAAAGGACAAGTTTATTCCCATTTGTTAATTTAGAAATATTTTTATATTTCTAGATGTAATTTTCATTTTTTTATTTGGAGATTTCTTAAACTATTTTCTCCATGTGATCTCACTTGGTTCATAATAGCTTGAAATACAATTGGAGTGTTCATATATATTGTCAAACTCTTTGACAGAGACATACCTCCATTTTTCTAGACGCTTCCTCTTGTTTTAGGAAATGTAAACTGTATCTTTTCTTCTTAAAAGCATTTTTAGTCCTCTCTACCCAACCTTCTTTTTCACCCCAAACTCCAGGTCTGACCCATCATGATGTCAACATTTTGTAGATTTAGAGGTGCTTATGTCTTATGTTTCATATATTCCATTGTCCTCAGGAGGAATTCCCCTCAAACTGCCACAAAGCTGCAGTATGATCAACCTTTAAATTTGTGTTTTCTTCTCCATGTTGTTCATGCAAAATTTCATGACAGGGTGCTGCTACAAGGGCAATCAGGTTGACCAGCTTTACTTGCCTGTTTCCTTGTGCTCTCCTATCTGTTCTAAATCCACATGTTAGCTTTATCTTTTGCTTATCTGCAAGCTGCTTTTGTCAGAGACCATCCTTGTTCTTTCTGTATAACATCTGTCCTGGTTGTTCTGTAGTCTCTGACAAAAGAACTTGGGTATTGCAGCAAGGTTGATGTTTCTGTAATAAGTGACTACTGGGAACCTTAAAATGCATATGTTAAAATGTAAAATATTATTAATAAATTTTTTTTTTTTTTTTTTTTGTAATCAAAGCATTCTAGAAATCTTCAGCTAGCACCTTCAACGGTATTCATTTATTTTGGTGATTTGTCATTGTTTTTATAAGAAATATCTTCAAATGGAGCCATTGTTGTAGGATTAGAAATATTTCATCCAGTATAATAGAATGGCAAAACTGACTCCAAGGAGCAAAATTGCACCTAAAAAAGCTATTTTTTTAAAAGCTGCTTTATATTTGGTACAGTCCTTTTACTGTAGTTAGACACTGTGCAGGATGTTTTTTTTTAGACTGCTCCATTTCCAGGCACCAACCATCCCCAGTAATGCTGGGAAATGTATAGGAGAACTAGTGGGAATCCAGGTCCAGGTTTCCTTTAACCTCGTCTTACACACACCTGCTCTGTGGCCTCCCAAGAACATTACCAGCACTTTGTAAAAGAGTTACACAAAATCCAAGGGTCTGGACTCCTGGACTCCGTTTACTAACAGATTTTTCAATGAAAAGTAATAAGGTTTGCATAGAAACATATTCTGTATATGCAACATGACTTCTTTAATCACTTATTCATATTTTGGGTGTTTAAGAGAAAGAGTTTTGGAGTTAGGATACCTTTGAAATGTGAAGTTCTTTACAAGACGCAGCTGGGAGAGATGAGATTTGATTTCTTGTTTCTTTAAGCTTTTCTTATCCTAAAAATCTGAAGGGTACTGTGGGCTGCAGTCACAAAATTAATCTACAGTCTAGTAACATGCCCTTAGCTCCCCAAGTTCCTGATGAAGACCCAGTACTAGAAAGGGGGTTGAGCAACTACAGAGCAAAAAGCAAAGTTAGAAAGATTGCCTGTGTCTCACAAAAATATCTCAATCTTTCATGTAGACTTTGCAGAATTGTGTTTCATATTCTACCCTGAAAACTACTGTAAGCTAAGATAGTGTAAAGAGATTTAGTTAAAGAGTTTTATTTAAGTTTTCTGAAGTTGCTGAAGGACTATCCTTCTGCTGAAAACAACTATAGCTGCAAGAATTTGCTTAATATGAGTAACCATCCTGGATGGGAATGAATAAGAATGCTGTTATTGGACTAAGTCACTGCATCAAGAACTTCATTCTCTCCTGTAAGCTTTATTTAATGCTTCATGTTTACTCTGTGGGAGGTGATAGACTAGAACTGGCAGTGCTCAAGGCCAGGCTTTGAGCAGCCTGGTCTAGTGGAAGGTGTTCCTGCCCATTGCAGGGGATTAAGATGATTTTAAGGTCCTTTCCAGCCCAAGCCATTCTATGATTCCATGATTCTGTATCTCAAGGCTCTGGCCTCATCTCAGAGATCCAAAAACCCACAGACTCCCACAGCTTTTTGTTCTTACCTGCATTTAGTTTAGCAGATGTAAACAAAATTGTAGCGTAAGAGTTTGTCAAGCCCTTAAAGAGGCTGCAGTGTAAGCTGAATTGTATACAGGGATATAGTGAGATTTTTCAAGTTTACTTGCCCAAAGTAAATAGGTCTTCTTTCTTGAGAGGATTAAATAGCTGTGATTGTTAGGAAGCTTGATTAGAGCAGAAGGCCCAGCTCACCCTCTCAAAATAAATTAAAATAAACCCCATAGAAATTATTTTCACCCAATCCCTCTATCAGTGAGAAAAAAGTAACAATGAAACCTTTTCTTCTTTTGAGGTTTCATATTTTATTTTATTTTGTGAGGAACATTTGATCTTATTACCATTTTCTCACTTCTGCTCACAATGGGTTTTCAAATTGCTATTAAATTTTACAGTTTTTAGGTAATTGGGTAAAAAATTATTATTCTTTTTTCAAAAGGGGTCATGACTAGCAGCTGGCTATTATCTTTACTTGAATTTACTTGAATTGAAAATTAAAGATTATCTTTTCCACATTAACTTTTAACAGAGTAGAAGGCTGAAGATCAAAGGATGCAAAAACTTCACAAACTTTAAAAATCAAACAAGGTTTCAACATCATAACGTGCAAAATTATTATAATTTTTAAAAAAACAATTGTAGAATGGTCCAAAAGCCATATCTAGGAGTTTTCAAATTTTAACCATAAACTCTGCTGCTAAAAGGGGAAAACATTTCCGAACTCTTCCTAATATTAAATTTTCAATTACAGTACTAACTAGATTCATATGGAGTATTTCCAGGATTTACTCCAATTTTCTGTAGCAAAACAAAGACCTATCTTTTGGCGTACAGAATTTTTCAAGCAGAAAATTTCAAAGTATGCTCTCTTCAGTAACTATAAGTGTTCACAAAACTCTCTTGAAGACTAAGCCTTCATTGGGGCCAATGTGGGTCTGAGTTTCTGTCTCCAAATCATGATTTCAGACCTCTTAAGAATTCATTTTGCATCAAGCAGAGTGGCTGGCACAGAATAGAGATGCTGATGTTATAATGTAGTTTTATGAAAGCACCAAATCACAAGTGAAAGAAGCAAACAGAGAGCTAGAAACTATTCAAAAAGGAACACAAAAGGGAAAGCACTATTATGCCAGTGCATAAATTCATTATACAACTACATTTTAAATGCTTTCACTTCTGTTATCTTACTTTTGAAATCTGAGGATAGAAACTTAGGGAATAGTGATCATGAAATTATAGAGTTCTTGATATTTTGTGAAATCAGGAGGAATATCAATAAGAATTTTACACTGGACTTTCAGAGGGCAGACTTTGGCCTATTCAAGAGACTTATTCAGAGAGATCCTTGGGAAGCAGCCCTTAAAAACAAAGGAGTTTAGGAAAGGTGGGAGTGCTTCAAAGCAGAGATCTTGAGGGCACAGGAGCAAACTGCCCCTGTGTGTCAAAAGCCGAGTTGATAAGGCAAATGTCCAGCCTGGATGGGCAAGGAAGTTTTGCAGGAAGTTACGAATAAAAAGAGGATGTATCATTTTTGCAAGGAGGGTCAGGTCTCTCAAGAAGTATTTAAGGGGGCTGCTAGAGCATGTAGGAAAAAAACTAGGGAGAGCAAAGCCCTGTTTGAACTAAAAATGGTGGCTTCTGTAAAAGATAATAAGAAATGTTTTACAAATATGTTAATGGTAAAAGGAAGAGTAGGTCCAGCCTTTGTTCCTTACTGGATGAGGGAGGAAAATTAGTAACTACAGATGAGGAGGAGGCAGAAGTGCTTCTTTGCCTCAGTCTTTAGTTGGAAGACAGCTTGTCCTCAGGACAACTCTCCTTCTGCGATGGTAGATGGTGTCAGGGAGCAGAATGGTCCCTCTGTTATCCAGGAGGAGGCAGTCAGAGAGCTGCTGGAATGCTTGGATATTCATAAATCTATGGGACCAGATGGGATCCATCCCAGGGTGATGAGGGAGCTGGCAGATGAGCTTGCAATGCCACTCTCCATTATTTACCAGCAGTCCTGGCTCATTGGTGAGGTTCGGGATAACTGGGAGCTGGCCAATGTGACACCCATTCACCAAAAGAGTGGGAAGAGGGATCCTGGTAATTTTAGGCCAGATAGCCTGACTCCAGTACCAGGTAAGGTTATGGAACAGTTTATACTGAGTGCCATCACACAGCACTTACAGGATGGCCAGGTTATCACACCCAGCCAGCATGAGTTTAGGAGGGGAAGGTCTTGTTTCACCAACATGGTCTCTTTTTATAACCAATTACCCACTTGATGGAACAAGGAAAGGCTGTGGATGCTGTGTACCTGGATTTCAGCAAGGTCTTGGGCACTGTCTCCCACAGCATTCCCTGGAAAAGCTGGCAGCCCATGGCTTGGGCAGGAGCACTCTTTGCTGGGTTAAGACCTGGGAGGATGGCCGGGCCCAGGGAGTGGTGGTGCAAGCTGCTGCATCCAGCTGGCAACCAGTCACCAGTCGTGTCCCCCAGGGGTCTGTGCTGGGGCCAGTTCTGTTCAGTACTTTTACTGATGACATGGATGAGGCCATTGAGGCTTCCATTAGTAAATTTGCAGATGACACTAAGCTGGGAGCGTGTTGATCTGTTGGAAGATAGGAGGGCTCTGCAGAGAGACCTGAAATTGTTGAATGGATGGCAGAGTCCAGTGGGATGAAGTTTAATAAGACTAAGTGCCGAGTCCTACATTTTGGCCACAATAATCCCCTAAAACGTTCAAGGCTGAGGACGGTGTGGCTGGACAGTGCCCAGGCACAAAGGGAGCTGGGGGTGCTGGTCGACAGCCAACTGAACATGAGCCAGCAGTGTGCCCTGGTGGCCAAGAAAGCCAATGGCCCCGGGCCTGTATCAGGAATAGTGTGGCCAGCAGGAGCAGAGAGGTCGTTCTTTCCCTGTACTTGGCACCAGTGAGGCTGCATCAGGAGTGCTGTGTCCAGTTCTGGCCCCTCAGTTCAGGGGGGATGTTGAAATGCCTGAGCGCGTCCAGAGGAGGAACAGGGCTGGTGAGGGGTTTGGAGCACAAGTCCTGTGAGGAATGGCTGGGGGAGCTGGGGTTGTTTAGCCCAGAGAAAAGGAGACTCAGGGGTGACCTTATCCCTGTCTACAACTTCCTGAGAAGTGTTTGTGGTCAGGTGGGGGTTGATCTCTTTCACCAGGCAGCACTGACAGAACCAGAGGACAAAGTCTCAAGCTGCATCAAGGGAAAATTAGTAGGTTGTGCAAATTCCGTGGAAACCTACAAACAATTTCACTTAAGGTTTTTCACTGTGCGCTTGACATCTCTCAGCGTCTTACCTCTCTTGCCTCTCTTACAGGTACCTGTCTATAATTTTTAAACATACCTTTTTGTCCATATTTCTGGCAGTTCTAGTTCTGCTCCCCCGGGGTGCCAGTGAGGAAAAGGAGCCCTCTTCCTAGGAAGATCCCAGGTGGGCGCCCTAGAGGGGTTATCAACCCCGCTGGCCCCTCGGCCAGAGAGAACAGGGTCCCACCAGAGTTGCCAACTGATTTACCAAAATAAGAGAATTGGTCTAATACCGATACTCAACTGTGACGGGCAAAAGACTCTCTAACAGTTCAAAGTTAGAAAGTGTATGTTTATTCAACACTGGGCAGCAGCATGAGGTAATCCTCTAATACACACTGCAAAATCACAGGTGATCACAAAATCTATTTATTAGCAAAGGATTCAAACAAATACATATTCATAATAACAACCCCTCCCATCCCCCACTTCCTATGGTAATTAGCAGAATAGCTATTAAGCATGCGTGACTGACTCCTTAAATTAAGTCTGGGTTCATTTTTGTGGGGAGGGGTCTCAAAATGAGGAAGAAATGCGAGTCTTTCTCACCCTAAACTCTCGACCTTTTCTATTAATGACAATACAAATGATTTCTGGGGATAGTCCAATTTCCCAAAGAATGGGCTTCTGGTTGCATTGTGTATGTTCCTTTGGGTCTTTTCCCATTTTAAGCACAGCTGAGCAAACATGAAGTGACAGACAATCAATTATTTAAGTTTCAGATTACTACTCCCTTTTAACTTCTAACTTTTAATTATTTTCAGCAAGGTAACTAAAATCCTAATTTTCTAAGATTAGTGTTTCAGTTGGATATTAGGAAAAAGTTTTTCACAGAAAGAGTGATAAAGCACTGGAATGGTCTGCCCAGGGAGGTGGTCACGGTCCCTGGATGTGTTTAAAAAAAAGACTGGATGTGGCACCTGGTGCCATGGTCTAGTTGAGTTGTTAGGGTATGGGTTGGACTTGATGATCTTGAAAGTCTCTTCCAACCTAGTCATCCTGTGAATTCTGTGAATTCTGTGAACTGAGAAAAGTGCAGGGAGGGCTACCATGATTATGATCAAAGTTAAAGAATAATATTAATAGAAGGAATAATTAAATACACCTGTACTCTTCAGCCTGGGAAAGAGATGAGTGAGAAGGAATAGAATAAAAAATCTATAAAAATTATAAGTAGAATGAAAAAGCATAAGGTGTTATTGTTTCCTTTCTTTTCCAACAGAAGGCCTAGGGGGCAGGAAGGGTAATAAGTTGAAAAATAATGAAAGCAGATAGAGCTTCACAGAGTTCCTCAGGATGTTGTATAAACTTATTACTTACACGGTATGTATAAATATGTACAGAAAAAGATGAACTGTAAGGATAAAAAAATGCTTTTTGTCACTTTTTCAAGTGTCTCCTGAAACATTACCCCATTTAGTAGATTTTTATGTAATTAAAAAAAGCACAAAAAAAAAAACCAAAAAAAAAAAAACAAAAAAAAAAAAAAAAAAAAGAAAAAACTCAAACAAAACAAAAAAAACCCTAACCCAACAGAAACACATTTTTTATTGTTCTGTACTTTTAGTAAAGTATACGCTTTTCAGTATTGAGATCAATTAATTACTTGTGCTAAATAACATATTTCTGGGCGTAATGGTTATACTTGATGTAGATATTTTAGACTCTGAAATAGTCACATTCTCTCTTAAAAAAGGGAGAAAGATAATATGAGGCAGTAATAGAAAAACAGTTTACAGATTTTTAAGAGCTTATCTGTCAAGTTGTCTATCTCTAAATTACTTAAAGATCATTTTGGATTTGCATTTGACAATTTTTCTAAAAACATCAGTCTCACACACACACACATATAAACACACAGATGTGCTCTTCCAAGATCACTGCAAGACCTACAGCATTTACAATATAACCATATATAACTGTCCTCAGTTGTAGTCTCATTTAAAATGCTCTCATTCTATATGTATTCCTTGGATTTTTCCTTTAACTTTGGTCCAGATGGTGCCAGTGGGAGCTCGTAATGTGAATCTGTTCTCACAAATAAGGAACTTTTGAAGACATTGCCCTTCAATGAACTGCTGTAATATCAAAGGCTACTGAAGCTTTCTTTTACTGAGGCAAGGCTTGATTTGCTGGTACTGAATGGAGTGAGAACACACATTTCTTTTTTCCAGGTCTGAACATAAAGACTGTACTGATTATCACCAGCTTCTGCACAGGACAACACAGCAAGGCTTATTTTGTATGACACAGACCACCATGAGTATTGACACCATTTCACTTCTCTCCATTTAAGTTGTTGGGGTTTTTTTACACTTAGGAAGCTCAATGTATAGAATACTTAGTACAAAAGCATGTAAATTCAGCAGATAAGTTATATTCAATGTTTTTGTCTGCTTTCTTCTATTCTAGCTTCTATTCTGACTTGCTTACTAAGAATAGCTAGCAAGAAGCTGGTATTTCAAAATGGAGAAATGTACCATCATTTTCAATAGGTGCAATAGTTACTGCAGACAAACATCACAATTAAGGTTGTGCTTTAGCAGCCTTGCAAAGCTAACAAAAGGAGCTTCCAAAACTCAGTGGTACAGAGTGGGGAAACTAAAACCATGGCAATTATCCCAAAAGAGGATTTCTCAGTGGTCAGACACCACAAACTTAATAAATTTCATTGTACTTTGATTAAAGGATGCTCTACCTAGTAGAACAGAAAAGGAGATCTCAGCTCTGTGAGACAGCTGATATTCAGATGTTTTAGTTTCTTTAGCAAAGAAAATCTAAGTTTCAAAACATTCCAGAGAACAAACATTTTCAGGAAAGGTCAGTTAAACAATGAAAGTATTTTTCCTTCTGAAATGGTTCAGATGTATTTTGTATCCACCTAAGCCAGTACTGTGGCTTACAGGAAAAGCAACACAGCTCTCTCATACTTTAAAAATGTGATTTCTCAACTGCCAGAGACATGTACTTTAGCTAGGAGCATTGCTCTGTGGATAAACTTGCTGGGATATAGCATAAGAAATATAGTCTGGCCAAGTTGAATTAGGGCAATGTACCCATACTGTATTTACTTCAGTGAGACTCTAAGGCTGCTTAGTAGAAAGTAAAATTAACTCAAATCATCCAGACTGAAATCTGTTGAGGTGGGCAGCCAAAATCAGGAAAAATAAGTTTCACAACAGAAAACTATTTGACTATATACTTTGTCATTGACTCATTGATGGGAAAAAGCTGTGTTTTGTTTAAAAAATGTCTTTACTCAAGGTCATATTTTAAATATTATGGAAAATGAGCCAAGGCCACTTGCAGACCAATTTCCAAATCTTTTCTTATGTTCAGCAACTTGCAAATTACATGCAGTCCTTTTGATCTCACTTGTTTTTTGGTATAAAGTTACATTTCTCAGATGCATGAGCATTGACAAATTGGATCTCAAATTATTCTGCAATATTGAACATAATACTTAGATCTATTAAGACATCCTTTTCAAGGATATAAACATTAGTTAAATATTTTACTTTGTTTTGAAAGTTTTCAGCTGCATCTGTTAGCAAAAACTTTTTTTTTTTCTTCTTTTTTTTTTTTTCTTTTTCCTGTGTCTGTTGCCTTTGTTTCTTTATTCTTTAGGCTTGTATTTATGGAAGGTAATCTACAGTTACTTCCAAAAACGCCTAAATTTTTGGAAAATAATCTACAATTACTTCCAAATTTCTAAATATCATGTTCTTCAGAAGCCTCACACTTCTTATATTTTCAATATTTTATAAGTGTAGGGTTTTGAAGAAAGTGAAAATCAAATAAAATAAAGGAAGAGCCATATTTATCTATTCCTTTCAGTGTTCCATACACATGTATTAACAGTGACTTTTATTAAAGCTTTTATTGATTCCTGTGTTTAAAATTGCTTATCTTTCCCAAGAGTTTCCAAAGTTCTTTGAAATGTCATGTTTTGACAGAGTTAAAGAATAAGGAAGGTTTAGAAATTCCAGGGAAAAGTCTGTTTTCAAATACAATGCACTCTCATCTCCACAATGAGCCAAATTCTTTTGCAATTGTGGCATTGGAAATTTTGTAATTTTGGTATCGTTTCATGTATGCATAACTCACAGTTCTACTTAATCTTATAAAAAAAAAAAACTGACTGAATTTTCATTCATGTTCCTAGAGAGATAGGGTAATGTTATGCTTTTATCATCCTTATAGAACACACATTGTCAAGTTTTGGAACAGGAGGGGTTAGTTCACTTGTCCAACTATTTTCCCACAGGGTGTTCGTATTCTTATAAGGACTCAAATTTTCTGGGGCCCAGACCCTGTAGCTGGGCAATAACACAGAGTAGATCACAAAGTATCAAGGCTGATATTCTTATGTACTAAAGTCTATTGCTGTAGGAAATCGTCTTCTTTCAACCAAAGCTACAAAGGAACACGGACACGGACACCGTATTTAGATACAAGTCACAAAATGCTTTATTGAGGAATGCATTAAATTTATCTCCTCTCTCAAATTCCTACAGAAATCCACAGAGTTTCTCATATCATCTTCTGATTGGTCTTTCTTCAGTTAAGCATATCTTTTGCATTCTACTTGAGAAACAGTAGTAGCATAAACATTAGTATGCTTTTCCTAGTTAATATGCATGTGTTTATTTCAGACTTTTATTTTCCACACCTGTGTCTCTTCTCAACTAAAAATAAAAGGAGAACTAGGTTGTTTGTGGCTTCTATAGCATGTTTCTATTTCACAATGCAATAAAATGCTAGCTGCATCGAAAAACTCTTCCATTATGTTAGCTTATTCAGGCAGTGGCTATTTTCACCATGCCTAAATATTCAGCATGCTTTTTAACTCCTACTGTTTTATGCCTGTGTGTGCACTTGCACATCCACACATCCACAAAGAATCATTCCCTTTTGCACCATGCCTACTGTAACGAAGGTGTTAGGAAGAAGAGACAGACTGAATCAAGTTCCTGGATTTTTAAACTTTTTTTTTTTTCCTAGTTGCTCTTCCCTTTATTTTAGTTGCTTTTTTGCACTATATTTTTTTTTTAATTTTTTTTTTTTTTTATTGATACCATTTTCAAAAATAGTTTGGCAAAAATCAGATTATGAGTTGTCATATCAGAATAAAGTTTGTGTGGACTTGACCCTAGATGGCAATCAGGCGCCCATCAAAGCTGCTCTAACCCTTCCTTCCTCAGCTGGGCAGGGGACAAAAAATGTAATGAAAGGCTTAAAACAAGGACAGGAAGATATTACTCACCAATTATTATCATGGGCAGAACAGACAGGATTAATATGTAAATTAATTAATTAATTATCAATCAAAACAGAGTAGAATAATAAGAAATCGACTCAAAAATTAAAAAAAAAAAAATTTCCAGAGCTTTTCTTCTTCCCAGGAGTAATTTTAGTGACAATTTCTTCCCATTTTTCTCCCCAGCAGTGCAGGGTGATAGGAAATGGGGGCTGTGGTCAGTTCATCACACGTTCTGTGGAGGAAGGATTCCTCTCACTTCTTTTCTGCTCCAGACCGGGGTCCCAGGTATATGAACTCCTACAGTGTGGGACTTTCCCAAGTTGTTCATGAACTGTTCCAGCGTGCATCTATCCCAGGGTGCAGTCCTTTAGGAACATCACAGGTTCCCCACAGGGTCACAGATCCTACCAGGAATCTGCTACGTGGTGGGGTTCCCATAGGGACACAGCTTCCCTCAGGCATCTACTTGCTTCAGAAGGACCTCTCCATGGGCTGGGGTGGATCTCTGCATCCCCCATGGATCCCATGGGCTGGGGGTGGATCCCCATGGGCTGTGGGTGGATCTCTGCATCCCCCATGGATCCCCATGGTCTGTGGGTGGATCTCTGCATCCACATGGATCCCCATGGGCTGGGGGTGGATCCCCATGGGCTGTGGGTGGATCTCTGCATCCCCATGGATCCCCATGGGCTGTGGGTGGATCTCTGCATCCCCATGGATCCCATGGGCTGTGGGTGGATCTCTGCATCCCCATGGATTGTAAGTGGATCTCTGCATCCCCTGTGGATCCCCACAGTCTGGGGTGGATCTCGGCATTCCTTATGGATCCCCATGGGCTGTGGGTGGGTCTCTGCATCCCCATGGATCCCCATGGGCTGTGGGTGGATCTCTGCATCCCCATGGATCCCCACGGGCTGGGAGTGGATCTCAGCATCCTTGTGGATCCCCGTGGGATGCAGGGGCACAGCTGCCTCACCATGGTCCCACCAAGGGCTGCAGGGGATTCTCAGCTCTGGCACCTGAGCACGTCCTGCCCCTCCCTCCCCACTGACCCTGGTGCCTGCAGGGATGTGTCTCTGTCACTTTCTCTTTCTCTTCTCTCACTGCAGTTGCTGTTGGGCAGGTTTTTTTTTCTCCTTCCTAAATCTGTCCCCCTAGAGGTGCCAGCACTGCTGGTTTCCTTGGCCAGTGCTTGGTCCAGCTGCCATTGGCCCTGTCAGACACGGGGGAAGTTTTGAGTAAGTGATCTCAGGATCCACCCTGCAGCCTCTCCTCAGTCACACCCCCAATCCCCTTACCACCACTAAATTATTTCTAATCCCAATAAAAAGGAAGAGAATATTATTTTAAATCTGGCTCAGAATGTCATTAAAAATAATTACTAAAGATCAGTATTTTAAAGCAGTGTGCTCTTAATATTTTGTGTCCTTGGTACTGGCCAAATAGGTCCCTATACTGCTAATTTTCATTTTTAAAGCCTTGTAGAACACTTAGAATTCTAAAAGACTGGAGGAAGGCTAATATATCAATAACTAAAGCAAAGTAAATGGGATGACCTGGGTAATTACTTCCTTGTCAGTATGACATTGATCTAGGCTAAATAATGGAATTACTTGGGTGGGACACAATTAATAAAGAATCTCATGCATAATTAATACCAATGAACAATTAATATGGAATTTATCCCTTTCAAGAAATTTTTATACTTCTTCTGTTGGCTTTTCACTTTCTTGTTTTTTTTAAAGACAGCAGTACTGTTAGAATTTTCTGTAAAATAATTTTCTCCTTGACCAAACATTATCTTGGAGTTTCATCAGCAATGTGGAATAAAATATGATCATTATTCCAGCTTTTAGAAAAAAAAAATTGTATTAAAGAATAAGTAAAGACTACCTTATATAT
Organism: Oenanthe melanoleuca; assembly: GCF_029582105.1. Classification (NCBI taxonomy): domain Eukaryota; kingdom Metazoa; phylum Chordata; class Aves; order Passeriformes; family Muscicapidae; genus Oenanthe; species Oenanthe melanoleuca. Next base: position 19,885,873 of record NC_079362.1, on the reverse strand, counting down.
AATTGTCTGAATTGTCTTTTTAAATTCCAAATAGGCTGTGTTTCTGTGTGAGCAAGTGTAAAGTCATCTGAGGGGTAGTTATATGTAGGTGTTCAAAGATAATGACATGTAGATATTGCTGTATATGTATGTAAATACTGCTTAAAATATTTTATTTTGGGATTCTGTAAAAAAAGTCTTTGGACTCTGGCAAATAAGCTACTTACCTTAAGCTCATAATGGGCAGCAGAGAGGACTGACTATTTGAGACAGCAGAAAGGGTATAATAATTGAGTAATAATTGCATTATATATTTTTCCTTTGGTTTCTGTTTCTATAAAAACTATGTATTTCTATAAATTTAGAGAATTCCTTGATGTTCCAATTAAAAAAAAAAAAAAAAAAAGTGAAAAAAAAATTAAATTGTTTCTGGGGGATGAAAATAAATAGTGGATTTGATAGTACAGCTTATAATAGAAGAGTCCTTGAGCTGAAACTGAAAGCTTAGAGGAAATGGCTTGTTCATAATCTAGAATATCAATATGGGAAAGAGGAGCTACAGAATAGAGTCTTTTCAATAAAGCAGACAAGGAGAAAATAGCATTCACCAGCTAAAAGCTAAAGCTAGGGAACATCAGCTCCAAATGAAAAGTACACTTCAACTGTGGCTCTAAATGGCACTTTCTCGTAGCAGTAGCAAATTTTCTATCAGTGGAAAACAGAAATGGCGATTGGCAGCTTTACTAAAAGCTTCTTCTGGTTCAAAGAGGTATTATTTCAGCAGAGTCCTGTTATGTTGGAGAGGAGGCCAAAAAAGATGGGCATAGTGATCTCATTTAGCTTTATTATCCACGTATCTGTTAAGTGCATGCAACTTTAATGCTGCTGCATAATACAAGAATGCCATCTCTTCCCATGCACATTTCTCGTGCTCTGACTGTAGGAAAAGAAATTCAAAATCCAAAACTACTCTGCTCATGGGTACCTCTGGAGGCTGGAAGCTTCATGGGCCCTCCTCTCAAACAACATTTTTCTCCCCAAGTACTTTCCCTTTCCTAGCCAAGGACATTCAATTTGCCTTAAATTAGACTGAAATTCCATACTGAGAATTAAAAAATTTTAGGAATGTATGTTTTCCTCCATGTTACCATATCATCCTTTGTAAATAGACTTTCTTATTGCTCCTGTGCAATAAGAATAAAAATATCCACCCACTGACCTGTTCTCTAAATTGACTCCTTAGTAGAAAACTAGGATTTTAGCCATACTGTTTCTGTGGCAGAGTAAGCCCTCGAGGAGACACTATGAGACATTAAATTATAGATAAAATGATTATTTTACATCTTATCTCTCAGAGTTAATGCTCAGTTGTGTTATTCAGTGCAATAGTCTCATCCTTAAAGGGTTAATAATCATCATTAGCTCCTTTCAGCAATACCTCTAAGACATTTTCAATTTGATGACAGGTTAAAATTCACTGGATTTAGTAGCAGTAAATGAGAGTTCTTGGGGCAGCTCGTTCTCAGCCTCTGAGGCAGAGGGATGGAGAGAAAGGTCTCCTACTGAGCAAAGCCATCAGAGCACCTCTGCAAAGACCTGAGAGCTCAGGGAGCTTGGTTAGGGCCACAGTGAGCTAGGCAGGACAGGGTGGGCAGGGCTGTACCATTGTGGTATGCTTGTACAGCCCTGGAAGAGGCAGATATAAGCAAGCTCTGCTCTCAGATACAATTTCTTAGAGACTGCCTATAATAGAAAGTCCATTACGGTTTTGGGGTGAGTTTCATGAATCCCCATATCTACCTGCTATGATTACTGCCCAGGGTGCCAGAAAGAGCCCTGTGGGGGATATGTGGGAGAGCCTGCCTTTTCAGCTGCAACCCAACACAGAGACGCCTTGTTCAGCCACCTTGAATTTGCAGGCAAATTTTTTTGATATCTGGTGGAATGACCACTCCCTTCTGCTACTGTCTGGCCTGCCCTTCTGCAGCTGGACATGCTGTTTCTCACCTGCTCTGTGGTGTAACCAATCCACAAACAAACCCCACCCTGCAGCCCATTGCTGTGGAGAGAAGTGTGAGATGTGCTCTGTGCTGGCACATGGCCTTCACTGTGCCTGGGGATAGTCCTTAACAATCACATCCTGCTCTAAGGAGCTGGGGTGGGTGAGTTTACAAGCTCATGCAAGGCTGTTCTATCCCACCAGCCACAGTGATCTTTAACTAAGCCAAGGACAGCCATTTTAATAGGAGGGACATTAGAGTACTTCTCCATCTGTGCAAAGTGGTCCATGAGCCCCCCGAGCTTTCTTTCCAAAGAGATTCTGTGCAGCTTGGGGTCATATTCTCATATTTTCAGGAGTGAAAGGAAATGAAAACATATCTCATTTCCCATGGAGTGGGAGGCAGAAGACACTTGCACTTTTTAACCCCATCTTTATTAAGTTCACCCTGATTGCAAATTCAAAGCAGTTCAGAGACCCCTTGCCTGGCCTGTCTGGAGACAGCAGTGAGGTCCCTGTCAGAGGTTGCTACCACTTGTGGTGTCCTTGGCAGCTGAAAAGTCCATCCCTGGTTTCCAAACGTTCAGGTAGTGGCACACCTAACCTGTGGCCAAGACCCATTCAAGAGCTGTTTGGGCAGGAAACAGCATCACTTCCAAGTGCAGCTTTTGCAGCTTCAGTGGGCACTCTGTGCTGGTCTGGGGCACTGCTCCCAGAGGTACACGTTTGCTGGAGCTAACCAAAGCCATCCCAACAGGCTGGTGACTCATGCAAGCTGTGATGACTGCTTTGAGGAATTATGCCCTGATGAGTTACCCACAGTCTTATAAAGCTCTTGAAAAATTAAGCAGTACTAACCTGTATTCCCTGCAGGCTCATTAGTTCTCATGGTTGGTGTCGTGGCACTGTGTCCTCCACACAAGAAGGAAGGATGCAAGACTGTTCCTTGAGAATGAATGAGCTGGTGGAGTTGCATTTACAAAGGATGAGATCATTACCCCCTCTAAACACCATTTTTTGTACTTGTCTGGAAAACCTATTGCCCAAAGGCTCGCAGAGACTTGCACAGGACAATGATTAACATGGACCTGGGCCAACTTCAGAACATTTCTAACATATTATTACTAAAAATGAAGAGTAGATTTATAAAAAAACTACCTTCCTTCCTTTCTGGAATCCTTCCTTCCTTCCTGGAATCCTTCCTTCCTTCCTGGAATCCTTCCTGGAATCCTTCCCGGAATCCTTCCTTCCTCCCTCCCTCCTTCCCTCACTTCCTTTCTTCCTACCTTCTTTTTCTTGTTATGTCCTAAAATTGTTATTAAGGGAGCTCATTCTAACACCTACTCCTTCTGACTTGGAAAATTACTATGGAGGTCATGTATAGTGATTTCATATACTGTGAAAAATGGCAAAGTGTATAAAAATCTCCTGGCCCGTGGGTAAAACTATGTGAGAAGAAAGGCTGTAAAAATATAGTGTCAAAAGATCAAGTGAAACAATTTTCTACATTATATTTAAATATGTTTTTATCGGCTAAAAACTCATTTGGACCCAAAGTTGTTCTCTTTTTAAACAAAAAAAAAATGCTTTCATGATTGCTTCTAGTAAATTTAGACTGGAATGATTCACTTAACTGACATAAAAATAGTTACTAGATTTAATGATAATAACAGAAGCCTTATGACTCTGTTCATGTGATTTCCATATGACAAGGCTTACAACTGTAGTATTCCAATGGACTAGTGCTATCTATCCTTAAGTGGAGCTAATATTGGCCTCCTGACCTTCCTTTAAATTTATTGTGTTGAGCAGGTTAACCTACCACTTCATTGTCTAGCTTTTAAGTTAACAAAAATAGATGTTATTTCCAGGCCCACAAATATATTTGGAGTGAATCAACTGATGAGTTGTTTCTACATTTTATTGTGGGGTTGGACAAGTATTTTAGAACACTTTCTATCATGCTGGTTAAATATATATTACTTTTAAATAGTCATATATTCATTTTCTTGGACTTGCATAAACAATGTTTAATAGTGATGTATTTTTGAACAAGAGGTTTTTGATAATGTATTTACTAGCTCTATTCCTTTAAAAATCCAGAGTTACAGAGCAGTCTGTGAATGTGAACCTTGTTCTAAATGAATTTTCTTTAAATATGAATGGAAAAACTGATTGTGATTTCTTCTAATAGAAATGTGTGCTGCTATTTTTAATTACTCAACCACAACATCCAGTCTAGAGAGAAGCTAATGTTTTTCAAAACACTTTAGCATGCATAAGATAATGGTAAATATTATGAGTTAATGATCCTGCAGAAATCTTACTTTACTTCATCTTCATTAGTAGAAGCTAATAATGAGAAGAAAACAAAGAGTAAAATGTTTGGGGTCACGTTTGCTGTGCCTTAGGGATTGTGACCCCATAAGATGATATCACCAGGTGCCTTCAGAATCATTTCAAAATTCTGGAATTAGGATTAGCAGCACTTTTAAGTATCAGCTGAACAGACAAGAGAAATATTTTATGGTACTTACCTATTCAAGATGATAACTAATTACAATTAAAACCAGGAGCATAAAGTCACAGATGTTTTTCTGCTAGCTCTGGTACTGATCTTTTTACATAGCAGGGCTGGAGTCCAAATTCCTCAGCTTTCAGAAAGCCAAAAATGCATAAAACACTATCCAGAGTGCTGTATATGTGATGCTTTTGTGAATACAAACATCAGTCAGATGCTAAAATGGATGATAAAACAAGTTGAGCTTCTCTCCCACTGTAGTACAAGAATAGCAGAAAGGAAATTAGTTGTCCTAAGAAACAGGTGTTGTCCCTTTCATGGTGTTTGCACGTAAGCATGAATGTTTGAAATCATAATTGGTTTATCATTGGGATGCAGATATGCTTTGTATATCTTTCAGAGTGGAATGTCTTCTTGGGTAGAAAATTCATATGTGTACCAAATTAATTGGAAGGCTTAATGAATCATGGAATGTAACCCCATGAAGGTTGTTGTACAGGCTAAATTGTACAATCTCTGATGCAAATACTAATTTTTATTTTGATACTAATTAATGGTCTTTGGAAAGATAAGTGGTGTGTAGGCTGTGTTATTTTAAAACCTGTAATAGGTTTTGTATTGTGCAGTCAAATTCTCATGTAACCTGAAACTCTTTCATTTCTGAATCTTCAAATAGTTAAATCTCTAATTGGACAAACCCAAACTTAATTTACTAGTCAGAGAAAACATATAATTTTAAGAAACCGATAAATATTTCTTCTGTTTCAAGTTTATGGTATAATGGCTAGCATATCATTGAATATTGCATATCTGCAGTACAAAATGGGAAATTAAATGTAAACTTAATTTATAATGGGCAGAAGCATGGAATGTCAGATACTCATTGGTTAACCAAAATGAGTAGAAATTAAAGACTGCAGATTAAATATTAAGGAGGAACTGTAGTTGTAGTTTTTCCACGGATAGAGAGAGGAGATGTTACTCAGAATATAATTACATAATTCAAAATGAATTTATAGAAAAACCCTTATCCATTCAAAGTCTAGAAGTAAATGTAACCCCTTCATATCAATGAATCCCCTTTATATCAATTTATTCAAACAGCACCAAATACAATTTATCACAAATATTCATTTTGTTACCTCAAAATTCAATCTTTGCTAAGCTTGCTACAAACAGATTGACCAAGTAGTATATATGGATGCGGTATGGGAAAGAACAACTGCTTTGGGAACAGCTTTGATGCTGTTATCAGGGTTTGTACTTCCATCTGTTGAAAAGTGAATTCAGATACATTTGGCACTGTAAACATGTAGTTGGTAATAGTTCATGCTGGAATCTGAATTTAGAAGAAATACTAACATTGTTAATTATGGGGTGATGAAATTAAGGCTTGCAATAGAAGCAGAAAGTTGATACTGTTTTCTGGTCTTACCAACAAACAGAGAAGCAGACATTTCATTTTAACATTTTGGGTATAGAAAGTCATACAGAGCACTCTGTCCTGTTTTACTAGGCATTCCTGTGCTCTTCCTTTGCCTGGCAATATGATCTGGCTTTCATGAACACAGACTGTGAATGAAATATCAAATTTGGGTAACCAGGAAATGCTCACGGTCAGTTTCACTGGTTGTCTGGTAGAATCATCCCAGGGAAGCTGGGACTAGGAAAGGACCCTTATTTAATAAAGCTTTTGCATCATTAGCTACTTAGTCTGAGCAATGACAAATCATTGACAGAGTCAATCAACAAGCTCATTCTTGAGTATCCCTTGAGAACTCGTTGATTAACGAGGTTCTGCTTCATAGCATAGGTGGCTTCTGTATGTCCTAGAGAAGCTGCCTATACTTCTTTATCAGAAGAGTTACTTTTGCAAATTTAAATAGCAAATTTTAGGGGATTGCAACCTCAGACACACTGACCTGCAAGTATTTTAGACATTGTACAAGTAAACCTCTCCTTCCAGGCTTAAAAAATTACAATCAGTCTCCCAGTTGTATTTTGCTCTTCTAGTAACTGCCCTCACAAGTTTCTAAACTATCATAAAAATCGGGCCCAACAAGGCTTCAGTTGCTGTTTAATCCTTGAGACCATGCTTGAGAGCTCCCAGGGGTTTTCTGAGGACTTGTCTCTTGTTTACGAGTGTAGAAACTGTGGTGCTTGGACAGGGGAGATAATCGGTCTCTGTCGCTTTTTCTGTGGCGTGAATTAGAGCACACAGCATACACTGCATATGCACCAGGCATAGCTGAGGAGAGATGAATGAGCTGCAGGGCTCCAGATAAGGACAAATAGCATACCATAGCGTGAGGGCAAGCTGTGCTAAAAGCACATGTGCTTGTGCTAACCTACACTTGATGAATTCAGATTAGGCTCGGCAGCCACGAGTGGAGTCGTGTTCAGTATCACATCTGTCATCTCGGCTCCTGACAGCTGTGCTGCAGCTCAGGGCAGAACCAGGAGAGCAAGCACATCTCACATTGCTCAAGAGTAAGCTTTTTGAGTTTCCTAGCAGACATCTGACTCTATAGTGACACGCAGAAAAGCCAGAAAAGGGACCTATGAAAGCAGTGTGGAACACAGAAGTAGAACATCGCACTCCTGAAACACTGAACTGAGGAGGCTTCTTGCAGTCTTGCAGGGCAGAGTTTTGTCTCTGTTATGTCAGAAACTTTGCTTCCAAAAAAAAGTCTATGACAGCCAGTAGTAGAAAAGGATTACATTCTTTTTTAATACTTGGTATACAGACATTAGATGAAGAATAATGAAAAGAAAGAATTTATTAACTACTTTTGCTCGCCAAAAGTGAATTCAGTATTTCAATGCCTTACCCAGATGTAAATCTGCAACACTTGATAAAATACTCTCTGTAATATACATAAATAGTATTAATTTCATGTTATTCCTTTAGAGAATTTTTTTCTGTGAGGTTAAAATTGCCTGTTTGGGATTACTATAATTGCCAGCATAAAGCATCTGGGGAAAAGATTATGAATTAAACTCAATGCTTATGCATGCTCTTTTGTACACTTGTAATGGAGATGTGATTACTTTGATTTAGACAAACCATGAATTGAATTTTATCTAAATGTTCTCTTTCCCCAGATGCTACAGAAAACTAGTATTGATTTGTCTTGCAGATGGATGGAAGCCATCACAGCAGCTACGACACCTTGGGAAAACCTACATGGCACATGTAATTAAATCTGATTCAGATATAAGTCGAGAAAGCATTACAGTAACACGAAATATTATCTTCCCAGAAAATCCTTCCTTTGATGATGCATTTGGAAGGACCGAGTGTGACATGTTTCAACTCCTAAATATATCATTGTGACTTTTAAAAATTTTAACATCTACTGCTTTGTTGGCAGCTCTGATTTTGTTCAAGTCTTAAGTCAGGGAGATGCCTGTATTCTATACAAATATTAAGAAAATGAAAATAAAGAAAATGCTTCAAGAAATTTTCCATTTTACAAGGTAAGTTGGACACAGAGAATGATATTCTTGTGACAGCATTGTGTAAAATATTTGTTTCACTGATGTAAAATCTGACCCAATCAATTTATTAAATACTTTCTGATTTTCAACTTTAATAATTTTTTTCAGCATAAGCATTTACTTGTTTTGGGGAAAATGCATTCAAAGATTTTAAAAAACTGAAATGTTTTGTTATCACAAGGACTTCTTTTTAAAAATTTAGGCATTTTAAAAATTTTTATTTCCTTTGACAGACTATCTTTTTGGATTAAAACTTTGAATGCTAGTCAAAGCAACAGTAACTGTAGAGTCTTAATGCTTTTTATGAATTTCAACTTAATGGACTGTTTTAAGTTTCAGATCAAAGGAAATGTTATGTTTGAACATATGTCCCCTTTGCTCTCAAAAGTGTTTTTTTGCTTTCCAAAGGAACAGATTTTTTGTCATTAAGATAAAACTTGTCTTCTCAGTTAAGTGAAAAATTATCATTTACTCTCTCGGTTTCTTTCTCCTTTTACTTCTTTGATGATGGTCTCCTCTTTCTTGTTAGATTTTGGCTGTACTGTCACATGTTAGGCCTGCATTTTAGTCAAATCTGGTTACTTTCAAAGTGGAATTTTTATTTATTTTTTTTTGTGCACTGTAGGAATTAACCATAAGACACATCAGTTCTGCTTCAAATTCCCTGACAAACAGGCAGGAAAAAAGATAGTTACTCAGAAATCAAGGCAGTAAAAAACACTCAGGTTACTTATAGACACTGCTACACATAGTTTCAGAAGATGTAAGATAAAAAAATTATCAAACTGATAAAACTGAAAACTGAGTAGATCTTTTTTATCTACTGATGTTGGTCACTAAACTTTCCTTTTTTCTAGTGGCATTTTATGTCTGATTCCTTCAGAAGCTTTGAGAATCTTGGTCAGAAAAAATACCATATTTTTTTTATCCATACTTTTAACTTCACAAGCTTGTTTATATTCTCTATTCTCTAAATTCTCATCTATTGTATCTGTTTAGGTGTAAGTGGTGTTTCACAACTGATGTTCTGCTTCCAACTTATAGCACAGACTTTTCACTTCCACGACTGTGGTAGCCATTGAGACTTCATTCAGAATGTCATTTAGTTAGGTAAAAGGTATTGTGTTTTATGATAAGGGTGAGCTCTAATTAAACACAAAGGACAAAACATTTCTTTACTAGTGACAAACTTTGAATTTATAAAAAATAGAATCCCAAGCTTCAGATACATTAGCTCATTTGAAAGCAACCATTGCACATCCTGTTCAAAAATGTTATAAAATTTTGATAATAACAAAAGTAAACTTAGAAGAAAGTGTTGAAAATACTCAGAATAGTTTGACTTGTCCAAGTGCTTATGATATTGTCTAAAGTCATCCAGTTGTACATGACAGCTATTTCAAAATACATCTGACACTCTGAAAGATGAAAAATTATTTACCTATAAAGAAATCATTGTGAGTTTGTGACATTTCTTGATATTCTCTCATATAAGACTTTTAAAAGTTAAGCTCAGTATTCATCTGTATCACTAACTGAATCACAGCAATATTTAGTACATCAATATTTTTTGGTTTTCTTAGAGCATGTGCTCTACATATACATATATTCTACAAATTTAAATTCACAAAAATATGGAAAAAAGAAGAAAGGATTTTTCATTTTTTCTCTGCTTTATGGAAATAATATTATTTAACAATTTGGGCAACATGTGGTCACTTGCTCTTCCAGTGAAGTATATACCTATGCCTATATCTAAGTAATATTTCTATAAGTGATGAAAAAATATTTTCTGAGGTTAAAATATGTCAAAGAAAAAACACACTAACTGTTGTCACTTATTTACATTAATTAACAAGTATCTATGAACTCTTATGATAGGTTAATGTCATCTGATTACCCTTCAGCTTAGATACAGAAATTCACTTTGACAAAGTAGTCCAAGACAGCTTTAATATTTCATTGTCAGGTTTCCATGTTAAAATTTTCTGGATTGTTGAGGCGTGCAATATTGCCATAATAAACACTGAAATCAGTTTCTCAGCATATACACATGCAGAATTTCAGCTGGAATCAATGGCACTTCACTTCCTTCATTACAAAGTCATTTTGCTGGAAGCTGAGGTTTTTTTTATTAATGTTTTGGTGTGTGTTGTTATTCTATCTGATTATCCTACCCAGTCTCAGTGCTCACTGGACCTAGTGGCAGAGGAGATTGCTATTTCAATAACTTCTTGCTGTTTGCAGCTGCAGTTTTGGAGAGAGAAGAAGAAACCAGCGAGTTTTTGAAACTGATAAACAAATATTTTCCTGAGTGGCTAAAGATATTTCCACACAGAAATGCTTAGTTTTTGTCAGTGTCCATATTTTTTTGGGTGTGTGGCTGTTTTGGTTAAACTGAACAGAGACACCAATTAAGTATAGTGGTTTTTGTTCACCAATCTGAGTTTCCTGACCAATGCACCAATTTGTGTAGTGGGTCTAGTGCTGGCCAAATGCCAGGGCACCCACTAGAATTAATTTCTCATTTTATGCTGCGAGATAAGGATTAGGAGGAAGACAAAGCAGGCTCAAACTTATAAGGGTATAAAGAAAACTTTATTAACAGAATTAAATGAAAAAATAACAAGAAATCAGAATAAACCTTCATAGCCCTTCTCCTTCCCCCACATCCTCTTTTCTTTCCCACTGACAACATAAAGAGACAAAACCTGGGACTTGCAGTCAGTTCACCACCTCAAAAATAGTCTTTCTTCAGTTCCCTTAGGGAGAGGAATCTCTCTTGCCAAGCCATGGAGACTTCTCCTCAAGATGCAGTTCTCTCTTGTCTTTAGTGTCATAGCGAATCAGCTGCAGGGAAAGGAAAATCTGTTTGCAGTGTGAAAGTCCCTCCCATGCCCCAAGCTTTCCCACAGCTGCTTTCATGGGCCATGTGCTAGGTTAAGGATGAGCTGTTCTAGCATAAGAATGAAAATTCTCTACATCCGTCTTTGGGAACAGAGGTTTTCTTCTATTCCTGGAGTAAGGTTTCTCATCTCTCTCATCTCTCTCTGTTCAGGTTTCTCATTGGATCACAGTTACTGCAACATCTGCTTATTCTGACACTGGATTCTTCTGTTCACGGCTGTGGCTGGAACACCACATCCCCCCCAATGCATTCCATGAACTAAAGAGAAAAATACAAAGTCTGATATATCAAATATATCTTCACCACAGCCTTACAAAATAATTTCAGCCCAAGACTAAGGCGTCTCCTCAATCCTCTCCCACCTAGAATTTGACTCCTTCTTCACTGACCTCAGTGTCCCATCTTGTTTTCTCTACGTGTCTTCATCCTTTCCTTTTCTCGATTCAGGAGAAGACTGGTGTTCATAGGTTCATTTCTTCTCAAGCTTTATCAACTGAAGCAGTTTTTATACAGTTCTACAGCCCTGAAAGGTGGATCTCATCCAGGCTCTGCATCAGGGAGATCTCTTGCTGATGTGATGTGCTGATTCTGCGTGAGCCATGCCAGCCGCCAGCTCCCCTCAGCGCTTCTCTTCCTGCGGGGGCCGAAAACAGAAAAGCTGCTGCTTCTGTTTTTGTCCTTCTGTCTGCAGCACGGCTGACTAAAAGTGGCTAAACAAACAAAATTCATTGCAGGCCATGCCGAGATAGCCACACCTTTTCACTGCTGCCCAGCCATGCCGATTTCAGCCTCACAGTCCCGGCTCCCAGACCAGGATGGCAGCGCCCACCTTATCACTCCCAGCTCTGGCTCCTCCTGGCCTCCAGGCCACCCCAGTGGCGTGGGGCCGCTCCCAGCACTGGTCCCAGTTGTGTGGGTGCTCAAGTGTTGGGATAGTCCCAGTGGCATGGCCCAGCAGTTGCAGAAATCTCGGCTGAGACACACACCAATCTGGCGAGGCCAGCCCAGCCAGTCACCTGTTCCAAGGCTGGAAGTCAAGAAAGCTTTTCCCGGGCTTTGTCCATGTTTAAATGTGTTTTTCCACAGGGGCATGCTCAACTCTTTTAAGTGGTCTAACTGGGTGTCAGTCTTCAAAACTAGCCAGCTGATTGTCTCTGCTGTCCCCAGAGGGAACCACCCCCACGGCCCGTGGACTCCTCAGCTAAAAAACAGACTTCTTTAAACCATGACAGAGTACAAGAGATGTGCCTACTGTGCTTACAGGTACCATTACCCACCATAAAGTACAACTGCAAATAAAGAGTCTCCGTAAACAAGGCCCTGGTTTTGTTCAGACAAACAGGTTCAGACCATTTTAAAGATCTCCTTTGTAAGAAAAACCACCTATGAAATTAAAACAGTACAGATTCCTTTCGTTTTCCTTGCTAATGACATGATAGTAATAGAAAATACATACATACTCTCTATGTATAACATAACTAGTATTCTAGCACACTGTGTTTGTTATAATTCAGTTATTTTATCCCTATTTCTAGCTACATTGTTTTTTCCATTGGGATAGAGGACGGAATCAAAAATCTTTAAGGTTTTCTATGGCTTCTCAGACTCATTAAATCTCTTTAACTCTTTCTTTTAGACTCTATGAAAGAGAAAGAAGCTCCTTCCAGCTTTACATTCAGGGTTGGAGAGCTGCAAAGATTTTCACTTCAAGCAAAGTCATTGGCTAATGGTAAGGATCAATGACCAATAAAGCTGTTTCTGCAGGAATCACTGTGGCAGAAAATTCCCTAGTAATTTTCAGACACAGAGTATGTATTTCAGTTACACTGTATATAAATTCATATATATGTGTATGTATAGAAACATTTTGATATATATAGATAGATGCATAGATAGATACATAGGTAGATAGATATGTAAACTTGAAATGACTGGAATAGCAAACTGGATTGCAAGGTTTTCTCTTTCTTCCCAATAATGTATTTACCCCTGCTCTTGTCTGACAAAGGTGGAGCCCAACTATTTTTACATAGGTAATAGTAATTTCATAGTAATATAGTAATTTCACAGTAATATAGTAATTTCAGAAGCTCTAAATTATGTCTGTCCTCCAACAACATCTCCAGAGCAATGCAGCTCTCCTAGAAGTCCTGCATCCTATGTATCAGCCTTGCAGATGTGTCTGAATACAACCTCTGTAGTGGCACTGCAGTGCCTGTTCCTCCACCTGTGTTTAACCCCTGGAGTCTGATCTTTTCCACAGACCTGAAGGTTCAATATTGCATACACAGTAAGAAGGTTTTTGCCATTCAAATGGAAAGTAGTTCATTTGGTTGCTTGATATATGTACTTATGCTGATTTTTAAAATTTACCTCAGCTTCTACTGCTCTGTGAGAAAGCTCTTTGTAAGAAAATAGTGACAAATGAGAGAATCATTGCATTTAGCCCTTTGTCAGCATGCTTAACTTGCCTGTCAATCTGTGATGTGAGTCTGAGGTGCATCCAACCATACATTGCATTTGTGCTCCCTCAAGGAGCTCCCAGGACTCCATCTTAGCATCTTAACTTTCATTGCTTCCAAAGGCAGGAAAATTTGGAAAGTTTCTTAGGTGCTTGTGCATGATCACACTGTGACCACTGTGTGTCTGTGCAGAGCACAACAATCTCCTTCTCCCTTCTCATCCTGTGCCAGGCCATCTAGAGGAGGAGTAACTGAATAGTGCTGCTGCTGATTTGGCATGGGAGGGAAGGTGGAGGACCTGTGTGAGCACACATGATCTCCGGCTTCCTTCCACAGTCCTGCTGGCAGCTGCCCTGTGGTGGCTAGCAGCTGGCCTGGAGGGCTCACAGCTGCAGATAACCCTAATTATAATTACATAACTAATATATAACTAATTACATATCTAATAATTATGCAGCTCCCCCAGTCTAGGTCGTTTGGGATGCAGACAGCTATTGGCTGGTTCGGGGGGTGGTAGCGGAGTTCAGCCAGTCAGGACAACCCCGCGGGCTTTCGATAACTATGAAAAGGGAGCTGCACTCAATAAAAATTGGCTGCTGTGGCGTGTGTGTGTGCTGTAGTGCTGGGTTGTGTCAGCTGTGTTGACCTTCTCAACTGGACACTGCCTGCTGCCTGCCAGGGCGGTGGTGTGCTGTGCGCGCCTCGCACAGAGCAGGGAATGAAGGGGAAGTCCAGGGGCAGAGTGTGGAGTGTTTCCCTACACACAGCACCTACACCACTGTCACAATCCCACAGTGAGCTCTGTCAGAACCAGCACTGTCACAGTTGTATTTATCTATTCACTGTTGTGTGTATTTATTTACAACCTCTGTTCCTTCAGCTGCTCTTCTCTTATTTTTTTTTGTGGGTAAGCTCACTTTTTTCTCCCAAGCACTTTTTTTATCTTTTTATTCTCATTTTCCTTTTTTTCTTTTACTTTTCTCTTCACTAAGATAAAATAAGTAGCTGTGTCTACTTCTGTTTCATGCCTCTTTGAACACCAAGTCATTCTGAATACTGCATCTTGTGCTGCAGTTTTAGCAAGGTGCAGGCAAAGGGCTTTCATCTGGCATTTCTAGGCAGGTACTTGGGAACTCCTCAGCTACAGCCAGAGATCTAGCCCAGGGTGTTTTATAGTCAGAAATTTGCCTCCTTACTGAGTTGCATTTGCTGACACAGCTCAAAAAATTCACTCTGAAAGAGAGCCCATGTTATTGCTTGAGACAGTAAAACAGTATTTATTGTGACTGCTGCTTGGATGAGCTTGATCATAGCTTGAGGGCCTAGCTTGGGACTAAAATAAATAGTCTGTGCAGCAGGTTCCCATGGTCTGCTGGACAGTCATGTAGAAAAAGCAGAATTGCTTTGACAAGAGTTGGTGAATAGCTTATGTTTACATAGACTGTTTTTAACAATTTTAAAATATTACTAGCACTGCCAAGTTGTCTTTAGAAGGAATTTACAGGGGGTTTAGGCCAATGCCAGTGGGAATAAATTGGACTACACCATCCTGAAGCTGAGTCTGGAGCTGTGTCTCTTTGTTTGGCATCACCATTCAACATCCAGAGCTGTAGTCTAGCCCTGGATACTCGGTGACAGGAGAGCCTAGAAAAGTGTGTGATGCTTCTAAAATAAGTAATAACTCAAAAAACTTATGCACAAAGCTGTAAGATGGGCATTGCATTAAACTCTACTAGGCAGCAGAAAAGAGGGCTGGACCTGAGGCTTCTGGTACCAGTTGCATGTGTTTATTGCACAATGAGCAATTATTACATACAGTTATTATGACATGGAGTTGTGATTCAACATGTGATTCAAAATAATTTTTTTTAACAGATAAGAGAGGTCAGTTCTATTCTCAGAACTATTAATAATGACCTTCTATTTTAAAACATGGGAAAATAATTTCCAAAATAGTAGTTTCGTAATAATAAGATAATGAAAAAGAATAGTATATATGCAGCAAGCTTTCCTTTATTCACTTTATATCACAGTTTACAGGATAAAATTGAAGACCATTAAATTTCTCGAAAGCAATGACACACTCCAGTATCAGCTGTTCAGATTCTGCCTGGAATACGTGCTGTTGCTGTTCAGCTTCAGGATATCATAACCAAAGACACTGGAAGGAAACAGATGAACTCCCACTTGGGACAGGAGCCAAGCTGAATGTTATTCCAAAAAAGTACTTATGTTGTGTCAGGATATCAGGGGAAAATTTTCACCCACCCTTCCTTTTTGGATATGATTACAAACATACAGGATTTTCAACTGTATAGAGCTCAAGAATAGTGAAAAATAAGTTTGAATGCCTATGGGTAAGGATGGGGGTAAAAATCATAGAAACAAGGCACACTTCCTGGTGGGAGACCACCCAGGCAGGATGAAAAGGCATATAAAGTATTCTATCTGTGGCTGGATAAATCTGATATTTCACGATCGCCAGCTCTTGGTCTTGTGGGAGATTTTAACTTCCCAGATGTCTGCTGGAAATTCAGCACAGCAGAGAGAAGGCAGACTAGGAGGATCCTGGAATGCATGAAGGAAAACTTTCTGACACAGATGGTAAATGAGCTACTGGGGGAGGTGCCCTGCTAGACCTGCTTGTGAACAGAGAATGGCTGGTGGGGAAACATGGTGCTCAAAGATCATTTGGGGTATAGTGACCATGGAACAGAATAGAGTATGAATAGAAAGAGTTTTCAACTTGTGGTGAAGTGAGGAAAGGGGTCAACAAAACCTTTACCTTGGTTCTTGGAGGGCAAACTTTGACCTATTCAGGACACTCACTAAGAATTCTTTGGGAAACAGCCTTTTATAACAAAGAGGTCCAGGAATGTTCAACACCCTTTTGAAAGGAAATCTTCAAGGTGCAGGAGCAGACTGTCTCTATGTGTTGGAAGATGAGCTGGCAGGAAAGAAGACCAACCTAGCTAACGAGAAAGCTTTTGCTGGAATTCAGGGGGAAAAGAGTTTGTCACTTTCCCTTCGGAAGATGCGGCAGACAACTCAGAAAGAGTATGAGGATGTCATTAGGTCACATAGAGACAAAACTAGAATGGCAGAAGCTTAGCCTGGCCAGTCACTGCTGTAAAAGATAAGAAAAGGTTTTTTTATAAAGTAACAACACAATGACAGCCAAAGAGCATGGTGGTTCAGTGAAAGAAGTGGTCAGACATTGAAACCCCCAGGGCAGTGGTGGAATTGCCATCCCTGGAAGAGTTCAAGAAGTGACTGGATGTGGCATATAGTGCTGTGATTTAGTTGGCATGGTGGTATTCATCAAAAGTTGGATGATGTTGGAGGTATTTCCCAATCTTAATGGTTCTATGATTTAATGATTCTGTGATTCATAATGTTTCTTTCTTCTGCTTTGCTAGCTAGAAATCTACAAGGTTTTGCACAGATATCTTAGAAAATCACATAGAGGCAGGCATCAATTTATGGAGATGGGACTATGTCAAGTTATATGAAGAAAAAATAGTGGAAACAGAAAGCCCATGCTCACTGAAACTTTCCAGTAGTAAAAAAGGCACCATCTCAAGGAAACTTTTCTTAAAACTGCAAGGGTCATTAGTGTAATGGCAGACAGATTGTCCCATTGGTTTGAATGTCTAACATTTTGATGACACAGCTGTGAAAAACCATGGCCACCAACTGCTGTAGTGCTTAAAGTAATTCTTACGTGGGCATGTGTACCATCCAGAAAAAGCCTTTTGTAAATATACTTTAAATCACTTTGCTTAATGGAATGAGCTGCAGATGTGAAGTGCATAAATGCATCAGATACAATGAGCACTGCTTCTCCAATATTTTTTTAATTAATGTAACTCTGGCTGTTTATGTGTATCAACAAACTGTTTTAAGAACACACTTTTTCTCCAGAGAAGTGTTGCACTGAGCAGTTGGCATGATTCCCTCTACCACTGACGTGGGGGCACAGAGTATCTGTGCTGTTTTCTGTGTGTCTCCCACCTCAATATTGACTGGAATAAACACTAGCAAAAAATCCTCACTCTTCTCTGTGTTTATAGGATCAACATGAAAACTGCACTGAAGGACAATAAAAGTTTTGTACTTCTCGAATAATGCCATAGGATAAGAGAACTTTTAAAAAAAAAGATGTGTCATGCACAGGGAGGGGAGTGTTTGGGGAAGTCAGATCTGGAGTATTTAGGTGACAGTTTGTAAAATGTATTCAAAGTAATACTACAAATGAAATAGGAAAATTTCTTAGCCTTAACAAGGAAGAAAAATCAACACAACTTTGAATTTCAAGCAAAACAACAAGCAACAAAAAGGATTGGCAGAGGGGAGGATAGTGAACTAGAAATTCTACAGAAAAAGATATCTATTGAGATCTCCTGGTAGCAGTGTTGTGGAAAATCTAGTGTGACCAATGGGATGTTTTCTGGCTCTGTTTCCTGTGAAGCATATCCTTGTACTTCCTCTGCAGCTACAGGAAAAGCTTGTCTGCTGTGGGACTGCTGTGGGACTGCTGCAGTGGTATTACTGTGGAAAGAGTGTAGGAGTCTTTTAATCTATTTATATTCATTTTGTGCATGCAGCACTCGAGAAGGTGGCTGTGAAAAGCTCACTACTTCAAGTTATAAGTAAGTCAAGCACTTACCTCCACCTTTAGGCTTCTTGAAAAAATTGAATGAGAGGTAAGAAAATTATTGTTGAAGTAGCCCAAATAATCTGTTTTTGTAAAACTAAATAGTGAAATAAAGAATATATATTGAATGACTTATCAACACAGTATGGCCAGGAAAAAGAAAGAACTTATTTAATTACTAGATTAGCTCCATAATAATTCTTATACGTACACATTTTCATAAAGTGTTGCAGTAGATATTTATTATTCCTTAGATCCACTTTGTTCTTTCAGCACAATCAAAATTATTGTAGGTGATTTGGTTCTATGTCCAAAATCACCTTATCAGTATCAGTGACTTGGCAGAGAATAATTTATGGAACAGTAAGTGGTTCTTCACCCAATCTTAGTGCTTATACAAGCCTGGAAACCTATCAAAACCTGCCCTTTGCTGAAAAATGGAAGACATTGATGGAATGTGAAAAGGCATGATGACAGAGAAGGACTGGGTCTCCTAAATTAGTTTACCTAAATCAAAAGTATAGTATCAAAAGTGTACTCTCCAGGCAGTGATGATTTCAATCAGTGGTAACTGTAAAAAGAAAAAATTGTCTTCTGCTTCAAAATAGAAGAGCCACACCTCCTCCATACTTCTTCCAGTAATTCTTCCAGGAGCAACTCCTACACTAACTTTAGCACAGTGGGTGGTTCTGTTCAAGTGAACCATTTACTGTGTTACCATTTGTTTTCAACACAGTGAATCATATCCCTGTAAAGCTTGACTAACTTACTATCAAAATATTAGCTGGATATGACTGTACTGTATAAGCTGCTTATTCCTGTATCTGCCTAGTGCAGCAGTACAATGAAAGTATTGATGGGAAGAGTCCTGTTTCACACAGCATTGTGCTTAGCTAATACAATGGCACAGAAACTTGCTAAGACACTGTAAGGTATTAAAATGTGAATATTTTATATTGATATACCGAATATATGAATGTTAATCTTGCCCATTGTAGTTCCTAGGTACTGCCTTGGGGCATTAGAAAATAGGGTTATTCTGATTAATCCAAGACTTGAAGCACATGAGC
This sequence comes from Oenanthe melanoleuca, assembly GCF_029582105.1. Taxonomy (NCBI): domain Eukaryota; kingdom Metazoa; phylum Chordata; class Aves; order Passeriformes; family Muscicapidae; genus Oenanthe; species Oenanthe melanoleuca. The sequence continues at coordinate 19,866,776 of NC_079362.1, read as the reverse complement.
ACAGGTGCATTGGCCTGATAAGGTTAAAAATTATGCTTTACCATGTAAACATATTAGGAGTCTGAACTACTGCAAATTACTCATTACTTTGAGGCTTTGATACAAACTTATTGACTTTTATAATTGTTTGAAGAATAATTCTCTCTTTATTTCTCCATTGGAATTTACTAGCAAGTTCTAGAACACTTTAAAAGTAGCTAAATCTAAGTTATTAATGGCTTTGTTTTATTTGTAGACAGAAAAATCTGAGTTTTTTTTTTTTTTACATTAACAAAAAGTGAAAGAGCAAAGCTTTAGATTAGATGTTAAAAAGAAATTATTTGCTGCAAGAGGAGTGAAACATTGGAACTTATTGCCAGAAAGGTGATGGATTTCCCATCCCTGTAAACATTGCAGACCAGGCTGGATGAGGTTTTGAAGGTCCAGTGGAAAGTTTCTGTGCCCATGGTGCAGGGGCTGGAACTAGATGCTGTTCAAGGTCCATTCTCAGCCAAACCATCCCATGATTCTATGACTACATGAAAATAACCAAAGGACAGCTCTTCATATCATAGGATAGTTCTGACCAGTGATCCTGGTGCATTCTTAGCCATTCTTAGCCATAGCAAGTCTGGAAAGGTATGAAGAATGAAACCAGTACTGGATATCTAGCCTTTGTTAAATAGGTACTGCATAAGAGCCCCAAAACTTTTCTTCATGAAATATTCTGAAAGAATTATTCTGAAAGGATTAAAAGAATTAAGGGAATATTTAATTAATTTCTGAATGTGACTGAAAAGTGGCACATAGAACCAAAAGCTTTCCTGTAAACTTTTGCAAAAGTATTTGCAAACTTGGGACTGAGATTAGCACTGGCACCCACGGTAGCTGTGTGTTTCCACAGAAGTACAACTTCACCTTTTTCAGGTTTCCAAGGCAGCTTTTAATAGAGGATCTCTGCTCTATCCAGCTGCTCAGGATTTCTGGTTATTTTGTTGAGAAGCTGTTCTGTGTCAGCTGTGAAATGTTTAAGATGAAGTTAGCTGTAGTTTTGGGCTAGTAAATTGCAATTGCCATATGGAAATTATATTCATATTATCATAAAGCACATAGTATTAATAATTAAATGCAGAGATGTCATGAAATTGGCATGTGAATAGATACATAAACCAGACACATATAGGCAGATCAGTTTTATATTAAGTGACTTGAGTATGCATATAATTAACATAAGTGCAAAAGAGCTTGTGTTGCAATTAATACAGACACCAACTACTGAGGATGTTGCATAAAGGCAGCTCTTGTTAGTTTACTACTCTGCCAGGCATAAGTGATGCCAAGTCTGATTAACCTCTAGGTACCACTAGGGGAAAAACAGTTAAATAGTAATAATGATTTACAGATACATAAAAAACATACTTACAGTGGTGGCAGGCATAGAAAACATTGAAGAGAAATTAGCAAAAATAAGATAATCAGCCAGAGTCCTTCTTGGGTGAATAAAGAAAAGCTGAATTTTAACAAGTTCAAAGGAAGTCCAAAAGTGACAGATATACAAAAGAAGATGCTGAAATTGGAACAGAAGAAGTATCTTTGTCAGTAAAGGAGAGCATGCCAATATTTTAAAAGTTAAAAGTACATAATAAAGAATATTTGGTAGAAACATAATGGGCATTATAAAGAATATGCATTTTAAAGAATATGAGGGAAATGGCATTGTGATACTGTGTTGGTAAAAGAGATTGAATGTTTATAGAGAAAATTTACTAACTTAGAAATTAATTAATGCATATATAGGCAGATTTAGCAAGTAACAGTGAAAAAAGAGAAATAACATAAATTATTGCAAAGAAGACACAACTTTTGGAAAATGTTGCATCTACTCATGTCATTTTTTTAAATAGTAAATGAATTTTAAAAAAAAAAAAAGTTACCTATAGCCTTGATAAGTTTTCTAAAGATTTGTAACCTGACATTTTATTTCTGTATAACAAAGTTCAGAGACAAGTCCTTCATAGAACACATGTCCTAGTAACAGACATCTAGGAAGCCTGTAAAGGAAGTTAAACAGGTATTCCTCAGAAATGCATCTCATTTATTCCCAAAGTTTTTAAGAGAAACATCTCAGATTGATGAGTCACAGGTCATTGTCAATCCCTGTGGAAATACCAATGGCACCTAAGGCAGTCTTAGTAGAATCCTCTGATGAAGACAGGAATAAATTCAGGAATAAATTTAGGACATATCATTAGATGCATCTCTTGGGAAAAATGAAGGAGTAACTGAGGGACGTATAACCTCCCTCAGAATCAAAGGACATGGCAATGACATGGAGATTCAAGCCAGGAACCATCACAGATGTCTTTCTGTAGACTTGGAAGACAAGTAATAATTGATTGGGGTGTGTGAATGCATGAAATCCAGGAAGGGAAAGAGACAGGGTGAAAAGAAGGAAGTGGAACTGGAATTTTTTGAGGAGTCTGCTCAGAGCACATATGCCTGTAAGGATTAGACAATGGAATGTCTATAAACAATAGACACCTGGTCCTGTCTTTAAGGTGAGAGATCCAAAACTCTCAGATCGGCTTGAATAGAAACCTGGCTTTAAATGTGATTTTAAAAGTAAGATAGGCATGGAAATTTGAAGACTTTTTATAAACTACTTAAAAATAAAATTGTAAATCAAATTTGTGCTGAATTTATTATTAACGCTGAAAGAGTCTGAAATTATTTGTTTAAAAATAAAATATTTAATATTTTTACTGTAAAACTCCTACTTTGTTTCAAAACTAAATGTAATTCCAAAAATAGAAGGGGAAAAAAAGCAAAGTTAATAATGTGGTAATATTATCAAAATATTTTGGAGTATTACTTATTGGTTTAATTACAGGGATTTTATGCTGTTTTTTAGCTATCTAAATTGGAAAGCAGTATAGTTTCAGCTTAATTTCAGGAAGAAGATTTTAAGCTATGTTACATTTTATTCCAACAGAGAAAAGCTAACAACAAGTTGGTATATCTTGAAAAAAATAATTAAAAATCAATGTTTAGCACCATGTTATTCCTAATTTCAAAATGGTGTTTGGTAATCAAATTCACCATCTTAACAGCGATTGCTAAAATCTGTTGCAAAATTCAACAGATACTTTCTGTGGTGTTATATATATATACATATATATATATATATGAGTGTGTGTGTATATATATATGCATGAATCAATCAAATGTCAAATAATGATATACCCATCAATCATGTATCAAATACATCATATTTCATGTCCTTTCACAGATTTTTATCTGATGTAGAGAAGGAAGGGTACAGACATATTCCGAAATTATTAATTGAACAGAACAACACAGCCATGTGTCATCCTCTGAAGTGGCAGTCAGTTCTGGCTGAGCCTAACTGGGAGACAGAGCACAGGCAAGCCTGACATTTCCCCAAGTCACAGAGTCACAGAGCACTTGGGTTGGAAGGGACCTTTAAAGGCCATCCAGCCCAGCCCCTGTCCCCCCTGCAGTAAGCACAGATATCTTCGAGTGGATGTGATTGCTCAGAGTCCTATCCAGCCTGACCTTGAATGCTAGCCTGCCTCTGCAATCATATTGTTATTTCCTTGCCAGCTCTGATTTTTTCCCATGATCCAGTGTTTCACTAAGAGAAAGCTGCTAGCACAGATATAGATGTGTTTTCTTGTTACTTTGATGCCTTAGGATTTTAGCTTCTATATTTTTTCAAATCCTGTGCTGGATTAGTGAGTAGCTCCAAACTCCATATAGAGTGTTAGTTAACTGTCTTCACATTTTGGTCAGACAAAACAATCCCAAAAAGCCTGAAATCCAAGGACACTTTACTGCCTTAGGCCCCAAAAAAGTATAATAAAAAGTGAGTTGGGGTGGAGCAAACTGGGGGTATATGACTTCATTACCCAAAGCTGTAATTGGAGGATTAACCCCTGATAGGTAAATAGACCAAATTTACAATTTTCTGAGAAATTCCATCTTCCATCCATCCATCTTGGGTGTAGCTCCTCTCAGAGGCTTCTGACTGCCCAAGGTATATCTATTAAAGGCCTTTAATAAATACCCACTTTTATTCTCTTAATCTTGTCTAGCCTCTGTTCTAGCCAGCTTCCCCAAGGCATCAACTTCTGTGATGTCAGTTCCACTATCAGTAGATCTTATAAGAAGAAAAAAGGTCTCTTCTGCCATCCTAAAGCTGAATGTTGTGAAGGATACAATCCAAAATTTCTACCTTTATACCTGAAAGGTTTTCATTATACATTATACTAAAAGTGTTATCATTGCCTTATGCTCTTTAACTCACATGGAGAGCTGAGTGATGTTTCTTCTTCCAAAAAAAGTACCCCAAATGTCCTCAAACTCTGGAAGGAATTGTGCTGCTCTGAGTTTTGCAGACCTTAAATTATTTTTGATTGAAAATTGAAATTGACTAGAATTAATAATATGAAGATGTATAAAATGTTTTTCCCTTCTGGTGCATTTTATTCTCATTTGCATCCTTCATTGTTTTCCATCTACTTCACTTAGAAGAACCAGTTCAGTGCAAGTTACTTTCTCAAGTAAACATTCTTATTAAGTTTTTTTTTTTTTATTCTGGTTTATGCTTTGTTTTGTTTTTTAATTTTTATTTGCTTTTCTTTTGGTGCAGTCAGATGACATTATCAAGCAGATATTTTCATGAATGTGGCAATTCCTTCATCCCATCTTCCTCATCCACTTTACTGAGCCTTTCCCTGCTGTCACATAGTGACAACCTGAAACTAATGATGATCTGAAATTCCACCTACTGGTGCTAGTTTTTGTCTGGGGATGAATGGTGGTGGGGTATGGGCATTTGTTCCCTTCTTTGTTCATTTCAGCCCCCAACACTGGGAGAGCTAGGTGCAGGTGTTCTCTCTAGGACTCACTTCTGGTGTAATTGCTCCACATTTGAAATATACCCTCAGGCATCTACTGCTGTAAGGCTTATTTTGGACCCCAAGATTTTATGGTTGTGATTGCTAGGGATATTTTCTTTAACTTCATAAGGCAACTACTCAACTGGTATCAATTAATATTTTGTTTCTGACTTCTGTGAATCCATATTGAGTTTCCACAACCACAGAGTTGGCCTAAAGTTTCTTTGGCTTGGGGACATGTTCCTCTGAGTATTGCTTAATTAACACCAAATTTTCATCAATCCTTTCTCCCCTCTCCTTCTAATTGCTACTTCTATGGTACATGCAGAGAAGGGACATTTCTTTGAATCAAGTGTATTTCTGAATGATCACTGATGTATGTCTGCCTTTTCACTGGGGGTGAGATATTACAGGTGAAGAAAGATGTTTGATCTTTCAAAATGTATTTACTTTTTCATCAAAACTTGAGTTTCCATGTATTTATTTTTATTCTCACTTTTCAATAGCCAAATTCTCCTCCTCAAGTTAAATATTATAGTGTTGTTAAATGAAGACAATAGAAATGATTTTATAAAAATTAAGAGTAAAAAAGTACTGATCCATTTATTTTACCTCATTACATCTTGATGTTTTAATGTTTTTAACATTTTGAAATCCAAAAGAAAAGTAATTTTAACCATTCTCTTCCTGGGTATTACATGTGGAAAGGTTTAAATAATAGCTTCTCAGTCATTAAGATTTTTGTTTAGACATCCAGTTCTGTACTTGACAATTTACATTATCTATCTTTATTATTCACTTAACAATTTCTGTAAGCAAATATTACTTCTGCTTCTGCTGATAAAATGTGTATCACTGAAGAGCATCTTCCACATTCCACTATTTCTGTCCCGCACAAATGTCCTGTTAATTACAATAATGAGTTTTCTGTCATTGCTCCTGGTTCATATGATCTATTCAGTCATAAACAACAGTCTATTCTCCACTTATGTCCTATATGAGTCAATTTCTTGTGTAAGACACAAGTGCAGTGCAGTGAGATGAATGTATGTGCTTTAAAAATGGATGATCATCAGCTACGCTAATTATTTACTGAAATATTTGCAGTACTTCTTTAATTCATTGTTGCTTCAAAACTCCCCTATTATTTATCAAAATAAAGAGGAAAATATTAGCCACAGTTAAACAGTTTTGTGTTTAAGAAATTAAAGTCATTGTAATATATAAAACTTGGAAAATCTTAACCTCATGGGTTTTGTTGAGAAATTATGTCACATTTATGTAGAAACAACAATTGCTTAGGTGCAATTTCAACTTTGTTCTGGTGTTTTCCTGTTGATTTGAGTGAACTCATTTGGTCTGGTTTATTGGGCGAATCATCATCTGTTCATCATTTTAGGAAATTATATTTCCCATGGACACCCCTTTGCTGTTAGATTCTTTGCTCACCACTACTTCCAGTACAATTTGCTTTTATCTTCTTGTTGGAAGTGACAGAAATCAGAGACAGAAAAGCCTACTGGGTCATTCCCTTCTTTCCATTTTGCCAGAATAGGATTGTTTCCTGCAGTGCACTGCCCACTTTGCTGGGCAGTGAAACAGCCACCACCCCGTGGTACATCTTGCTGATACATGAAGGGCAGCTGGATAAAAAGCAAATGGGCTTTGTGGAACTGCAGGCCAGATCTCTAAGCAAGCAGCAAGGTCTGCATTGCAGAAGCAGACAGAAAACTGCTATATAGTAATAGAGAGGAAGCTCAGTGCAGGATGTCAGTCCTCACATTTTTTGGGTAAAACAACCTTTACTGAAGAATGCAAATTCAAGTTCACAGTAACATGAAATGCTTGTTGATTTTTCCAAGGTATGCCATCAAGGGAAGGAAGCCCAGAAAAACCTTCCATGCTTCATTTCAATCTGTACCAAAAAGAATGGTGTCAACTCAGTTGAGAAAAGAAAGCTTCTTTTTACCATTCACATTTTTAAATAAATTTGAAACAGGAGTTTAAAAAATAAATACTTACAAAATATTGAAGTTTTCAGTTTAACCCAAAACACTCTTTCAACCTCTTTTTGTAGAAAACAGAGTGACCAGCTGTTCACATAAATCTGGCAAAAATGTGGTTTTGTGCAGGATGAGATTGAAGAGACTGTGATGTGAGGTCTCTCTTCTACCCCAAACTTAGCTGATTTATTCCACAGTTTCAGTCCACATGTGGATTTTACATGCCTCCCTTCTGAGATTTGTAACCATCCTTTTATCTGTCCTCTACTCTGTCCAATGATACTGACAAAATCACATAATGAGCTTTAATGAAAAAATCTAATATCCTGCTCAAATATATTCTTTGTATTTATCTGATAAATTCAATTTATTTCCTCTTTTCTCCCAAATCTCAACTTTTCCTATGCATGCAATAATTTTCAAATATTTGTACATGGGTACTACAGTCTTGCTGGCTAATCATTAAACAAGGTAGCTGTTCATTTTTTGACCTTTTCTCACAGGGTAATTCTTCTGTCTAATTTTCTATTCAGTTTTTTCTTCCACTTTATTCTTTGCTTGAATCAGTCTCATTGATACTTTCGTTGATTTTAGGTTCACCTGTACCTTATAAACCAATACAAGCTTGCCATCACAGGGATGATCGTGTAGAATCATCCCAGCAATAGACATCTGCCTGATAGACTTAAAAAACAAAAATAAAATAAAAATTGCAGATTTTTTTTTTTAATAAAAAGTGCTGCTTTTTCCTCCATCTTCTGAAAGCAGAGGGATGCTGCCAGTCTTTTCTGTGGCTCCTAAGTCAAACCTCTTGCTAGCTTATATTTTTAAGACTGATCCAGTAAGGTATTACTCTGAGCTTTTAAATGCTTTCCATTTCCCAAATTTATTATCAGATCCTTTTTGGAAAGAATCTCGGAGCTTTCCATCCCCTTCTAGTGCTGTGGAATATTTCTCTTTGAGAGGAACTGGACATGTTTATCTTAGTAGTTGTTTGAGACCCCAGCATGTGCTCTGTTGCTTGGGAGCTCTCTCCTGCAGCATTTATGCACAGACATTTCTGGGGCTGTACATCAAAAGGGAAGTAAAATCTAAGTGCAATTTTAAAACTCTGATTTTGACACAATTAATGGGGAATATTTTTCTCCATTTTCTATCCCTAATATTTTTCTCTTTTGTTGAAAAAGCTTTTAAAAACCCTTGCAATAATCACTAATAATTCTGAGGACTGCACCGAAAAATATCTAGGATTTGGTAAGTCTCTTTAACTTTGGTTTAAGTCAGAATGGAGTCCTTTACATTAAAAAAAAAAAAAAAAAAAAAAAAAAAAAAAAAAAAAAAAAAAAAAAAAAGAGAGAGAGAGAGAGAAGACTAGAGAGAGCAAAGAAAAGGGAGATCTTAAACGAATTGAAAGGAGTTCTGTTATGAGTGGGCTTAGGAGACTTATGGACTTATGTGGAGCATATCAAAACTTCACTGCTTATTAGACGCATTGGTTTGTCTTTTTTTCAATTTTCATATTTGTACAAATTTTATTACAAATAAATTTATAAACAAATAGGCAATGACTTGAAACAGAAATAGGAGAGGTTTGCTTCAGATGCCAGGAGAAAGTTCTTCACTGTGAAGATCTTCACAGGCTGCCCAGAGAAGCCGTGTGTGCCCCATCCCTGGAGGTGTTCAGTGCTGGATGAGGCACTGAGCAGCCTGATCTAGTGGAAGGTGACTCTGCCCATGGTGCAGGGCTTGGAACCAGATGTTTTTTATGGTCACTTCCAGACCAAACCATTCTATGACAAAAAACTGGAGCAGTGCAATTTTTTCTACACTGGGAATAGAAAACAGCATAAGCTTTCTTCCTAATGCCAGGCAACGATCCAGACACAAGGGTGTGATTTTTGTTTTTCCACTCTGTAAATCCTTTGTTTAGGCAGGTGCAGAGGCCCATGCTTCATACGTTGCCAAAAAGTAGTTTTTGCATGATGAAATTTCTTTTTGAGAAGCCAAAACCAAAAAACTAAAACAAAGTTAAGCTGGAAAGACTAGCAGAATTGAGGCATTTGATGAAGAAAGCAATGACTGATTAAATCAGGGACATTAATATCTCCCTCTCAACAGTGTTAGGCAGTTACTGCTTTGGCACATGTAGTGGCTCCAGGAGGGAACACTTGGTGGTTACAAGCACTGTGCTAACATTGATCACACCATACGCCAGATTGTCTGGCTGTGACCTATTTAATTTGAAATTATTGTGTGTGTTGTGCCAGTCTTTTGAATTTAAAAAAATGCTCACGATGGGTTGTTGGCTATTGACTTGAAGCACTGTCCAAGCCTAATTGATTTGTGATCTTGATACATATTGACAGCTGACTAGAACTCACAACAACCTTGTTGAGGCTTGTTGACTTCCCTTTGGTTGTTCAGTGCCATGGCGTGGTGTTTGATCCATCACAGGGCTGTGTTCCTCTCCCATTGCAGCAGGGAGGAAAGTGGAACACAGGCAAAGTATACCTTAGGCAGTTAAATCTGAGAGAAATCTGCCAGCAGCAAGGCTGGAGTCCCAGGCTCCTGCCAGCTCCTTCCAGTGACAACCCCACCACACTAAGGTCATACTCACCACACAATTAAAGCTTATCAATTAACCCAGGGAAAGAGCATTGGCAGCCCAGGCTGGCTAGGAGTTCTACAGAAAAGATTCTGAAAACATCCAGTTGCAGAGAGGACAAGATTCAGATCTTCTGACTAAGTGTCTTTTACAGGAGCGAGGCTCGTATGGGAATGAAAGGTGAAATGGCAAAGAGGTTGTGTGCAGGAAAAGGATCAGAGGGGCAGCTCCACCTCTATCTACCTACAGCTGTCTCTGAAAAATACTCCTTGGGTTATAAAAGAAAAAGAAGGTATTAAAAAGGGTTGATGATTATGCCTTATGAGCAGAGGAGCTTCTTCCTTGTTCTTCAGTTTAAGGCACAAGCCACCAGTGGAAGCAGTATTTAGGGGCAGCCTTCCTGATGGCCATCCCTAGTGTCAGACTCTCTCCTTAAAGAACTGTAGGCATCTAAATACACAGTGTATTTTGGAATGGGTGTGGAAGCCCTAGAAACTAAAGGCCTATAAGACACAACCCTTTTATGGATTTAACTTCTTGCAGCCTTGAATATGAGAAAGGAAAAATAAATTCAGGCAACTACTGCCATATATATTAATATTTAATAAATTATTTACAACACTCTGAACAACAAATGGGTGCCACCCTACAATCTCCATGTTGTAGGAGCATGTGCTTTTAGCTGTCATTTTGCTTTGATTAGAAATAGAGGCATATCTGTCACATAGCACCCTCATGGGGAAGTTCACAGCAGGGACAGGTCAAAAATATTTTGTCATTGCTAAATTGATGGCCAGTCCACCTGAAATTAGTTGAGTTTTGTGTATGCATGAGTCCCAAAAAGCTTCAGATACTTTGAATTTGATAATTAAGCACCTGTTAGCTTGTTGTTTCTCTGAAAAATTTGAATGCCGCCACTTTTCTTCTTCTTAGTGTCTTCAAAATCAACAGGGATCCTTCGCAAATGCACAGCACCCAGAAAATGGATATAGGATGAAAGAATCAGGTTCATCATCGTCTCATCTATCAAAATACAGTGGATTTACGAGACGAAAATATTGCATTTGTAGCATTTTGCAACATATTTACTCTGGCTAAAGACTGTATTTGCAGTCTCCTTGAGTTATTGTGTAGTTCTTGATTTCTTCATATGGAACACAGAAGATGTATTCTCAACTATGAATAATGTTTCTAGGATAAATAGTTTCCAGAGACAGCCCATTCCAGTATTGCAGACTTCTATGGCTGCTACATCAGAAACATCTTCAGAAGCAGTCAATCAGACACAAATCTAATTGCCATAGCTGAAGATAAATGTAATTTAAAATGTGACACAGATGTATCCAGATCACAGACGCTAGAATGTATTTCTGCAATCTTCTGGTTATTTAGCAGTCGTGCAGTAAAATCACTGCTAGAATTAGAAGAGATAAGTTCTATTCAGCAGGGCAAGACACAAGTAACCTTCCTGATTTTCAGTCACAGTGTCCACAAGTGAAGCGGAGTGCAGGAAAGAAAAACATTTTAATTCATTCCCTGCTATGTAGAAGCATAGATCCAAGGGAAAACAAGTGTACAGAAGGTATTGCAAACAACAATCCTCTGCTGGCCTATGGATGTCTCTGTTTTTTTTTCAAGCTCATATAACTTGCATCTGTACACTGAGGCAGGATTGGATACACATGTGCAGGTTCTTGCCTAATCTGTTCCAGAAAACACTAAAGGTGTGTTTTTACACAGCTGCATTAGATAGTTTTTTTGTGGCATTAATTACTATTACAGTTATAAAGCTTTCTGTATCTAGTCTCAATCTTCTTTGCTCTCAATTAAGCTGATTACCACTTGTCCTAGACCCATAGTAATACCACTGTAAATATGGCTTTAAACTTAACCCACTTCAAAATTTCACACAAGGCAAGTATCACGGACAGAATCATTTTTCCAATGCATTCCTCAAGCTAATCAGTGAATGAGGTAAAAATTATTCAGATGTAGTTTGTTGTGTGACAAGAAGAAAATACAAGAAATAAGGCTTTTAATATATTATCTGTGGTTGGTTTTTTGTTTGGTTTTTTATTTTTTCCTACCAGAAAAAAATTATTTTGTTCCCTCTTTCTTAAGGAAATATAATTTGAGGAACTACCTCATAAATGAATACCTGATTTTTGTTCCCTTGTATTTAATATTTGGCAGAAAATAGTGTAAAAAACTGTGTCCCATTTCCATATAAACTTCAGGAGTTATGGATAAATGCTATCAAAATTCACTTAGGGAAGTAACTAAAAAAGGAAACTGAGTGTCCTCAACATGGAAGTCAAATGTAGGTATTATTGTAACCTGTGTTACACCAAAAGTCTGTGTTAAAATAATGTAATATCAAACATATCAAAAAACTGGAAGGCTGGAGTGGCTGTTGAGCAAGTCAAGTTCACCCTCTCACAGGATTCCATGGTGTCTGGAGATGACTCCTTCCATACAGGATTTGGGTGTAAAGACACAGCCCATATTTTGGCCCACTGCCCTATTTTTGAGAAGTTTGAGGTGACATGGCAGCTGTTCTGCAGGACACAAGGTTTTCATGCATGTTGCTGTGGCTTTTGTAGCAATGTGCAAGTAGTGTCTTCTTGGTGGGATTTACTGGTGACATGAGATTTATAGCTGGCAACAGATGTTCCTTGTTCCTTAATAGCTGTAGAAGAGTTAGGTTTACTGCTGAAATATTAAAATTATGTGCACATACTATGGACTTAGATCCATTATTATTATTAGAAATGTACATTGCTTGATGATATCTATACTTCTAAATGTTGGGGCAATTGAAAATCAGTAACAGTTTGGAAACCTCCCCTTAGAAATATTTTCAGAAGTAGAAACAAGGAAAAAGACCCACCAAACAGAACAAACAAAAAAAACTGCCACAACAAAAGCTTAAGTTAATTTCTTTTATTCCCTTTGTTCTCTGAAAGCTATTAGTCTTACATCCATCCTGAAAAAGACTGAGGTGAAGTAGTTCCTGCACCAAAACACTAATTATTTGTTTCTTTGTCTCAAAATAAAAATATAATAGCATATAAACTATCAAATACTTGTATTTAAAAAAAAAGGAAAAGCAATATTTCTGTGCAATTTTTCACAAAAAAAAAAAAAAAAAAACCTTGAGAGATACTGGGTTTAGGATGAAACTTTACACTAAAACGCAGTGAATATAGTGATCCTTGATGCCTTTTTAATAGGGCAAACATATTGGTTGCATTGCCCTGATGCAGCCACTCCAATGCTACTCTTTTTTAGCAGTGAGCTAAGGCTAGCATGGGTTACATTAATATCTATATACTGCTTCCATGTTAAGGACATTCAATTTTTCTTTTTTTTTTTTTTTCTCTAGGTGAAATTTAATATAAACATTCTGTTTAAACATTCTGAAGGTTATATAGAAATGCATGCTGGGTTCTTTACACTAATTTCATCCCAAAATTAAGTACATAGATTCACACTTTCTTCCCACAAAGAGAAACTGGTCGCACAAGGAAAGAGATATTGTCCTATGATGGCTTTTTTCAAGGTGGCTTGTCCATCTTGTTTGGTTTGATTTAAGTTCTCTATTACAGAAAAGTGAAAGAAAAAAAAAAAAGGTGAAATATTTTCTGTGACTTTAAGTTTTCCTCTGCACTGTCTTGTGGTGATAGATTCTGCACTGTGAGATGAAGTAATTGCTTTAAAAAACCCCATACAAGCAGACCTTAGTAAAATGATCGCTATGCTCTCAAATGAGGAAACAAATTTAGCTCCACAGGTAAGGTGGTAGGCTTGCTCCATGTTTCAGGAAAAAAATTTAAATGAGTTCAAAACTTCTTCCATCCAAGTCATTTCACTTACCCCACTCTAAGATCAGTGCTGGCTTAAACTTATATTATGAAGCTGAAAAAGAGCTGGGTGAAAAATGGTTTCACTTTCAGCAAGAATTTAGGGGCAGATTGCTGAGAAGCTGCCCATCAGAGACGGCCCTTGCCATGAGGCACCCAGCCTCCATGGGCACTGGGAGCTGGAGCCAGGCTTGGCTCAGCCAGCTGATGTTGTGCAGTGCTGTGCTCCAGCTGGAGAAGGTGCCACCCACCCCTATCCCATTAATATTTTGCTTCTAATCTGCATAGAAAGGTTTGGACACAGAAAGCCTTGCTCATGGTAGAATAATACTCTCCAAGAAAGTGTAGGGTGGTAGTACCTCTACACATAGGTGGGAGACTGACTTGTTGTGTCCCCCTGGTCCTCTCTGCAGCAGAGGCTGTGTCAGTCTGCTCCTCTCTTTTAGCACAGCTAACAGAGTTATCTGAGGAGGTACCACAGGCTTTATTTCCAGCTGTGTATGGAGATGTGTTTGAACACAGCAGCCCCAAGCATGTGAGGAGTGAGTGTCCCATAGTGACACCACTGTGAGTGCACTTTCCTCTGTCCTTTATCACTTACAGAATCAAGATGTGGTACTCAAACTGTGTCTAAATTGTAAATGCTGAAACAATCTCATCATTCTGCATGGCTAAGGAATTTCCAAGATGGTTCAGGAAAGCAGCTGAGCTCGATTAGGACATGAGATTTATAGCACTCTTGGTGTATTTATTCCTTTTTACCCTTGACATGTGCATTTAAAAAGGGACTATAGTCATGGAACACAGCCTAAATTTGGATTTTTTTAAATTACGTTCCAGAGTCCTTACTATTGGAAGGTGTAGTGTTTTAATTATGTTAGCTTATACTTTTATTTTTGCATTTACTGACATATTTGTCTACTCTGCAGGAAGTTTCTCAGAGTTCAATCTTTTATTTTTGAAAGTCATTTCCTTTTAAAACCCCAAGACTGGTAATGAGTCTAGGTGCTTAAACTGTTTTGAACAATCCCCTTACCTTTCCTTCCAGTCTGCAGAAGAGAAAATTATTTTGGATTTTAACATTTGTTCATGTTAGATGCCTTTTTAGGTGGAAGGCAATCTGAAGTCTGTTTGTACTGTGACCCCCATATTTGACTGACAGGCTGATTCTGGGCAATCTCTTATAATTGATGCCCAAATCCAAGTCTTTGAAGGAAACCAACAGAAAATACTTACATGTATGCACACTCACTTTAAATTCAGAGGAATAATCTGATTTAGGCATGTTAGTAGATGTTTCTTTCCTTCCACACTTTTGTTCTTGCCATCTCAGGTAGTATTTTTACTGAATTGCTTCATTTTATACCTTCATTTATAGCAATTCTCTGATATTACATCAGGACTAGCAAATATCTTGATGATTGGTCTATATTGCTTACAAAGATACCCACATAGGTGTGTGTCTTCATGAGTTAATTATCCACAGACTAAGAACATTATAAGGTATTGCAGGTGTGATTTTATGCAATCTTTTCTGGAATTTGAGAGGAAAGAAGGGATAGATTTTTGTCAATTTTTGAGTTTGAGGGTTTTTGTGTAGTCTTTGGTAATGTAATGCATTTTTCTTTAAAAAAAATCTCTAAACACTGTTGCCATAATTAAATCTAAAGAAAAAAAATCTGTTTCATTTTCCTAGAAGGAGCAATTTTGGAATTTCCAAAGAATGATTCAACTAGATTATCCTGAAAGTAAAGTTCGCCTGGAAAAGGGACTTGGATTAGATCATTGATACAAAATGGGAACTTCACGAGACTCTGTAGAGAAGACTGTCCCAATTTGTTGAGTTCACTCATGCTGTGGTTTCCTTATGGAGATGTTTTAAAGAAAGAGTGGGCAGTAAGACATCCTGTTGTAAAGACAAAGAGCAGGAGGTGTAGGGCAGTTCAGCTTCTATGCCACAAGCAGAATGTCTGGAGACCCTTTTGTTAAAAACATGACTGTCAGCTAATCATCAAACCTACTTCCCATGCACCCTTTTCCACTGAAATAACCATAAGCAATTGGAAATGTTGCTGTAGGGCACTTACTGGCCAACATCCCAGTTGTCTCTGCCATCTGTCTGGAATTCAGCCCAGTGGACACGGGGGGCTCGCTAGAAAAGAGATTGGGGTCCTGCATTCTGTGTTGTTTGTCATATTGTTAACAAAGGGTCCTACCATTCTGAAAAGGGTAGAAATGGTCCAAAGTGAAAGAATACACAGCCAGATCTAAACCTTTCCAAATTTAGTGATGTTCCAGACTGGGGGTTTGATTTAGAGCCAGGTGATATTAACATACATTTAGTGATAACCATAAAGGGTAACTGAAGATCTGTTTGTGCTAGTAGCAGTAACCCTTTTACTAGAGCTGGTCAAGCAGCAAAATTCATTAATTTCTATATACAAAATAGTATGATTATTTGTATTCTGAAGTGTTATATCATTCATTATTTATGAAGCCCCTTAAAATCAGTTGCCTATAAATTTTATAGGTTTTGTACTTAGGCTAGCACTAAGTACTTCGTGATTGATCAAAATTCAAATGAGACATGATATGTTGTTTTTCAGAGTACCTCAAATTTGAGAGAATAAACAGCAGAATGCAATTTACTTATGCTCAAAAACAGAGCATGATGAGAAGTTATTTTCCCCCCTAAATTGCAAATATTTCCAAAGAAATGCAATTGTAAGATTGTCATAGTTGCCTAGGGTGTGAGTCACTAGCTGTAAAGTGTGCATCCTATATAGTAAATATAAATTCTGATAAAGAGGTTAATGCTTCATTTTTCTTGTTGATAGCAGATTAGGCTGCAAAAATTCAGATTAAACTGTTTTAAACATTCAGCTATTGTTTTTTTTCTAACATGCCACAAAGCAAATTTTTTGAGAAAGTTTAGAAATTAAAGATGACCTGTCCAGGGAACAAGTCTTAAAGTTATAAAAACAAGTCAACATGGTACATAAGGTTATTTTGCAAGATTCTGATCAGCAGTACTCTTACATAGACTCTTACATTTTCTAACTCTTACATACTCCTACATTTTCCTGCAAGAGCAAGAGACTAGGTAAAACTTTCTGTGTGAATTGAATTTTTCAGCATTGCTGCTAAAGAGAAAAGGTATGATATTTTACAAGATTTACATATTACAACTCAAGAAGGAATGAGATCTTTATTTATATACATTAAAACAATACTAGTGCAAATTTCCCTACCAATTGAAAGGCTTCAAATTCACTCACATATTGGATTACAAGTGTTTTCAGTAGCTAAGATACCTGCAGTCCTGCTGTAAAGTGTTGAATGGCATGGTTTTTCAGGTTAAATAAATTAATTTTCATTTTTATATCTTTATATCCGTGACTTAAACGTCTCTCTGATATTTGTTCCCATGGTCTCAAGCTGTTGTATTTTAGCTACAAAACTGCCATCTATAACCTGAAAAACTTTCATCCTCATGGGGTTTTGCTGCTTAAATATATACTGCCCCCATGTACTGCTTAAGGCTGATGTATTTCTCTCTTTTGTCTCTTTGAAAATAGTGTTCCAGTGGTATAAGCCTGGCAATAATTTTGGTTATATGGATTCTCTGTCTCAGAATGTTCAATTTTTTTGGCCTCAAATTTCTTAACATTGCAGGGATTTTAACTGTGCAGTGCACATTACTGCATACAAGAAGGGCACTGTTTTGGCTGTGGACACTCATACCTACAGATCTAAACATAATGCAGTCACCTTTTTCCATGGTGCTTTTCAAAGAGTTAATAAAGTCATCCATGTGGAAAAGGCTGTGTGAAGATTAATTTCTTTTGTTCCCTTTGTCCTTGTTTTTCATTAATCTGTCAGCTGCAAAAACTAGCCTGATGTATAGGTTGGTTGGGTGCCCAATGTTACCTAGCTGGTCTTGGGAAATTTCATTGAAAAATTCAGCTTTCTCTGAGTGTTTATAGGTATATTGGTATTTCCTGTCTTCTGGAAGCTTTGGTAGCCATGAAAGGATCACTTGATTTTAACACTGACAAGCAGAAAATGAGAACCTGCTTGTCCTGGGGTGACTTTATGATGCTTGTATCCCAAATCATCTGTTCTGTTTATGCTGGATAATGAGTTCTGCACCTCTAAGACAGGTTCCAAGAGAGAAGGTGAGGAAAAGAAGCATGGAGTTTGTTTTCAGGAGCTGCATTTGTCCCCTCACATCCTTCTCACGGACTGTGTTGTCTGCAGCATGGACAGACAATGGGACAGAGCTCTCCTTTGCTTTTTT
The DNA here is from genome assembly GCF_029582105.1 of Oenanthe melanoleuca. Taxonomy (NCBI): domain Eukaryota; kingdom Metazoa; phylum Chordata; class Aves; order Passeriformes; family Muscicapidae; genus Oenanthe; species Oenanthe melanoleuca. Next base: position 19,849,104 of record NC_079362.1, on the reverse strand, counting down.
TTTTTTAGCTAGTTTGATTAGATTTTTTTTAGTTAGCTGGGGCAGAGAAGATCCCCAGACTGTGGTTTTTCTTGTTCTTGGAACTGTTCAAACCTGCTCTGGACTGAAAATCCCAGAAGAGCACCAGGAGCTCACACCTGTGGCCCACCAGGGCTGGGACAACATTTTCCAAAAAGGGACTGAGAGAGACTGGGCAAGCCAAGCTACACTCCACAACAAGGACTTTCTGAATTAGCTACCTCTTCAGAACAGTGAGAGGTTTTATTGTTTATTATTCATTTTTAATGCTTGTGAATACTTTGCTTGTTAAATAAACAGATTTTTTTCCACTTTTCTCCAAGGAAATCTTTTCCTGAACCAGTAAGTGGAAGGGTCTGAATCTGCTTTCTAGAAGGACCCCTTTTGGATTTTCCTCCAAAATTTGCCCTAAATCAAGACACTGCTCAAACAGTGTTTTATGACACTGAAGGTGTTGATACACAAACTAAAGGATTTGGTTTTAGCTGAAACAGTTATAATGAATTTACATAATCAGTGTGCTATTATTTGGCTGATCATAGATGAAGTCCATGCCAGTTTTACCTTGGCAATCCACCTGGAAATTACAGTTGCTTGTGGATTCGGTGGATGAAGACCAAAATTTTACTTTGAAAACATTTTCCAGCAGCCATTGAGAAAGGAGATTACTATCTGAATGCAACTTGCTAGACAGAGCTATTGCGTACAGAAAAAATTACAGATTGATCTGGTATCTCAAAAGTTTAATTCTAATCAAAAGACAGCATCTTCCATTTTGAAAGGTTGTTCTTCAGCAGAAAGGCTAGAGAACTGATCTGTGATTTGCATCAGAAGCCATACGTACATTAGAAAACATCAGCAGGGTATAATTCCCTCATTTTGTGAGAAAGAAACAAACATGGCAAAAATACAAGGAGGTTCTAAGAAAAGACTGAGGGAAAGTTCAGTTTACTATAAATAGGGCCATTTTGGTGAAAATGTTGATTGTGATGGGTAAATATTTCTCTTAAACAGAAATTCTAGCATCAGCTTCAGTGTCAGACATAATCTTAAAATCACTGATTTACTGAAAACTGTTTCTACCTGGTTTTATTTATAATGTATTCTGTTAGGCAAATGTCTTTTAATTTAATTGAAGTTATAACTTAGCCTTTATCAAAATGAATTCAGCACTTCCAGAAAGAGAGGTTTTTTTCCAAAATGTAATTAATTTTTAATTTCAGTGAGGAGTGGTTGACCACAACCGACTGCCTTGTGTTCAGCCTAAAACTGTATGTGGTAATGTTAGCCAGCAGGTGGATGAAGCTACATGGATATTGACCTTCCTTTGCATGAGGGCATATTTATTTCTCTGTGGAAAGGGAGAGAAATCTCAAAGTATCCAGTATTTCCTTTGACTTTGGTGTATCTGTATCGCCAAGTAAGTCTAAGATTTTATTCTGTTTTACAGGTCTAACCAGTGAGAATTCTGATTTAATACCTTCCTGAGCAGTCAGTTAAAACACCCTCCCTCTCTTACTGCTGTAGAGCTGCCTAGAAACTCTTAAGTCTTCAAAGCTCAGGCAGAGCAAAGAGAATTCTCGTGTCCAACTCTCCAGTTGCTGCTAAGTCAGTTTGGGATTTAATACATTTCTGATCTGCATCCCTACAGCTCTTTCTGGTAATAACTCCCTCTTTCCAGTGAAATAGGATTTGGCTTTCAGTTTAGTGGGCAGAATTAGCAGGAACAAGATGCTTTCTGTTGAGATAGTCCTTGAACATTGGATTCAGTGCAGCTGGAGATCCATCTGAGCCAGTCTTGACTCCTGTAGGGTAGGATAAAAGGCTCATTTTTTTATTCTGCCTTTCCCCATCTTGGATTTCAGGCAGCAACTATTTTGGACACTGCCTTGTTTTGTTCCATTTTTGAAATGAGCTGCTACTCTATAGGGACAGATACTGAACCTTACTTCTGTGTGTAGTATAAAAATGGTGAAAGACATTAATAAAAAAGGAACAGGAAGGCAAAGTAATTTGTGGGACTTTGTTTAGTTTTGCTGTATCTGGAGACTTATTCATAACATTGGTAAACATATACCAGTGAGCATTAAGCTTTTATCACATATGGTTTGTGAACAGTCAGCACTTAAAACCAGACTAAATTCTTCAGCAGTGAATAAAAATCAGGGCCCTCTTTTTGACAGCTGTCCTGCGGTTGGCAGTTGTTAAATGTGTATTTTTAACTCTGTCAGGTACAGAGGTTATGAGGACATTCAGCTGGTCATTGCAAGATTGTTATGGGAGTGCTTTTCTAGTTTATCTCCATATCAGAGGATGATGAAGGTTAAAGAGAAGGATGATGGAAAGAGAATGATGTGGAAAGAGAAGATTGAAACAATCAATCAAAGAGAGGATGCAATCAAGGCAAGGAGTGTTTAGAAACAACATTAGGGAGTATTACAGAAAGACATAGATGGAAAGTAGGAAAGGGAAATGTTGTTAGATGAAGAGGGAAGATGACGTAGATTATGCAAAAGGCCCTGGGTTTTTTGTGTGTTCATGAGCCCAAAAATCTCTTGCCAGCTTTGATTGTCATCAATAAAACTGCTTTCTCACAATTGCCATATGTATCTGGAAGCTAGCCACACTCCTTGTTTAACCACAGTACATGCTTTGGAAATTTCATTTAAATGTCAAAACTGTTTGAATTGAATTGGTTTCTATTTAACTGTTTGCTTTTATCTAAGTCAACTTGCAGCACCAAAATAACTGTGAATTTTTCTAACTTTTAACACCTTCCTCTCCATTTCTTACTTTCTGCAGTGTCAAAATGCATTTTGGTTTTGCCATGAGGCTGTCTCACACGCACATGCACATGCACACTAATGAAAGAGGTGGGAAGGGAGTCTGGAATTTTGTAGTGCTATGAATTGGCCTGAACTCTGCATTAAAATTTAATGGCATAGCTCTGAACTATCACATGTAGCAGAGCAATGGCCCATAAAATGCTCTCTCCAGTCCTTTCTTTGGACCATCTAACTCTGTTGTTCCTGATTACCAAGATGTCCCAATGCATGGTTGGAATGTCTCATCCTTTTGTCTTGTAACCATCACTGGTTTTTTTTAGACCCATATGAAGAGTGGATCAAGTGAGTTGTTCACATTTTTGTGATTCTGAAAAATAATATAAAAACAAACAAAAATCTCCTTCATTTAAAAGGCACTTTATCCACTCAGTCAAATTTTGAATGAGTTTGTTAGCCATTCTTCAGCAGCCATTAAATCATCTGTATGCATCTTACTTAGGAGACTTTTCAGTTCATTATCTATTAATAACAGAAAAAAACAGCTGGTGCCAAAGCTACACCATATGGCAGATCTTCACTGACACGAGTGCTTATGGTGATATAATAATGAATGAAAAATGGAAGGATTAGTTGATGATGCATAGTGTAGAAGAGAGGCTTTGAGAGATCACTGTTTGTGGAGATCCCACAAACAGTTCTGACCTGGCTGTTCAATACAAGGGCAAGGTCTTTCATTTATGCTTATCCTAATGGATGACTGTAGTTTGGGAGCAGTAGCAGTTGTGCAGGCAGTTCTGACTAACTTCTTGTCTGCAGAGTAGCCTGAATCTCACTGTTCCTTTCTGGTTTTGCATACACAGTTTCACATAATTTAGGAATTCACACTAATATCACACAGCCTTTATAGTTCATTTTTACCACCTTCCTATTAGAGATTTCTTGCTTCAAGCTGAGCCTTGCCTATTTTAGCATCTAACCTTCTTTTCTGCTGGTTCCATTATCTTTCGTAGGCTGTGCTTTTTACTGTTTCATCTTTCCCATTGTGTCCTCTTCAGCTTTTTGCTTTTCTTTCAACTCACAGTATAAAATGTGATGCCTTAATATTAAGCCTCTTTAGAGCATACAGAAAACACAGGTGGTTTATCTGATTTTCCTTCTCTACTTGTCTCAGAACCTCTACCATCTGGAGTTCTTCCCTTACCTGTATTCTTTTTCACCGTTTTTCTCAATTTTAATCTGAGGCAACATTTTTATCTTCTTTCCTTGACATGTCAAGTATCTGCCAGTCCTGTCCTTACCCCTTGCTGCCCTTTCCATATTTCCATATTTCCATAATGTGAATTCAGTCCTTTACTGGTTTTCATCATTACTTTGTTTTTCTTTTTCCACAAAAGTCTTCACTGCCACTACCTAGTTCTCCTCCCTAATCTTACCTGGTCATATCTTCCTATTTCCAGCTTTTTCTTCGTGATTATGCAAAGCAACTTATCACTCAGGCACATTATTATAAATAATAATTTTATTCTTATATATATCACTGTATGCTCACTTCCATGGTGTATGTGAATATGAATATCTCAGGCTCTTTGGAACCTTGGGTCAAATACTCCAACTTCCTTTTCATTACTCTTCACAAGCAGTTTTTCCCATATGTGTCCATCTTGAATGCAGCTGCAGGGGATGTTATCCTGCCCATTACTTTCTGCTTTCCTCTTTGTCCAGCGTGGTGAGTTTGTTTGGTCCTTGGTTTCAGAGCTTTTCAAGAGAAATCAGTAGTATACTTCAACCATTCCTTGGCAAATTCTCAGTAGCAGTGAATTGTTACATAGAACAAGCACCTTCATGGTTTTTTTCCCCTGTGATAGTTTTCTTAATTTTCCTCTGTAAAGCTGCCTATTGATGTACTGCTGCACTTCACTTGATAACTGTTATCAGTCATTTCCTCATACTGAAATGTTATCACAGCACCCACTCTTGTCTTTATCTGTCTTATATTATTTATATGATATGCACCATTTTACTTTTTCGTCCGTATCTTGAAGCCATTTTTTTTAAACTTCCTCTATGGAGATTTTTAGATTTATTTTCAGGTAGAATGATCTACATGTGTTTGTTCTCAGTTCTGTAACTATGACCTGGTGTTCTGCTGCTTCTTCAATAAAAACTTCTAGAGCTGTTTGATTGTACAGCCTTGGGGATAGGAATATATAATTCATTATTTCCTCTTCCCACATTTGTAGACATTCTTTTTATTTTCTGACTTAAATATCTTTACTTTTTATACAAGTTTACACCTGGTTGGCCAGGTATTTCTCATAAACTTATTTCCTTTTTTTTTCCCTTTCATTTGAGTTAGCATGTCCAATGCTACGGTTTTCTATATAATTCTATCATCTAGTTGTTCAGTAAACTTCAGAATAAAATATTTTGCGTGTGTTGAGCTTATTGTGTAAATGATCCACTACTCAATTTTTAACATTTTTGTCTGTCTACAGTCACATAACATTTTGTCTAAATAGCTTATCTTACAGACACATTCTCTCATAAGAAGTCCCATAAGTAGTAGCAGATTTTGTGCCATTCTCTAGAAGGAATTGTCCCTTAACACCCTCTGAAATCTACACCTTTATGATGTGACTACATGTTTAAATATTTGTGCTCTCTGTACAGAATCCTTGGTCTCTTATCCTCACCCCAGCAGTCTCACAGCAACCTTCTCTTGATGAAGCAGAGATAAGTTAAATTGCCTATTTTTTTTTCTGTTGAACTCATTTCTGCACCTTCTAGCTTTTTACTCCCTTGGTATAACAGCTCTGAACAGATCTCACTTGCTAGAGTTTTAAAGGTGGTGAATCCTCTCAGGTGTATGCAGCAGCTCCCCAGGATGCAGCAGTGTCCTCCACCCTCCTCTGTCCATCCAACATCTCCATCACAGCTTCCCCCAAGTGAGAAGGAATGCTCATCTACAAACTTCCTGCTGTTAAACATTATGTGGAATTTTTTTCCATTTAGTTCTCCCAATGTTAATATGAGACATGACTGTCTAGACTTATTTCTTACCCTAAGTGTTAGTCTGAATTTAACAAATGTTTTTATAATCCTCTGTGTTTTCATGACAGTTCCTAGCACTTTATTTTGTTGCTTTTCCTCCTCTTCAGCTGTGCAGTAAATTGCAGCTGAACCTCAGATATATGTTTTAATGCAAGGTACCATCTGAATCCAGTTCCATAATTCAACATGGTGTAGCAGCTCTATATCCTTTTCACAGAGCCTCACTAAAAGCACTTAAAGCAGTAGAATTCCTGTTTTCTTGTACCATATTTGTATACTGTTTTAAACCTTTATTTTGTTTTAGCAATAGCTTCCTCACTCTTTTACTTAGCTTTCTCCATTTTTAAAGAATTTACAATTCAAGAGGGAAAGAGAAGAAGTTATACCAGGAATGAAGCTGTCTGTTTTCTTTGTTAGAGGCACTGCATTTCCAGCTGGAAAAAGCTCTTTGGAAAGATCTTCTTCCCAGTTTCTTATAAAGTCATTTACATACTGTGACAGAATGTCAGCACTAGTGTGAATTTAGGCACCTTTGGGTGTCTAAGACATTGGTAGGATCACATGATATGACACAGAACCACCTTAAGCCCCATATCTGTCTGGAGCAGCAGCAAAAACCTGAAAAGAGTACACTGGCAATATTAAAATGGTGCTAGAAGCCACATGTAGGCAGCTGAACTGTTCCCTTACTGGGACTATACACCAGTGCTCTCTGTGCCCACTTTACAGAGCTGCACATTTTATCAAGAATGTGAATTTTAATGGCAAATGCTGAGAACAGACATTAACTGCATCAATCAAAGTGTTGCATTTTCTATAAATCAGACTGGAGGTGCATGAAGAGCACCAAGAATTTCCTATTCTTGGGCATAAGTAACAGACCTTTTGTAGGTCTGCTGCAGGAAATGTGAAATGTACGAGTGTTTGTTGATTCAAACACAATCTTTTTTCAAGGCATATAACCACTGTTTTGTCTCCAAGGCTGTGAATGTATTTTTCATAGTCTATATTCCACTGTGTCGTGGTTTAACCCCAGATGGAAACTCAGCTCCACACAGATGCTCATTCATTCACCCCGAGTGGGATGGGGGACATAATTGGAAGGGTAAAAGTGTGAGAAAACTCATGGCTTGAGGTTTAAAAGGTAAAGCAAAAGCCACACATGCAAGCAAAGTGAAACAAGGAATTTATTCACCACTTCCATGGGCAGGCAAATGCTCAGCCATCTCCAGGAAAGCCAGGCTTCAAGATGCATAGCGACATCTTGGAAGGCAAAAATGTCATTCCTGATATTCCCTGCTTCCTCCTTCTTCCCACAGCTTTACATGCTGAGCACAAATCCCTACAGTCTGCAATATCCCCTGGGCCAGCTGAGGCTGTCCAAGCTGTGTCCCCTCCCAGCTCATTGTGCAGGGCTGGGGTGGCTGAGGAGCAGAAAAGGCTTTGGCTCTGTGCAAGCTCTGCCCAGCAGTGAGAAAACATCCCTGAGCTATCAACACTGTGTTCAGCACAAGCCCAAAGCACAGCCCCACCCTTGCAAAGAAAATTGACCCTATCCCAGACAAAACAAACACAAATTGTCATGAATCTTTACACTTTGCTAGATTCCAGAAACTTCCATAGCATTTATAATAAAATAGATACTTGATTGCGGTTTGGTGTGGCTCTTGTGGTTTACACACTACTACAGAGAAAATAACAGTGAATGCGTTTGTGAGTTGGTACAGGATTGCTTGTGACCACTAAAACATGATTCACAAGAATCCCAAGACTATTTACAGCTAGCATAAAATTGGAGAATGTGGATGGCAGGCCTGACTTATCTCTGATGAAAACCTGTTTATATACAGGATGCTCTTTGGCTGCTCCTTTTATCAGTCTGCTCTTTTGCAAATGCATCCAAAAATATTAACATTTCTAGCAGATATTTACCAGAATATAAATTACCCTCCTATTTTGAGCAAGGAAATAACTCATGTAGTCAAAAGCAGCTGTCCACGTTTCCTATTTTGTTGAGGGGGGGGGGGAAGTTGTTAGTCATATGCCTGCATGTTCAGTTGTCACTGACTTATTTTCACTTTATTTCATTTGCCCTTTCATTTCACACTAAACTTCTCTATCCACATTAAAATTACGGTTAAATTTTTTTATTTTACTATCAGCCATTTTATGTCTTCATTGCAATATTTTTTTTACCAGACCCTAATATTAGATTGAAGACAACATTAACATTTTTCCATGGCAAGATGTATTATGGTAGGGATTTCTTATTCCAACATGTTGTCAAGGTAGAGCTTACTGCCTTACAGTTTTTAATAATAATAATAATAATAATAATAATAATAATAATAATCTTCCCACAAGATTAAATGACTTCGAAGTTCTTAAGAGGTAATTATATATTAGATCTCTCAAATCGTATCCGTAACCTCCCTCTTTTTCTTCTTCCCCTCTCTTCCCAGATGCAAGTGGTATGATTTTTTCTTCTGATAAGGAATATAAGGATGTTAGGAGAGAGATAAATACATTTTATATCTCCTGTATTTGAAAGTGACAGTCTTTCTTAAGACCTCTGACCCAGTCCCTACTGACAAATGCTTTTGTTGTCAAAAAGCAGTATACTTACTATTCTACTTTAAAATTTACTCTAATTTTCTTCAAGTTGCATAGAATTAAGAAACATCTAATTAGGAATACACGGTCTGCAGACCTCTTAACACATAGCAGAATTAGTAAATAGAAAAAGGGCTGAATGTTCTTGTTTACATATTTCTGATATACAGGGAACTTTGGTGCAAGTTTCTCTGTAGGGATAAAAGTTTAACCTCTGTTCAGGGAGAAGGAAATGTTATTAGCAGAATGAGTGCTAGGAAAAATAATTATGAGTTGTTGTGGTGTATTTCCCATTTTGTTTGAAAATTTAGAATTCTTGAAAGGCAGTTTCAGTCATCCAAGACTAATTTCACAAGGCTTGAATAATGGTGATTTGAGAAGCCAGATACAGTGAAACCCTGTTCTACCAGAACATATTGTGCAAACTTATTACCCTCCTGTACGCAAATTCAAGGGAATTAAAGTCTTTGCAGCCATTTAGCCTTTATAAATATCTTATCATAATAAAAAATAGTATATGGTGTATGGATAACATAGCCCTGGTCAATAGTCCCAGTCCTTGGATGTCTACCTACCTGCCATGCTGAATTTGTGTCTTCATGCTTTCCAGAGGCAGCCCGCCCATTATCCATGCCTTGGCTTTCCAGGATTCCCTTGACTTTTTTTTTTTTTTTTTTTTTTTCTCTTTTTAGCATTTAAAGAACTAAGAACATTTATCAACTTTTGCAAACCTCACCAGTTTTTCATAGAGTGTTCTGTTAGTCAAGCACACCCTTTTTTCCACAGCACCAGTCTTGAAAGTACTTTAGTTCAAATGTCATCCCTTTAAAGGACATGGCAGTTGATCACAAGAAGCCAAGTTTTATGTAGTTTGTGACAATGAAAAAATGCCATCCAGTTTTGGAACTCACTTCTGGTTTTCAGCTATGCAACATTGGTGTTATTACTGTAGAATTCATCATGACAGCTGCTTCTGTATTTTTCCAGCTACATCAATAATTCTGGATCATTCAGCTTAACATGCAGTGTGCTGTGTGTGATTAGTCTGAATATAACTTCCCTACCGAGCAGAAATACAAGTATTGTATCCAGTTATCTTGTACTCCATCAATATTACTAATCATTTTGGGTGATTCATCTGCAAAATTTATGGCAGATTAATCTTTTCATTTTGGCCCTGTTATTCTTTATACTGGATTCTTAGAGTGTTTGTGGGACATATGAGTATTGAATAACACCTCTTTGCCTCCATTCACTGCTTTTGCAGTCATGTTCATTAGACTTCTCTGCTGGAGCAGTAATTTGCTCTTCCTCATCTGAGCTCTGGGTGCTATGTTTAGGAAAAGTTTGAAAGCCAGAAGGACTATGCATTTTTTTCATTCCTCCTTTTTGAGCATGTGACAGAAGTCATCTTGATCAAGTATGAAAATGAAAGAGAGGTACAAGAAAGAGCTTGAAAAGGGAACAGAGAAAATCTGAAAGTGAAGTTGGAAGCTTGATTTGGACAAGTTATGGTTGAGAACCACAGAGTGAGGAAGAGGGATAAATGCATAATTTGTGGGTCATGTAATTTGGCTTCCCAGAGAACACAGTGATCAGAGAGTAACTAGCTCACAGTGTAAGTACTGTTTTTGTTGTAGGACTCTCCTGAAAAAAAAAAAAAACACCAACAAAGAAAAAAAAAAAAAACAAAACCCACAGTCTTTTTCATATTTTCTCACATATTTACAAAAGACCATAAAAAATCACATAGACTTTTCAACTCTGTCACTGTAAAATATCGAATATATTTTCAAAATAATTGTGGTAGTTTTAAAAAGTTAGAGAGTTGGATATAAAATGTCATGCTAATCATGTTACCTGAAGTTCTTTGAGAATGATTTTATATATTGTTTAGCTGCCTCTTCACATATGTATAGTTTAACAACAATGCATCTGAAGATGAAAAACTTGTCTTTGGAAAACCTGACAAGTCTGAGCTGGACCAGTGGATAAGTAACAGCAAGAAATTTTTTAGGACTAGCATTAAAAAATGATGATACAATAAGTTTTCTCAATTCATGTCATTTAGTTTCGGGAGAAAATATTCCCATGGTTCAGTCCATGTAAAATCAGACTAAACATTTTCACATATATGTAAAGTAATCAAAACTGGGAGAATGTTACTGTAACTTTCATATGACAGAGACTTCCTGCATCTCAATTTCCTGAGATTTAAATGCATGAGAAAGATGCTAAAAATGGGATACAGAAAAACATATATGCAAATTCATAACATGCTTTGCTATTTTCTCCATTGGTATGCCCCACATTATACTCTGCATCAATGGCCAACATTTAACTGGACTTCTTTTCTTGTACATTACTTCCATGCCAATATGAACTCAGAACACAGTTCAAATGACAGTTGGAAGCAGTAGATGGAAAGCACTTTCAATTTATTAAATCTCATTACTTGGGTGCTACAAGACTACAAAGTCTATGACACCAATGAATTTACAATGACTTTTAGCAAATAAGGATTTTAGTATTTTCTTTTCCAATTTTTTTTTAAAAACAAGTCTTATAGCCAAATAACTAATGTACATTAGCTGTCTCAGTTTAAGGTCATAACAGAGATGAGGTATGAGTAATTTTTTTTGCTACCACTGATTTACCAGGTGAGGTTAATATTAAAGCCTGACCTCACCTACCTACATCATGGAAAAAAAATTTCATTGCCATTAGGATTTGATAGAAATCTCTCTAATACATCCAGTTATCTCACTGTAAAAAAAAAAAGATCTTTTGACAGTGAACACATAGCCTGAGTCTACATAGTAAGACAGATGGGGCTAGTTGTGTGAGTGAGCAGGATTTGGTTCCGTATGGCTCTCCATTAGAGAAGCCATAAGCAGAATGGAGCAAAATAGCAGGAGGCAGCTGAAAAATATGAGGGACATTTGGAATAGAAAAAATTAGTATCAATAAAAAAGCAGGTTTATACGCTAATATTAATTTTGGGAAATTTTCTGCCAGCAGATGCATCTTGCTAAGAACAGTTTATTGCAATAACAGATGTATATAATTGTACCCTGAGAAAATGGCATTGGCTGACATCAATCCCATATGCTTTTTGTTTTAAGGTAAAAAAATAATAAGGTAGTTATGCTCCAACCATTCTGCCAACATTAGTTCGTTTACAATGCTGAGCTGTCGCTTTTTAATCTAAAAGTTACAGCCTGACATGTTACCTGATTTAAATTTCAAATTCACAGGTCACTATGAACTTTTATAGTGGTGAACAGATGTTCATATGAGCTGTACTTAGCTGTAGAGCACCTTAAAAGAAAAACACATCAATGGAATGTCAAAATTAAATCTCCATCAGAAATGCCAGGGGGCTAAGTCTTTCAAAAGTATTGGTGTTTGCTATTAGTATTGCTGTAATCCCTTGTTCGTTGTCCCCTTGGCTTCACATGAACCACAGACTACAGCTGATTGCTTTAGAAATTCATATTCACTTAAAAACAGTTTCAAGACTGAGGTAAAATTGTATGTACATCTGCGTAAATAATGACTTGCTCAAATGTAGAAAAGACTTGTACCTGCTAAGTTGTCACTACTGCCATATTGGTACTTGATTAAAAGCCTCATGACAGCTAATGATGATCATAAGAATTCAGCAAAGAGCAGTTAATTGTCAGTATCACACTTACGAGGGCCACATTCATTGCTTAGTAAATGAGGAAAAAAAATTAGGAAAGTATGACAGAAGTCATCAAAAAAGTTATCTGTAACTTTGCAATTTAAAAACTGAGCCGTTATCTGCAATTATTTGTGTTCAACATACTTCCCTTTAGATTGTTATACTCCTAGGTAACTCCGTAAATGATCTGAATTTGCAGTGGTGAGCAGCAGATCAAAATCACATCCTCAGAGTTGGATTCATTCCTTGACTACAGGTTTCACAATTATCAAAGCTGTGAGTATTTTCAGAGCTTGGGCTGAAGTATTATGGGTTTTTTCTACCTCACACAGATATATATAGGCTCAGAGTGACAAGGTGCATCAAAGTCATTATCTATATTCTAAGGGGTCACAGAATCAGTCAGTCTGATCAACAATTTTGTGTTCTGAGAATGACTTGGGGGTCTGAACATTTTTAATCGAAAGAGAAAACTCTGTCTGGCACAGTCTTAGCACAGATTCATGAACCACTCATACCACAGGCTGCTTTAGAGGACAGTAGGCTGATGCTCAAATCAGCAGCATGGCCAGGACTCTCCTGCCTCCACCCCTTCATACAGGGCAGGAAAACAGCACAAGAAAAGGGATTTCTCAGGCCAAAGGATGTGCATGCACATTGCAGAGCTGTCTGAAAACAGCACTCTTGCTCCATCTGGAAGGTTTCCAGGAACAAGCTTGAATTTCTTTTTTTTTTTTTTTTTTTTTTTTTGGAACAGGAATATTCCAACATATGAAGCATCTTGACAATGCTCTCCTCCTAATGGAAAACATTCAAGTATTCCTGAGTGAACATTCCTTTTAAATTCTGCTCAGTCCAAATCAACATGTGCATTTGGGTGGCCACAGCCAGATGAAGGTCACTGGTCAAAGAGGGTGGGCTCACATTCCCACTTCAGTGAAAGCAGAGCTCCAGCTCCAGTTTAGCAGAGCCTATGATGACATCTTGAAGTCTTTCCTGGGTCCAAAATTGTATTTTTATATTCATGGTAAAATCTTGTTATTTCTTTTATGTATTTTTATGTATTTTTGTAGGGCTGCAAATTTCCTTGTTTTTCTATCTACAAGTTTGCTTAATTTTGTTGTTGGAATAGAGATAACACACTCTTACAGTGAGACATTGCATCATCACTACTTAATCCCTTTGGCCCACTACAGCTTGCTTCCTTGCACATTGCTTTTCATCTTATTGCATGGGAATGAATTTTAAATTTTTATTTGATACTGTGTGTACCAGAGACATTTTTCTGTAAACATTGGGAAGGATTTGAAAGAAACAGTGGCTAAGGATGCTAATGACAGGGCATGGCTCTGGTTACTCTGCTGGCTTCTTGCTGTGATCTGGATCATCCCTTAGATTATCCCCTCATTTGTTACCTGCCTGGGTTTAGCTGGGATAGAATTTGTTTTCTCCCTAGTAGCTGGTATAGTGCTCTGTTTTGGATTCAGTATGAGAATAATGTTGATAACATATTGATGTTTAGGTTGTTGCTGAGCAGGGCTTACCTTAAGTCAAGGGCTTTTGTGTGTTTTATAATCTGACAATGAGGAGGTGCACTCTGGCCCCTGCCCAAATCACCAGATTAGTTGTATCAGACCTTTTTGGCGTTACAATATCCTGCTTTTCCTTGGACTTCTCAAGGCAGAAGAATTTTAGCATACAGCCTTTGTTTTCTTGTTTTCTCTTCCCTAAGTGCCTTGCTGAAAACTTAGGGCTCCCGTTTCCCATTAGGATGAAACATTCTGGGGAAATAGCCAAGGTGTATTTTCTAGCTGTACAATAAGTTTATTTAACATTATCCCCCAGAATTAGCAGCCTATGTTTTGCTGTGTGCCTGCTCAGGAGGATGATGTTGTCATCTGCACAACAGACAACCCATAACCTGAGGAAAGAAGATGAACAAGAATGGATACCAGAAACTTTTCCAGTTTCCTTTCCTGTGCTGCCACACTGCTTGTTGCACAAAGGAAGAGCTCTGAGGGACCAGGCTCAATTACAGTAGCCTTCCAATTACACTGCTTTTAATGTTAGAGATGGTTGGGACAGAGCAAGTCAAACCATATGTCAAAATTACCTCTGCCTCCCTGTCTTCAGTGAGTCCCGTTCTGTTTGCACTTTCATCTCTAGGGCTCCTCTCTAACAAAATATTAAACCCACTCCTAGTTTGGACAGAGAAGTCCTTGCTTGGACTTGACCATTCCTAGCTTGCTTTTGTGTTTCTCATGCCCATGCCCCAGCTGTTGAAGCATTTTTTCAGAGCACTGAAAGGAGAGCACGTCTGGCTGTACCTGGCACAGCATTGCCCAGTCTCCGGCACCACGTGGTGGACAAGGCAAAGCTGTTCTGATGCCATTTCAAAGGGAGACAACCCTGAAAACAGGGGTTTTGCAGCACCTTTACATGCTGCCTTAAGTGGAGGACTCTCTTTATTAGAAGTTGATCTTTCAGACTTTTTTTACATATTCCTCACACTCCTGCAAAAGGAAAGACACAGCAAAGGACGTATATCATCCTTTTCCCAACACATTGCTTGTAGAATTGAAGAGCTCATAACTCCTAACGTGTTAATAGCAGGCTGAAACCAAGTTCTTTATTCATAAGAAGGCCTTAATCAATATGTCAGACATGTCAGGAATTGAGTCAGTGTAGCCTTCTTTCTACAATCCTTCCCCATGTAAGAGGCAGCCCTTTCTCATGCAAATAGTCCCCAAAGCCTATTCGGTTTCTGAATGAGTAATGCCATTCAGAACTGGTCCTGCTTCCTCTCACAGGAATCATGGCTCCTATGCCCAGATAAACTTTTACCATTTTCATGAGCAAAAGGCACACTTTTCAAAATATCCTGTGCCAGTTCTGCAAACATTGCCACTCTAACGGAGGATATAATTATACATGCTCATTGGCAGCTTTTAATCCTATTAATCTCAGGCTCTGCCCTCTTCAAAAACAAAATAAAGAAGACCCCAACCAAAACCAAACTCCATTGAAATGCAAAACTGTTTATACGTGAGTGAGGAGTTTTGAAAACTGATCAAATCTAGAGAAATAATCTAACTTCATTTAAGTTTGTTGGCATGATTATAAATCAGATATAAGTCGTAAAAAAGAGCCTGTGAATGTATGGGAAGGTAAACCCTGACCATTTGCTGCAAATGCATAAAATGGACTGTTAGCCAGATAATAAAATCATAAAACACTGACTGTATTTTTCCAGACTTTTCCAGGAAATGAAACATAAAACCATTTTAGTTCTTTAACCTTTCAAATTTTAACTTTTCAAATTTTGTATTTTTTTTTAGTTTCCCTTTCAGTCAGTTAGCAAAAGAGCAATACCAGAAAAAAAAAAATAAAAAAGAAAGAAATCAAGCTGAACTGGAGCTTTCTTCCCCATGCAAGTTATGGCAGTGATTTAGCCAGAATGACTGATGCTAGTTGGTTAAGATGCAGAATAATTAGCACTACCTTCCTGGGTCAGGCCCACAGAGACCATAGGGTTCAAGGGAAAAAGGGCTATTTTTTAATCAAGACGTAGCATTCACTCCTCATCATGTTGAAGATGAGGAGTGTTTGCAGCCAACTTCAACAGTACTTGTATTTTATGCCAACCTTGCCATCTTCTGAAGTAAACCTTTGAACTGAAGTTAAAGTTAAATTAGCAGCCAAGTGATTATTTAGTTCGTTTAAAATGCCACCTTAACTAAACTGTCAGCTCAGTGATGAAAAGCAACTGCATGGTTTACTAGAGCACCAACACTTGGAGAAACTAACTTCCAGTCCAAGTGATCAGCCATCAGTGTGCTGCAGAAGTGTTATCCTCACATCTTTGCTCTGCATTTTGGCACACTCAGTAATGGATGTGATGTGGTGTGTTTAAGAGGTCCTGGACTAAGTGCAGTTACTCATGGCTGAAATACACTCTGCAGTAAAGGTGTCTGATGCTGCTTTCCACTTACAGCTTAACAGAGATCTGTGAGGGCATTTCTGGCCTGCTTATGAATTAATTGCATGCAGACACATGCACCAATTCACATATTCAACAAGTGGCAGCTTAGAGTGAGAATCATTTGTTTAAGTGCAATTTGTGTTAATCTGCAGTGGTATTAGCTGAGAGAGGGAATATAAGCAAGGAAGCTTGCTATATTTTTTTAAAATAATAAAGTATTTTAAACACCTATTTTAAAATCACTAGAAAAGAGATGATGAAATATTTTGCACAAGGTATATAGCTCAGATATCTGACATGATCCTACTAGTCTGTAATAATGACATTTTTGATCTGCTCAATTTACACTGCATGTTAGCTAAGCTCTTAACTTTTCTGCTGCTCCTGAACACATCCACAAAATTTCTCAGGGATCAATTATAGCTCTAGGTTGTTGTTGCTGATGATGTTGTTTTTGAGACTCATGCATTTTAATTATATTTTTCAGACATTTTTATATTTGTTTAATATTTTCTAAAATGGAATGCAGGGAAAAGTCCAACTTTACTATGTTCACAGTGTTAATATGAGAGGCAAAATTCAGCATGTTTGTAGTATCATGATTTTAGGTTTCAGATTTTTTTTACGACCTATAATCACAGATTCGAAGGGTCATTACATTTTAGCACTAAAAGAGATATACATGATTAAAATGTATCTCATTTTAATCATTACTGAGATTTATAGCGCAAAAACTAAGGTCCTGTAAAACAAAACAGTGGTTAACAGTATGAGTGAGTGACTACAGGAATTTTTTTATTTTTCTTTTACTAGGCCATTTACACTGTGGTGTGATATAAAAACAATCAGTGCTGTAGCTCCCTTCACAATGCAATGACAACTTTCTGAAGAAAATTTTGTCCACTTAAGGCCACAGAATCATTTAGGATGCAATTTTAAATCCACTGCAAGGAAAAAAAAACATTTGGCTCAAGTTAGTAAAGCATGGAACTGCAAGAGATGCAGAGTGGGATCTACACTGATCCTGATTGCAACCCAGCCTTTCCTCAATTGCTCAAGAAAATTTAGCTGAGCGGGGGGAATTCTGACTTTCAGCAGCTTTTGGTGAAGAAACCTACCAAGACAACAGTGAAGATGCTGATGAGAAAAGATATTTTATTCAAAGTTCAGAAAAGATGCTAAAAAGTGTAGAAGACAATAGCTGAAATGCCTGCTTTAGAACTGTGAAACATAAATGGCATTTGTTACTGATTCTGCAGAAAAGAATTGCTGACGATCACATCTTGTTCACATTTATTCTAGGAAAATTCCAATGTCTTTTGGAGGAATAAAACCAGTTCTTTTCCAGGGAAATATTCCATCGTTCTGTAACAACTGAAGATTTCAGTAAGTATGGTTTCACTTCAGTAGAGTTTAGAATCATCCTTTATATTTGCAGAGCAAATACATGGTGCTTTAAGAACCTATTTTTTTTTCTCAGTTTCTATAAAATTATTAAAAAACAGTGAGAACCCATTACATGCATAAACAGAAACAGGATCTAACCTTGTGTTTTCTAGACATTTTCAACATGCATACGTTCAAAATATTAAAATACCCTCGTGAGATGAAAATTTGCCAATTCAGTTCTTGTAATGTTCCCAAAACTCCAATTGAAATCAAAGGGGCATGTGCTTAAACACTTTCCAGGAGACATTTTCTGGAATTAGTCATAATGAAAATGAATTAATTTTGGTCTATTTCCCAGTATTTCCCTAGAGTCACAGTTCTTAAATTTTCCTCCCAGCTGTAGTCTGGGTGATATTAGGAGCCTGGAGTTCTTGAGCTACATGGTTTTGTAGTCAGTAAAGCTGATTTCTGCTTTGCACAACCTCCTGCTTTGCCAGTTTGGTCCTAAAGGAGGAAATGAAAACTATGTCACAAAACTAGAATGTTTTCAAGAGACTGTATGTGTGCTGAAAGTGAGCAGCTGATGCTTCAAAGTAAACCTTTTAACCTCTGTGTATCAGCTATAAGGCAGAAAATCCAAGTCATTAACAAAAATAGAGCAACCCTAGAACAAATGATATAGGAACAGTACTGCCACCTTGCTGGAGGAATAAAATAATGTGATTTCTATTTTTCAACTTTGTTTGGATAGCCTGCAATTATCAGAATTAAGTATGGTAATAATAGCCCGGTAATTAACATTAATTTATTTTATCACTATGTGAATGGCATTACAGAAGCAATAATGACCTATAATTTTTTTCATGAGTTCTAAAGTTATTGGCACCATATTTTTAATTACTTCTTCAGTCACCTAAAGCATTTTAGAGCAGTTACTGAGATGATGTCAAAACTCCCCTGATCAACCTGTTTTCTTGATGAACTGATAAAAAGGTTAAAAAAAATTAATCATAATTTCACAAGCATGGTGTGCTGAAGACATAACTAGAACTACTACCTGCCACTTGATATCTTTCGGTAATACAAGTATATGCAAAGAGATTTTTTTTTTTTGGGAAGACTGTTATTGCTTTTGACTGCTCATTTGTAATTAAAATTGTACTTAAAAAAAAACAAAAAACAGTAGAGCTGTTGAAGAAAATGCAAGGCAATTCCATCTGTTGCTTGACCCATCTATTAATTGCTATTACCATCAATATTTCATATGTCTCCTCAGCATCAGGGGGGGAAATGAATGAAGTCTTAGAGGTTCAGGGAGTAGCTAGTGACAGTTTTAGTTTGATCCTGGGTTTCTCCTTCCTCTTCTTCCATCCCAGTTCTGATTGGAAATGCGATTTCACACAGCTGCTTGCAGAGCAGCGACCTGAGAGCATCTTTGCCACAGCAGGTGTCAGAATCTGCTCCTAAACGTGGGTGACAAGGCTGTGCTGGCTTCTTCCCAAGGGAGCTACCGAGGGGCAGGCAGCAGGAGCTGAGGGATCACACACCTCCACATGATCCCTCGGGAACTCTGGGGAAGTGATTAAAGTCACTGAATCCCTAAATCCAGCAAAGAGAAAACTCAGATTGACTGAAAATGCCTTTCTTTCTCCTACGCCCATTTTTTGAAACTTTTATTCAGTGTCTAAATGAAGATCACCTTCTGTAGAACTGTTCTAATCCTTTAGAAAAAGGTAATCAATTATAAAGTGTTTGTATTCTCCTAGAAATTGATCTTCCTGTCAATTATTTCGAGAAGAAATGTTGCTTAAAATGGAGCTGATGGGGACAAAAGAGAAGACCAAAAAGTATCACATCAGCTCATCTGCATGAGTGGAATTAAATACTCAGTACAGATATTTGAGTGAACACGCAGTGGAAGGAAATAGAAGCAAAAAGAAGAGAAAAGGTGCAAAAACAAATGGCCTGAGACATTGTGTTTTCATTGTTAAAAGGTTCCAGTTTCACCACTTTGTCATCTCCTCAACTTTGCACTTATCCAACCCAATTCTTTCCCTCTTTCCACTCACTTCCTCTGTTGCCCCCTTCGTTGCTCTTTTAAACATTTTTTTTAAGCTTTTTAAACTGAAAATTCTCATATGGCTCAGTACTTACACATGAATACATGAGTAGTACCCCAAGTTGTCTCCAACCCTCCAGGGTTTAAACAGGTTGCTTTGGAGATTCCGTGGCTCCAAGAGGCCCCCACTGTGTTGGTGTCAGTGAGTGTTAATATTTAATTTGGTGTATACATCATTGAAATATCCCATGCCTATAAAAGCTATAAATAGTGTGTTTGCTCTTCAACTGCCATGCTTTGGGTAATGACATGGAGGGATTTGGTGCTTGTAAAGTTTATGTGCTTGTGTATTAGTTGTACTCAACAGTGCTACGCCTGCAATTAACTACGTGTGCATTGTTTTACCTCATGCAGCCTCTATTGAGCACAACTCCTACAATCTGCCTGTCTTCATTCAAACTCCTTAAAGGTTCCTTTGAACACCTTAAATACCAGAAATTGTACAAAACACTGTAGCACAGGCCTACCTCCATAGCTTCTCCTTCCCAAGGCAGTTCCATTTAATGAAGTACGGGTCTGTACCTCCACTAATGACACATAGATCAGACCATCCATTTAGAAATGGTAAAACATTTTTAAGAGTTAGGGATTTTTAAAAGAGAAAATTACTATTTATATACATTTTAGAAACCCAAATAGTTGGATTTCATCAAAATGAGAAAGTGCCAAAAGCATGTATTCTCCAGATCTCAAATAACTTTATATACTGCTCTTTAAGCCTTGTGGAGCAGCTCTGACTAATTTTGTCAACAATGAGTGTTGGCTTACCAGGAGAAACTCCTTCCAGGAAAGAAAAGTGAGAGGTTTGGTCTCAGCACTAATCTACGACAATGAAGCTGTACATTGCTCTGTGTCTCAGAAGCTGCAGCTGCCAGGAGGAGTTAACCATGAGTGGGAGGTGCTCACCAGGGAACCCTAAATCACCAAAGCAGTAGCTTCCGACTCCGGTGCCTTAAGCAGTTTCTGGAAAAAGTCTGTTCCTGGCAGTGCTGTGCTGCAGGCCCAGCCGGGCTGGCTGCTGGTGTCCAGCCTGAGCACAGCCCCTGTGGCTCCCTTGGTGAAGCTGCTCGGCAGCACAGCCTGCAGCAGGGCCACAGCCCCTGTGCCTCCCTTGGTGAAGCTGCTTTAGAGCACAGCCTGCAGCAGGGCCACAGCCCCTGTGCCTCCCTTGGTGAAGCTGCTTTAGAGCACAGCCTGCAGCGGGGCCACAGCCCCTGTGCCGCCCTTGGTGAAGCTGCTTTAGAGCACAGCCTGCAGCAGGGCCACAGCCCCTGTGCCTCCCTTGGTGAAGCTGCTTTAGAGCACGGCCTGCAGCAGGGCCACAGCCCCTGTGGCTCCCTTGGTGAAGCTGCTTTAGAGCACAGCCTGCAGCAGGGCCACAGCTCCTGTGCTGCCCTTGGTGAAGCTGCTTTAGAGCACAGCCTGCAGCGGGGCCACAGCCCCTGTGGCTCCCTTGGTGAAGCTGCTCGGCAGCACAGCCTGCAGCGGGGCCACAGCCCCTGTGGCTCCCTTGGTGAAGCTGCTCGGCAGCACAGCCTGCAGCGGGGCCACAGCCCCTGTGGCTCCCTTGGTGAAGCTGCTTTAGAGCACAGCCTGCAGCAGGGCCACAGCTCCTGTGGCTCCCTTGGTGAAGCTGCTTTAGAGCACAGCCTGCAGCAGGGCCACAGCCCCTGTGCCTCCCTTGGTGAAGCTGCTTTAGAGCACAGCCTGCAGCAGGGCCACAGCCCCCACGCAGCCGCGGATCTGCGCTCTCCTCCGAGCGCCTCTTGCGCTTGGGGAACAGACTATCCCGGGTGTGCTGTGTCTCATGCCAGACAGCCACTCTTCCAGAGGAGCCAAAAAGTTACATCAGTGAGACGGGAAACAGGGAATTTGCATTATGTGTGTGAACTTGTTGTGCTTGCTCCGTAAGTGGTTAAGATCGCACCGCAAGCATGCCTGCAGATGATCCTTTTATTTACTTTTCCTTGTAGCAATTCTAGTATTTTAAATTATTTCAGAAATAGCTATGAGAAAAATGTTGCAGAGCTAGTTGCTGTCTCTCTACTTGGAGAATTTATGTAGTCCTTGAGCTGTGGAGGCTTTTTTTTTAATATACAAAATATTTTGCTGCTTAGTCACTGAAGCATAATGTGAGAACATATGAGAATCACTCTCTAAGAATGCAAATACACATTGTTATGTAACAAATAAATTTCAGGAGGTGAAATGGGGGTCTTGCTGATCTTCACAGGCTGGGTTAGCTGAGTTTTCTTATCTACCATATTTTATACATTTCTTTTAATAGATTCTCATACTTTCCTTACCTGAATTTACTTAGTGGAATTGAAAATATGGATTTGAGGGGGAAATATCTGCTCTTTGGACAGGGTGATAATAAATCTCCACATTGCAGTATCTTATTGACTGTGTTGATTACCACTACTGCCCATTCACTGTAACACTACAGTGACTACTATACTTATTGCAACTCTCAGTCTAATTATATGGCCTGTGGCTTTTCCAATAAAATTTTAGTGCCAGCTTCCTATTATAATAGCTCACAGGATTTAAATACTGTAATTTTTTGTCAACAGACACTTTCTCTTTTATTTTCTATAATAGTGAGTTATGTAACAGGTAGTTCTTACTCCTGAAAACACACTTTCTTTAGGAAATACAAACCTCTTATGAAATCTCTGTTGTCATGCACCTTGTATGAACTTTGCCCAATTTAAACAATGAATTCCAGAGGAGAGGTCAAATGAAAGAAGTATGATCAAATAGTTAAAAGGTAAAATTCACCTACAATTCCTGCATTTTTAATGGGGAGACCATGTTTGTGATCTTTAAATGAGCTGCAGCATGTATGTGGCTCAGTTTCTTGATCAGTAATGAAAAAGTCAAAAACAGGAATTACAGTATGCTTCATGAGAGTGCTGAAGGACCTACATTTACAGAAGATCAAAGCAGCAATCCAAAAATCTGACCTTGTATTTCGTCCAGCATGGATTGAAAGTTGTGAGAAAAAAAACCCCAACAATTCTGTACCTACAGTGCACTGAGTTTCAAGTCCATTAGAAATTAGGCCAGAATTTCCCAAAAATCGGGCACATGCTGGCTTGGTAAATCTTTCAGAATTCTTAAGGCAGAAGAGTAGCTGAGAGTAAAAAAAAAAAAAAAAAATTTAAATTTTAGCATTTTATCAGCTTTATGGTTATCACAAGCACAAGAAACATTCATAACAAAGTGGAAAGTTGTCTTTCAAATTCCAGGTCATCCGTGATGCTGTTTCAGGATATGTCATATGCCCTTGGGTCTCAGGAAATAAAACTAAAAGTATCTGTTTAATATCAGAAATCATTAGTTTCATAACTGTATGACTGAATTATCACACATGCATTTCACTAATACTGCCTAATATATAATGGTAGTTATATATTGCAGAGAGAGAAATTCTGCTTGTTTCAACTCCGCATTGACTTAAGCATGTCTATGCTTAAATTTTAGCTCATTCATAGATGTTAAAATGAATTGGAAAAAGAAAACACAAGACATGGTCTCATCTCTTCTGAATGAAATAATGAGTTCTTATACATTATGTAGAAAAATAATCTATTTACTTGTATACAAGCCTTCATAGTTATGTTAAACTTGTAAAGACTGAATTTCTCCACCTTGGCAAACAGAACAGCTGCTATCTGAATTTACACATTTGTATTTCATAGTTATTGGGAGAGTCTTTCTGACTATGGGGTAATAAAATTGATTCCAGGCACGTGACTCCCTGCTGGGTAGGTAAACTAAGGAGAGTAGGGGTGGAAGGGAAACAATATGAGTTTCTTATAGACAGAGTTTCTTCAGCCATCCAAGTCCTACTGGCTTAAGCTGTGGTTAAGCTGTATGCCACCAGAAGCTCACTGATTTTTGGGGCCATGTAGTCAAAAAAACCTCTCATTTTCTTCTGCTGAGTTAGCTCTAGATCCCATATATAGTGTCTGTCTGCTGAAAAATATTACTTAAATAGCACTTAGAAGGACCTAGGCTTGATCATCAAGTTCACAAATCAGGGGAGTTTTTGCAAGAAACCACAGGCTGGTCAGAATTTCCTCTGTATAGATAGCAATAGGAACATCAGACTGCAGTTCACAGAATCACAGAATAATGGAATCAATTAGGTAAGAAAAGACCTCAGAGTTCATTGAGTCTAACCCATAGCCCAACACCACCCTGTCAAGCAGACCATGGCACTGAGTGTCACATCAAGTCTTCACTTAAACATCTGCAGGGATTGTGACTCCTCTGCCATCCTGGGGAGCTCATTCTAATATTTAATCAGACTTTCTGTGAAGAATTTCCTCCTAATGTCCAACCTAAACCTCCCTGGACACAGCTTATAAATGTTCAGTACAATTGTGTACTCTCATCCTGTCCTTGTGGGGGTCTTCCTTTTGTATGTGTTGCAGAAGTGAAGCAACAGAGAAATTTAAGAAACAGACAGACTTTTGGTTGACTCCTGGTAGCATCCCAGCAGCAGGCATTCCTAATCTGTGCCCTGATATAGACTAGACATTAAAAACCATAACATGGGAACATGTTTCATCAGAATGTGTTGATCTTTAAAGACTACAGCTTAACTTAGTAGTGTACAACAAAAAGCTGAAACTAGAATTTCGTCTGCTGAACTTAAGCAGGAGTTTGAGAGAATGTTTGGAAGCAGGCTGGAATAGGGATGACATCAACAGAAACAGCTAAGTGTAAATTTTATACAGACTTAAGTGAGGCTTTTATGAATACTTTTTACTTAGTTTGAACTTTGATTAAACTTCAAGGCAGTGAAAATTTAAAAGAGGGTCCTCTGTTATCAAAGAAAAGAGGAGAAATTAAAAGTGTGTCATATATACCTACTCTCCCTTTCCTAGATCCTGGACCCCTCATGCTTTGATACATACCCTGAAGGTATTTCAACCTTGATAAAATTTAGGCATGCTTCAGAGAAATCCTGAGAAAAAGGTCCACATCCTGGCCACCCTGCAACAATGCAAACAAGAGCAAGGCCTTTGCATTTTCAGAGATTTATGTGCATTTCTGTGCCCACAGCTTTCCTGATAACTACTCCAAGTCATTGGAAAGATAAATAATTACACTTTTACTAAAGGAAGTTTTATTTAGCCAATTCACTGTAAGGGTGTGATCCTTAAGTAAAGACATTTCATCATGTGGACATGTAAACATGTCACTTAATTTTTATAAAGTTCTTAACATTGTGTGCTTTGTGATACAGGCATAGGCTGTAATGTTTATCAATTTTTAGTTAAAGTAATCATCATAGAGAAACACAAATACATCTTCAGTGCAGTCAAAGGCATTCTCAAGAATTTACATGTTTGCAATGCCAGAGATACACTTGGCTGAATATAGACTCAAGCATCAATTTCAAATGAAAAAAGATTTCTCCAGCTGCTGCCACATCTGTTGTCAGGACCTGCTGCTATGCCAATGAATGCATTTAAGCAATCATTACAAGAAGTCTTTGTCTCTTTGTATGTGCAAGAAAGAGAGATCCATCAGAGTCTGTAAGATAAGAATTTTTCCATGTGGAATATTAAAACTGGATTTCAACCTTAATAGAAGATGCTGGATATCAAAATCTACTAGGAAAAATAGTAATTACAATACCAAAATAATCTGCAGATTAATGTCTCCAGAAGCTTAAAAGTGTATTAGGAAAATTTATGAAAAGTGACTCAAACAAATAGAATTACAAACCTTCAGCTGAAAACAAAAAGATTCTTATGTGTAAATTGGCATGTGGTTGGCTTAGGTTGGTACCTTTTTACATTTGACATACAAGAATCCTCAAAATTTTTTCTATAGTACTGGAATGTTTCTTGACATATACACTATTCTCACAAATTCTGTTTTTAAGCAGCACATGGATTGAGAAGTAAGGAAGTTCTCTGAAAATGTAAATAACTGCATGATTTCCTATAAAGGCATGAGGATCACCTTATAAAATTGCAGAATTTCATCAGAGAAACAATTGGTTTAAATGTGTGTATATATATATATATATACATATATATATACATACACATACACACACATGAAGTACTTTTAAAATTGCTAAGATTTTTTTCGTTGCAGTTTTGTAAAAATCTTGGAGAGAGGAACAGATATACACAGAACATTACAAACCATCTATTCAACTCTTTAAGAGGCTGGATAGCTTTCATGCCTGTGGTTGTTACACAGTCTTTAAAACTGCTCAACCTGTGAAGAATACCAATAAAAACAACCCTCTTCAATGATTTTCTTTTCAGGTCTGTTCTTTCATCATGAATTTGCCTTTTGGCATCTTTCTTACTATATGTTCAGTGCACTAGTCAAACAAATGTAGTGTCACAACCATCATAAAAAGTCAAGCATTCCAAGCTGAACAAATTGGTTTGCACCTGCCAAATACTGCACAATTGTTATTTTGATACATTGTGCATTAAAGCAAAATCCATCAGCAGAACAGTTTGAGAGGAAATAAGAGGTCTTATCATCTGGGGAGGCCTAAAAGACCATCTATAGTAGTGGTGAAATCTCTGTGCCATGGTTTAATTTTGAAAGAACATTGTCTTATACTTTCAGTACTAGATTTTAATTCAGATAGTCTTCTGTGGAGATAGAGGTAGTAGTCCAGATAATAAAGCAGCCATTACAGCTGTTCTTCTCATGCAGCTATTTCTGCACCTTAGTGCTCCATCTGGGAACTGAGGAACTCTCCATGGTGTTCACTGTCCATATATCCAATAAACTGATAGTCCTAGTTCCGAGAAGGTGGCTGCTGTCTGTGAACAGCAGGAAGCACAGGAGTACAAAGAAACCTTATCAAAAGGTTTATATTTAAGAGACCTTCTCCTTTCCTCTTTTCTCTTTCCTGGACAGTCTATTCTTCACTGAGGTACTGCTTTCTAACCTATTTTAACTTTCTCCATTCTTTAAATCCAAAATCAGCATTTTTCCCTTTGAAAATGAAATTGGAATGCAGTTTCCACTGGAGAGTGCAAACCCATCTTTACTGCAGAAGTAATTTCTTCCAGAAATTATTTCAGATTTCTCAATATGACATTCAAAAGAAACACATCATAAAGTTTTCTTAGACATGTATGTATATGTCAAATATATCCATATAGTTATCTGGACACTTCTTTGAAGTGTATACAATGGGGACTTAATTAATAAATATTTGGTAGTTACATTGGTAGCTTTGTGGGTTTAGAGCAGCTTTGGTGTATAATAGAAATAGGAGCTTATTATAGTAAGAATTTTCCATATATTTTCAGTAAAATGAGAATTATTCTTTTTCAGAAGGTGCAGTATTTGTGTTTCACTAATTTCTGTGCTGGTGTTTCACATGTGAGTCATGTCTGAAAATCCTAAGCAAATGAACCAGAAAATGGTAGGGCACATAAACCTACAAATGGCATGTTGTCCTCCTGCAGATGCAAAACATTGAGGCCAGGCAGTAAGTTCCTACTTAACACTGAGGTATTTGGAGCATTGTCTATAATAAGTGTAAATTTGGCTTTCCTTGTCAGAGCTAAATTATGGAAAGGGGCTTTTGGGTACTATGGTTGTATAAGGTATGAGACATAACTATGTGATTTTTGCCTTCTTTTGTGACAAAAAAAGGAGATCTTCAAAGTAGTATCAAATAGAGGATGTATGCTTTACTTTACATTAGCCTGACTCCATCTATCAGTGGAGTTAAAAAACATAAAAATAAAAGTGGAGTGAATATTAGACTTTGTTCAGAAGTCTGTTTTCCCAGACTGTTTTTAACTGGTGCACTGAAACTGCAAAGTACATGCTGTGTGTCTATAGCAATTTTCAGTTATATTTCTGAAACATCAAAGGTAACATGTCTTGTATTTCTCCTTTGGACCTGGAAATTGAAATAATAACAATGAGATGTGTTTCTTTAAACTTTCTGCATGACCGAGCTCACTAATTATGGGAGCTTAGTGTTGATGAATAGGTTAAGCTCAGTTGAAAATTAGTCTTTGCTCCCTAAAAGCTTATTTGACTCAATAAATTTCTTACATAAATAGATGAAAACTTATTTTTTTCAGCACTTAAGGAACTACATGTACTTATGAGTAGTCAGTTCCAACACAAAGTTCAAAGTTTACTTATTTGCTTTTCTGTCTTGCATCTTGGCAAAATATATCAGTCTGGTTTTCTCTAACGGCAGGCTCAGAAGTTCTTCTTCTCATTGTGCTAATTCTTCATGGTTGGTATATCTTTATAAGACAGAAACACAGCATAATAATTGTGTTTTTAAATAGAACACGTTTTTGCAATGTTACAAATACCAAAATAGCACAAGTTCTGTTTTGGATTCTGTCAATTTTATGAACACTTCTAAAACAGATTCCAACCCTTACCTAAAATATGCATGTGCCTATGTCTTCTTTAACCCCTCTTTTTTGTCTTTTTTCTTGTCTTGCTGTTGACTACCACCTTTCTTTAGGACTCACATTCAGAAGTTTAGATGGCCAGAGAAGCAATCCTGCCATTATGAAGCTGGCTATGAACCAGACACTAGCTGTTCTGTCTTTGCAATACATTTAATTTTCACTCATCAATCGTAAAGTATCCTTACCAGTCTGCTATAAGTGCTCTTTTAAACAAGGAACTTTTATGTGCAGCTCCTGCAGACAGTGTTACCCACAGGTAGCTCCTGCCTTTTGCATTTGTGGTGCAAGGGGAACTTTCAGAAAAATCCGAGGTGCACATGTGAAAAGTAAGAACGAGCCCCAGCCTTTGGGCCCTATCCAAGATCAGCATTTCTTCTGAAACAGTTTCCTTTTGTGCATTATTGCCAGACGTTGACAAGGGAATTGCATGGAAAAGGCCATAGTTAATTCATCAATATTCTTGGCCAAGGAGGAAGAGGGGAAATCAAGAAATGTAAGGGCTGGTGTGCCAGAACAAGGCTTCTTTGTACTCAGAGACTAAAAGTGCACCCTCTAATAATAGGTTTGTGGTGCTAGCAGGAGCAAATTCACTCTCCAATATAAACAGGAATGGTGACCATCTCTCAGTCACTCATGTGCAAGGGGTCGGTTTCTCCAGTGTTCTTACTTTCAGAAGAAAATTTCTTACTTAATTATGAGCAGAATCCGTTTCTATATTCACAACATGAATATCCAATAAAGAGTGACACATTTTGATTGCAAGCAGCTGTTGCCATCTGATCAGGGGATATATTACAAATATTTTAGCAAATGTTTCTCCTCCTCCTCTTTTCCCCCTAAGACTCTGACAAAGTTGATGCGTGACAGGGAAATGTATTCATATGTGAAGAGACTCCTCATGTCAAAACATCAGGCAGCAGGCAGTACCATTTCACAAGCACACACATCAAATAGCACCTGTTAGAGTTTAAACTCTGCTCTCCAAAACCTGGACTAGAGAAGTGGCAAGAGTTGTGTGTGTTTTAGGCTGTGAAGTTTGGAGGTGATGAGGAAGTTCAGTCCCTGCTGACTGAACCTGAAACAAAAAGCTCCCTGTAAGCAAGAAGCTAGACCTTCATTATCTCTTTCACTAGGTGCTCCTCTGAGAACAGCAGTGTTGAAATCAGGGATGTGATAAAACTGCAGAAACAGGCTCTCTAGAAGCACTATTATGAGTGCTAGAAAATATTTTCTGCTGTAAATCAAGAGGGAAAAAGCCCTAAATTCTCTGAGGGAGAAGAATGAGTTGTTTAAATAAAGTCCCTAACTCAGATCTGGAGGGGACAGAGCAATCTACAGTGACAGAACTCCTAACCCTTGTTTTTAATTTGATTTACTACTTTCTTAACTTTGCTTGTAAACCCACTGAGACAAAAACTTCTTGCTCTATGTCATGCTGTTACTCTTCAACAGCAATAAGGTGAGGAGGATGTGAATAATGCTGTTTTTCTGTGGAATAGATGTCATTACATACATTGTATTTAAATCCAGACCCAAATCCTTAGTATATTCTCAGGTTCTCACTCAAACGTAGAAATATAAGAAATATACTCCATTATTGCTTAGTTACTATGCACTTCAAACAGAAAATAAATCAGAAAACTTTGATGCAGAGGGTTCTTTTTTTTTATTTATTTGGTGTGTACAGAAGAATCAGCAAGGTGCTGCATATCTCCAAACCAGGTTTGAGGTCTATCAGCTCCCAGCAAGTCCAGCAGACACAGCAAGTGCTGACCCTCCCTAGGAAATGCTCTGTGTCATCCAGAATACTGGCTGTAAGGAAAAGGCAAGCATTCAGCACCTCACTTGATACCCCTAGGCAGTCTGCTGCAATTTCAATTTTTAATTTCCAGTTTTAAGGAAAACAAGCAATATTGATCTAATGAGGTTTTTAACCAGAAAATATACAACCTTTCAGCACATTCCATTCAAGTCCTAGGTGACTCAAAAGCACATTGAACAATCACTGGTGAGTGTAGAGCTGTTCATTCTAATTTTTCTAGAATAGTGTATCTCCTTAGTAGATACAGTATACACTATCAGAATTTTTCTAAACATTTCTGTTCAAATAAACTTCTGTTTACTTCAAAGCCTGGGAGGTGATTTCTGTAGGAGATTTCCCCAAGCATAAGGTGTTACACCCACTTACTCTAAAAAAGACACGTTCCCAAAACATTTTCATTTAACTTTCCCTCACTTTCTCAGCTGAAATTAATTGTATTAGAAACTTTGCCCGTATCTTCTTTGTGCTCTTCATTTCTTTTGCTGTTGGGCTCTTCAGAGGTTGTAAAGATGTTAAAAGAGCTTGTGCTCTACAGAGTTGACTCTATAGAAAGATATTACTAAGAAAGATCCCAGACAACTGTGAAGCACAAAATTATTTGCTGGATTTGTTCTAAAAATTCTAATCCCTTTCTTCTTGGTAGATCTGCACTAACTTAAGTTTCCACAAAAAAAAAATTGCAAGTTTTAAAAATTTTACAGCCTAGGAAGTCTCCAGTACACTTTTCATCACCTTGGGTAAACTAAAAAGCTTGTTTTTATGAGATAAAAAGATATTCATCATGTTTAATGAAGTTTCAGAACAAACAGACAAAAAAAAGGAATTTAGTAATCAATTTTTTAAAAATATGAGAAGCAATATGAAGTGCAAAACAGGCTTCTAGGATATAATTTTAATAGCTTTAGGGAGAAAATACTTCTAATTTATTCTTTCTAAATGCAACATTTTTATTACAGATTGCAAAGTAAATATGTAGCTAAATGATAATCTGCTGAAAGTTGTTTTCATGGCTGTGCATACAACAGAGATCAATGTATGGAGCACAGACAGCTCTGGTGTCTGAATACCCTGCTCAGTAACAAAGTTCAAAGCAGTAAGAAAGAGACAGACCACTCAAGAACGATGAGGGAAGTGTCATATGATGTTGCATGGCTTGAAATATGCCTAGCTATAAATACAACATACATTAACCAGGAAGCTTTCATGTAAGAAAACAGCCATAGTTGCCATCTATATATAGCAGCTCTAACTTTGTTTCCCTTTTACCAGGAAATAGTTTCTATCTATTAATATTTAATGCTACACAAACCCTTTAATGATGACAGACTTTATCTTGTGCACTTGGAAACTAGGGTGTCAGAGACTAAAACCCTTTGTTTTTCTCTGCATGTCAGAGTTCTAGAAAAAACAAGTGAGAATCTCTGCTTTTCTAGCTGACTGTCCTGTCAAAACAGTGCTTGAAAATGTAAACCAATACACAGTAGGCTATTTCTGTTACTGCATTTTTCTTACAGATGGCTGGAGACCAGAGGAACAGGCCAATAAATGACTTATACACAAATATGTACAAAGGAATGCACAGAAGCCCTTTAGTCAGAAACGAGTTACATTTGCAGCTAACTTAATGTAATCTTTCTGGTAATTTCTCCAAACCTGTAGGCTGGATCTTTGCTTTGTGGACAAGAATAGGTTTACATTTTTGTGGGGGAGGATGGACATGTTTTGCAGGCTCAGACAGGCTCTGAATACTAACTCATGGGTGCAACCTATACATACATTTTGAAAGACTTTTTCTACCTATTTTTGGACAAAATTGTCTTCTTTCCTTATTCATCTTGACATAAGCTGCAGTGTTCCTGTATATTTGAGTTTGATATTTATATTGATATCGATTTTTGTCTGGGGGCCAGATTGCTATGGAATACCAGTGAATATCTGAGAAATGGACCATCATATTAGAATATTTCTTTCTAGCATGATGTTGAGGGATGTATCTCGATCCTGGTAGGACATTGTGTCATTAATGCTACTTAAACAACGCTTTTTAAATTTGTGAAATGGAAAGATTAGCATCTTTGTATTGTTCAAATTGAAGTTGCTCATGATGTCTTAATTTTTTCTGTGCTTTATGGATTTTTTGAAATCCGGAAACATTTTTCTTTTTGGTTGTGTACTTATATGCATATTAATATTTCTCTTAAGTAAACATAAATAACATGAAGTATGGAAGTAATTTCCATGCTGAAAACATCAGTGTACAACCATCAAAACAAAGTGGTGCTCTGAAGCACTTCAGATTTTTCCATTCAGGAGTGGCATAAGGGTTTCCCTGAATTACAGCGTCTTAGTAAATTATTTCTCACTTCTGCATCCTGTTACCTTTCCCAAATTCATGGCTTTCTCCACCAGCCTTCTCAAGGCCTGGTGCTCTTTGCTATTTTACATCTTTTCATCCTCAAGGCTAGTAACTGAGGCCATCACACATGTAGCATTTCCTTTGCTACTGCTGACAGCCTCAAAACATGCCAGTGCACGAAGGTTATTTTTCATGTTTAATGAAGTCCTGTGATTATACTGGAATTTCTAGTGTTTGCCATGATGTTAAAGAATCACCTTGTCTGACACTGTAAAGGAACTTTATTTGCAAAGTAAATATTTTCTCAGAGGTTTCAGTTCCCAAAGAGCAAATTTGAAGCTGCCTAGCATTCAGATGAACTGGTGTATGATTGCTCACTGGCCCTGGTGCTCCATTCTGCAACATTCTCCGTACCCAGAGCCAAACCAAACCACATAATTACAGTCACCTAGGAGACACTTGGTAACTGTGTCATTTATCTCCTTACCTGGTAAGGATGTTCTGTCCTGTGCTATATACCATACCCTGTACTCTGTGCATCCTCAATCAGCCCACATCCAACAGGTCTCTGGAATCCAGAGTTTTCCAACTGGTTAAAAAGCATGATGGAGATGAAAGCTTTTGGACTGGGTTATACCAGCACTACAACAAAATCCCTACTGCTGGTTACCCTAGGGGTAGGAGGGGAGTTCAGGGAGCCCAGACAAAGGGAGCAAGTGGAGGGTGGTAGCCCACACAAAAAAAAAAAGGGAGTTTTATCCAAGTCATCTCAAGTCTCCACCTTTCAATTGAAGAAACTTAATAGCTTTCTTCACAGTGACACTGGGAAATAAAGACATTAGCTGCTCTGATTGAAGATACTGTGGAAGCACAAATTGTTTATTGTGCCTGGAGATAATATGTACCTGTGGGCTTGGCTTGCACAGAATAAATGATGCGTTACTAATGCTGGCCAATTAACTGACTTTAAGGGCACAAGGCAGACAAAGCACTCTGCCTTTAAGGTATGCTAAAATAATTTCGTTTCACCGTGATTTTTCTCTCTGCTTTTAAACACGTGGGTGATGTGACCCTGTAGCCTTTTTATCCCTCTAAAGTACCTGTCTTTTTATCCAATTTTCTTAATGCATTTATACCTGGAAATTATATTAATTTGACACAATATCTATTCCCTCATTCTATTATTTTCTTTGTGAAAAGGACTTGATTATAAAAATATTAAGAGGTTTTTTTTGTCGCAGTAAGCGGTACATTGTTTTTTTCCGTATTAAAAGTCTGATTTAAAGTATTTTGTTCCATGTTTATATAACTCTGTCCCTTGCCAAAAATCACTGACTTACCATTAGGTATATTTTGTAATCACCAGGTTTTTGTTAAAAAAAAAAAAGATTCATTTTTTTGCAGAAAAAAAAAATCAATAAAAATTAAAGACTGTGGGAATGAAGGGTAACCACTATTTTCATTCTCAATATCTCCCTGAAAACATGGACTGCTCTTATTCCTCTGGCCAAATGTCAACAGGTGTGTCTTCCAGTTTTGCTGTAAATGATACAGACTTCTTTTGTGTGATGAAAAACTAATCACTATCAAGAAACAGACTTTCTGTTGGCCCAGTTGCACTTGATTAAAAACTCTTTTTCATATAAGGCTTTTTAAAGAAGGCTTCCCCTGCGTATATGCAGAAGGAACTCCTACTTTCTGAGTAAGCTTAGCTGTAGAAGTAGGAATAGCAGCTCCTGTTCACAAAAAAATTGCAGGGGATCTGCAGGTTTGCCCAGAGCAGTGAACACAGGGGCAGTCAGGCGACAAGGGCTCAAAGTGTGAATGGGAACAAGAATTAAGGTGTTCGACACCTTTGAATGGTCCCTGCCATGCCACTGCCTCTGTAAATTGCTCTCTTAATTGACAGCTTGGGAGTGGCTGGTTTTATTTCTCAAAGGGCTGTTCTCTCCTGTCACTACTTATTTTATGCAATTAGCTGCAAACCATAGGAAACAAACACCATATTGCATTTATACAGGAGACTTTTGTTAAGTAGAGTCCTTAGTCTTACCAGCCCCGGCAAAGAGCCTCACTATGTATTTTGTAAGATTACCCCATAACAGGAAATATTGACTAAAATGCAGATTCTGTTGGAAGATAGTATCAGGATTTCTCGTGTGGGCTCTAGATCTTAAACAGCAATTCAGCATGTTGTTTTACTAAATTATGCTCTCTGTTCATATGTTTCAACACAGAGCAGACTTTAAAAAGACAAACACTTTATTTGTAAGGTGTTTCAGGCATTTACATGCTTCACAGAAAGAGTAAACTTGACAGAATATACTCCTTCATATATTTCAATTGTAATAGCATTAAATTAGTTTTGAAGGGACTAGAGAAGAACCAGACGCCCCAGAATCCTTTGGATACCCAGTGCCATGTGTGTAAGGTTTTTTTCATGGTTCTATCTAGGTATCTTAGAGTGAGGAACAAGGGGAGGAGAATAGTGTCTGCAGTTCCAAACACTGTTTTCGCTTCTTTTATCTTCCTTCCTTCCTTCCTTCCTTCCTTCCTTCCTTCCTTCCTTCCTTCCTTCCTTCCTTCCTTCCTTCCTTCCTTCCTTCCTTCCTTCCTTCCTTCCTTCCTTCCTTCCTTCCTTCCTTCCTTCCTTCCTTCCCCCATCTCCCCATCCATCCATCTGTCCCACAGCTATTGTTTGCAGACACCTAGATAAACTGCAGTCCAGTTTTTGGCACACAGCAGAAGGCACTGGACAGAGAGCCTGTGGAGGAGTGTCAGGGTGTCTAAGTCCACATTTCCATGGTTGCAGATCTTGTCTCCCTTCCTGCTTCTGGCAGATGTGCAACTCCATGTCTCTGCCCAAGTCTGGCTGCCAAACTTGAGGATTCAGCTGGTCCTGGGAGTTTCAGCTGTAATAAAGTTATGAGGGCTGACTATAAGGGATTCATCTCCACCTATTGATCCCAAACAATCAGTGAGGATTGAAGGTACCAAAGTTTGTATTTCAATTTCTAGAGATGAAACTGTCCAGTGACTCCACTATACTGTTACACAGACCTCCAAAGTCTATTTTTTCCCTGTTATTTCCCAGCAGACTACAGTCTTTTGTCCCTTTCTTTTAGGAAATGTGTCTTAGTGCTTTTTCTGGCTCCAGGATCAGGCACATGGGATTTCTTCTCACAAAGTGATTTGTTCAAGTTAAGAGCTAGCCCTGGCACCAACATGTCTAAACACTCTTTAGTTTCCTCGACTTTTCTCATCATTTAGATTATGCAAATTCAGGTTGCACAGACTTTCTTTAGAGCCACAAATTTATGCAAATATTTGTCTCTTTCTGGGACTTAGTAGTTCGGTTTTATTGTCCATCTTTCTCAGATTTTCCATTCATCTTTTGCAATTCATCGTGAGAACTACTTGGGGCTGCCTTTCTATCATTAAATGTATTGCTATAGCCACTAGACAAATACTACTACAAGCTAAAACAAATACAAATGCTAATCCAGTGTGAAACCTTAGGATGTTAGGTTTCTAGAAGTACCTCAGCACTTCAGATTGTAGTTCAATTTATGGAGAACTTTGGGTTTGTTTGTTTAGGTGGGTTTTTTTAGGACAGGCTCCCTCATACCCTTCCTGTGGGATAAGGCTGGAGTGTTTGAGTATTTGAGTTTAAACAAAGCTCCTGCCTCATCATGGAGAAGGCAGGCAGCAATCCTTAGCAAGCACTATAACAGCATTTTCTGCATACTCTTATTTTGCTACAGAAAACGCAGCTTAGTGATTTTAGTGTTTGTGACATGATGTGATGGGTTTGGCTAGGGTAGAGTTAATTTTCTTCACAGTTTGGGATTTTGCTTTGGATTTGTGCAGAAAATGGTGTTGATAACTCAGGGTTGTTTTTGTTTTTGCTGAGCAGGGCTTGCACAGCGTCTCTTCTGCTCCTCACCCAAGCAGTGATTGGCCTGGAGGTGAACAAGGAATTGGGAGTGGACCAAGCAGGGACAGCTGACCCCAAACCACCAAAGGGACATTCCAGACCATATGGTGTCAGCCCAGCCAAAATTCTGGGAGGAGAAAAAAGAAGGAGGAGGAGGAGAGTTCAGAGCAATATGATTTGTAACACATGGGAAAGCCAAGTGAGTTTAAATACATTTCCCTCTTGATGCTTTATGCTCCATAAGAAAGACATTAGCCTCAGAAATCTGCTGTCCACTCAAAGACTATATCAGAATATTTATTATACTTCACAGGAAGAAAACCTCAAATGAGTGTTCTAATGAGACTCATTTTCACTCTCCTGGAGACAAGAAATTCTCTGCAGAAGTTTCTGGAATTGGGTGCTTTCTTATTGATGTGTGGGACCAGCAGTAACAAATAGTAGAAATGCCTTTTATTTACAGAATTTTGCTGCTTTTTGTGCTTCTTCCTGTGGTACTAGACAAGGAAGTTTTCAAATACACTTTTAGAAAATGCTGTAATGAAATTTCCATTAACATTTCCTATGTGAATGTGATCAGCAGGAACCTATCCCTCATTT
This sequence comes from Oenanthe melanoleuca, assembly GCF_029582105.1. Classification (NCBI taxonomy): domain Eukaryota; kingdom Metazoa; phylum Chordata; class Aves; order Passeriformes; family Muscicapidae; genus Oenanthe; species Oenanthe melanoleuca. Next base: position 19,812,293 of record NC_079362.1, on the reverse strand, counting down.
ATCTCCTGGTAGACACGTTTGCCTTGAAATGGCTAAATCTCACCTTGTCCAAAGACTCTTTAGAGATATTCAGCCACAGATACCCTAGTGACCATCTGTCATCAAGTACAGATAATTTACAGAGGTGGTGAGTACTTGCAGATATTTTCACCACCAGGAAATAAGGAAATGCTGAGCATTCTCTGCTGCTAAGGAGATCAATGAAATCTGTGTTGTGCACCTTGTAACATGCTCTAGTAAAGCTAATCCTTTTGAGAAAGTCAGCTCCTCCCTCATTTAAAATGGACACCTACAATTAATGCACTCTTCTGAGCACTTTGATTTCACCATGACCTATCTCTCCCCATCTAAGACTAGGAAAATAACAACACTTCACTTCATCTGATGGAGATTATAAGGATAAAGGCAGTCCTTACAAAGCTCTTGGATAATGTAGTGGGGAGAATTATAGAAAAATCTATGAGATAAGTAATGATTCTGCCCTGAGCACAAGGATTGACTGACATAATAAAAAGCAAGAGTGGTGACTATGAATTCCTAGATTGCAGTACAGTCTGTGAACTGAAGAATATAGAATGTTACAGGGGGGGAAGACTATGGGATTACATTGTCAAAAACTATGTAAAGGCAGAATAATTGACATTTCATCCTCTTGAACCCTATTGTGGCCAGCAAGAAAGACTTCCTTCAGATTTTAAGAAAGTCTTCAAAGCAGGGGGGTCAAGATGGGGATCCCAAATGAGATTATCAAAGTGGTGTCAGCAGAGAGTACTTGCATTGCTGTTTCACTGTACATGGAAAATTGTGCAGAAACCTTCCCTCCACAGAGAAATTGCAAACCTTTGTCTTTTGATGGAGGTATCTGGGATGGGTATGCATGTAAACAGGCTCACTGCAAATTCAAATTAACTCAGAAGTTCTTTGGGAAATTTTGGATGTATTTGGGATTCGTTCAACCACTTAGTGTTTTTTTAGTTGCGTCTAAAGACTGGAGAAGGAAAAAATATAGCCCTTTCTGCTTATTAAGAGTCATCCTTAAACGCCAGCAATCATTTAGAAATGAAAGCTCATGTTTTGCTCATAGGTAACTTAAAAGAAAAAGGGTTTTGAAGCAACAGTAAGAGAAGGCAAACAAGGCAGAGCTACTGCCTGCATCAGCTCTAACTCCTAACAGCAGAAGTAAAGAGAGCTGCCTCTCTGAGTGCCAGCAGAGAAAATCTTCAGGCTCCAATTTTGCTACGTTAGGTAGGAAAAGTAATTTACAGCTTTTAGTAATATATATTTTATTGCATGCTGAGGAGAAGCTGCAGTGGCCTCATATCACTGGGATGTATAAAAAGATTCACTTAATAAGTCCTAAAAATAAAATAGAGCTAATTAAAACTCCGATATAAATGTCATGGTGCAGTTTTAGCCAAAATGAAGGATCAAGCAAAAGTTTTAAATAGGAGTAAAATATTCTAAAAATGGCACTGCAGAGTCAGGTGTGTTTCACATACACTGAAAATAATATGTGTGATGGGTTGACCCTGGCTGGATGCCAGGTGCTCATGAAAACCACTGTGTCACTCACCTCCTCAGCTGAGCAAGGGATAGAAAATGGGTTGAGGTAAGAGCAGAGAGAGATTATTCACCAACTACTGTCACAGATATAACAGAGCCCTGGGAAACAAATTAACTTAATTTATTACTAATCAAATCAGAGTAGAATAATGAGAAAATAAAAATCAAATCTTAAAACAACTTCCTACACACATTTCTTCTCAGGATTTATTTTCCTCATAAATTCTGCACCTTGGCAGCAGTGGTCAGTTCATCGCACATTCTGCTGCTCTCTCCTCCTCAAGGGGAGGATTCTTTCACTCCTCCCCTGCTCCAGAGTGGGGCCCTTCCCAGAGGAAGCAGTGCTCATGATCTGCTCACACCTGAGTCCTGCCCACATGCTTCACAAGCTGCCCAGCCTGCAGCCCCTCCTGCTGCCAAAACCTTGGCATGCAAACCCAAGGCAGCGTGGTGTTTGGGGAGGGCACAGGTTTATGGAGCCCAGGGCAGAGGGGGAGGCTGTGTTTCATGCTTAGGGCACAGAACTTGTGCTAGAGTAACATTTTCTGGTCATCATCCTCCACAGGCACATTCACAAAGGCTCTTTCTCTTCCTTGCTCCATTTCACCTCCTGGTCTTTCACAGGGACAACACAGGGTGCAGCTTCCCCACAGTTCCTTGTTTGTATTCCAGACTGTGCCACCTCCCATACAGGAGGAGACATTAACATGCATTTTCCCTGGGAAGGAAGTAGAGGCAGAATGAAGCAGTGATTGCAGGAAGTCAAATGTAATTCATTTTTCAAGGGTCATGCTACCAACACTGTCATTTACCTCACCAAGTCATTATGCCATAAGCCTTTCAGTTTTCTGGATCTATTATTTCAAAAGCCTCTGAGTGCTCATCTTTGTCTTAGGGCGATATTTGTCCTTTGATGGAGTGCTTTAAAGTGTAATTCCTTTGATACACACATATACAAATGTGCACATGAAGTAAAAGGAAAGAAAAAAACAGGAAAGACCAAAGTGTGGTGGTATCCATGCTCCCCTTCCATACATGCAAAGCTTTCCATCTGAGACAAACCCAAAGGTACTCAGATGGAAATGATAAATAAGACTAATGAGAACTGGAAGGGGAAGGGATTTTCTGGTGTCTAGGAGATGTCAGTCCAGATGATGTTCTATCAAGCACCATTTTTATTTAGACATAAGCTAGAAAGGTCATATGATTCATCATGTATGTTCAAGTAATGCTGCTGAAGGTGTCACAAATACACATAGGAGACAATAGACCCCAAGCTTGTAGTGTATGGGTAAAATATTCTTTCTTTAAATGAATTTCAGTCAGTATGAACTATTTTTGAACTATTTAAAGTAGATTATATGGTTTTAAGTTCTCTTTCTCTTTAGAGAACTCAAAACCAGCTGCATTTTTTTAATAATATTTACAATTAACTCTTACCAAATGGAAGTGAATTATTTTTTTTTGCATTTGAGAAAAATATATAACTAGAACACATTCTGTCCTTTATAAAAGCACATATGATTCATGCTTTTTATTTCACTTATTTTTTAAATATCAGGCATGGAACTATTAAAAGTTCCTCGAACAGTATCATGGATTTTAACAAGTCAATTCTAACATGGTCAGTCCTAATGAATCAATAAAAATCAGTATGGTTTACTATAAACAATTTAGAACAATCCTGGCAATCTTCTTCCTTCTAAATGCTTCATTAATACTGTTGTATCTTCAAGTCCCAGCGTCATAAAATATTATCCATGAGCCTTGAGATATAAGAAATACTAAATAAGAAAATTAATACCTTTTCATAAGATATCCTAGGAAAATTTAAGGTATGAATTAGTGAAAAACCCATAACTTCTCACTTAGCGCTGCATTTCTTCACCTGAGTGAGCTCTTTGCTTGTCACTTTTCTGCCATGACTTAGCATAAGTAATCAAAATGTTTCATCTTTTTGGAGCCTACTTCCAGAAATGCTAATTTCCATATGGAAGATCAAAACATTTTTGATGAAATATGCCAAAAGGGTTCCTTTCATGGGTTTCCTCTAGATTGCTCCTCCAGAGATCACAACCTCCATCAGTACCAGAGGCAGATGGAATTGATTTATTTGCATGGTATTTGCATAGAATGCACTCACACATGACTACAGTGGTGCCTTCACCACTCCCCTTGCAAAGGGGCTTTGTCTGTCTCCACGTGAAAATGAAACCCCTTCCTTCAGGGAGACACAGTTCCACAGGAAAGAGGGAATGTAGCTAAACTCTTCCCTCCCATACATGACTGGAACATGGAATGCACATGCCCTGCCCAGCACAGACTTTCAGTTCAACTTCACTGTTCAGAGGCAGAAAAAGGGGGCAGGAAGATGCTGGGAAGAAAAAGATCTGCATTCCTGTTCATCACAGCAGGCTGACTAACATTTTATTTGGCTAGAGCCTGTTGTGCAGAATTTTCACACTATAAGGAAGACTGTCCCTCTGAGTCCAGGTAACTCAGGATACCCTCATTTTTTTAGGATGCACTCATGGAAATTAAATGTAAATTAATTAAAGAGTTCAGAAGTCTGTTTGATACTATTTTGCCTTATAATATAAGAAATAAAAATGTTACATTTTCAACTTTATACACGCTCTAGGATACATCTGCCTTGTGCAAGCTGGAAAATTTTTGGCTCAGCATGTGAGGGCGGCGAGATTATCTCAGTATCAGTGACTGCATTGGTGGTTTGGGATTGATTAGTCTGAGCAACCCAATTGAAAATTTGAATTAAATAAATGATTTGTGACTTAGGGAGAGAGAGTAATATCAATAATGCAAATCCCTACAGCAAAAGGTAGCATAGAGGAAGTGAATTTTTCCTAAACTTACCTTACTGGCCTATACAAAGGCAGTAGAAACACTGACTGTCTAGAAGACAGCTAGATATTTTAAGATAAAAATCAAAGTAACTATTAAGGCACGTGACATCACATTAAAGTGAAGTTTCTTACTCAGTCAGAATAACACACAAGTTTCAGACAATAAAAGTTGTGGTTTTGAGTGGGGAAAACTCACTTGCCCAAGGTATTCTTGAGTGGGAGCATCCTTGGAAATGGGATTAAAATGTGAAAAAGGCCATGATAAGGGAGATGTTAATTTTGTGTCTTCCTCAGAACATATTGCTTTTCTGCATTAGCATCGTAAGTGAGTAAACTCTTGAGGCAAACGTCCTTGGTCCAGAGATTGTTTGAAAAAGCAGTAACTTTAGGAAAAAAAAAAAAAAATTGAACAAATAGATGTAGTAAGTGGAGTGGGAATGTGCAGTTCCTAGCCAAAGGTCAGCAAAGCTAAATACAAGGCAGAGTTCAGACCTCCAGTTGTACTTTACCTAAATTCATGTTATCATTCTGTAGTGATTTTTTGCTGGGAGATTAAACTGCAGTTGACCTCCTGCTCCTTCCAATGTTTAATTTTAAATTTAAAATGACAAAATGCAGTTGTCCAGTAGATAAAATTACATTATAAAGGGTATTAGTTGACTCAAAGCTCACTGCCATGACTTGCATATCAGTTATTTTATTTATATTTGTACATTACATGTAATTTTTTATTTTTTTATCTAGATGTTAAACAGTTAAATTATGTTTACACATAAAATGCCATCTCTGATACTCTAAGAGTATGGACTGTAATTTTGATTTACAGAAGAGGGATTTATGAACCAAATAAAAAAAAAACCCACCCTTGAAGTCAAATGATTTGGGGGTTTAGAGAAGTGTGTGTCAGTATCTCTGTGGTTTGGTTGGTTTGTTTGTTTGTTTGTTTGTTTAATATGGAATAGAAGACCCACATAACTGCTTTACTCCTCATTATCCTCACTATGCAGAATAACATTTCTTTTTGGTCAGCTTTCACTGAGTTTGACAAACAGAAGGGATCTTAAGGAGATGAAGTTCCCATTTTTTTAATGCCTTTGACAGCTAAGCAAAGAATTCTAACCCTAGTACAGAACCAGTTTTAGGCACAAAAGTAGGAAAAACAGTCCTATGCATTTGTCTGCTCCAATTCAGCACAGGGTGAAGCACCAGCAGCTCTGTCTCTCACCCAGCTGACATGCCAAGTGGGCAGGAGGGCTGTGAAAAGGGAGGTCCATGTGCTGGAAAACCAGAATTAAGGGAGCCCAGACTACTGCAGTGATCGTCTCAGGGGAGCTACGGTCTCATGAAAAGCTGAGATAAGAGTATAAAAGTTATAAGGACATCATGCACCCTCTCTTCTGAAAACACTTCCTCATTCCTTCTCTTTTACTAAATTTTACAATTTTGCTTTGCCATGCTTTCTCTAACAAACTCTAACCACAGAGAAATTTACATAAATAAAAATCCCTTGAATTCATGGGTTAATAAGATGTGGAAAACCAGGAAGTCATATGAAATTGTTTCAAGGTGTTGCAGGAATAGAACTGTATGTGGCCACAGACTTGTGGGAGGGAAGGAGGAAGGGTGAAGGGTGAAGCATTTTGACACAGCAGTCCAGAATATTAAGCAGGTTCCCATGCCATGCCAGAATAACAGAGAAGAGGCAGGTGAGGGCAGAGTAGGTCAGGAAACAGAGACAGCAACCTGTGCAGCACAGCAGGAAAAATCCCAGGTTGCAGGGGAGGCTTCCTCCTCTTGAGCAGGTATCTTGGAGTGGAGCACATGGAGTGATCCACCTCCAAGAGCTATGGTAAGAGATCTGGCAATCCTCTTGCAGATAAACTGCTGTGCATGCTGTTTCCACTCACGCTTGGGGCACATCCAGCAAGAGGACACATGCTGAGAAAACAGCTTAGGCATAGTTTTTTGCCAGCCTGAGAAGCCAAAGAGAGTAGGTTTTTGAGCATTACAGAGGGATTGCTTTGATTTACTTTGTCTTCTCCTGAAGCAGCAGTGATTTCAGAAGACCAAAAGGTGTTTTGGCTCTCTGAAGAGCTGAGGTGCTGTCAGTGATTGCAGCAGCTGCATATTTCACCTATTCAATATTGGTGCACAGAGCACGTGATTTAAGCACTCATGGAAACTCATGGGAGCAAACAAAAGGAAAAATGTGTAGTGGCAATTTGGTTCTTCCAAGAGAAAAAGTCTGAGCTTGACTTCAGACACTCAGTTTCAGCATAGATTAATTTACTGGAGTAATTGACCTTCTTAAAGATAAACATATGTCTGTATGTTTTGCCACATGAAATGTGTTTTAGAAAGACATTGCCTTCTCAACTACCCCGTTTACACTGGCTAAAATGACACATCATTTTAGTGACTGAAACACTTAACTAAACATAGTGAGAATGAAACCTTCTGATGTTGATCTGTGCAGCAGTCACTCATCTTGCGAGTATCTCATGGAATACCCCATGGAAAAATATGACAAACCCAAATAATTGTGGGATATTTGTTTGCTGAAGTGTTTGTCTGTCAAGTGTTTCTACAGTGCAGCTCCCCATGGTTCAAGTATTGCTTTCTTCTGGGGACATGTTAAAGAGGAGTTAACGAAGAGAAAAGAAGTTCTTGTCTTCTATATAGCCTGGTTTTCCTTGTATTTTCTTTCTTTCCAGAGTTTCTAGGGAGGAAATCGGTTTAGGGGGTTTTGGTTGTTCTGGTTTTTGGGTTTTTTTTTGTTTTGTTTTCGTTTTGGTTTTTTTTTTTTCTTTCTTTTTTTTTTGTTGGTTTTTTTTTGTTGTTGTTGTTGTTTTTGTTGTTGTTGTTTTTTTTTTGTTTGGTTTTTTTTTTTTGTTTTTTTTGTTTTGTTTTGTTTTGTTTTCTGTTTTGTTTTGTTTTGTTTTGTTTTGTTTTGTTTTTTGTTAGTGGCTGCAGTGGTAGGAGTCCTGAATGCTTGTCACTGTTATCAGCCACTTGGTTCAATTCCTGGAAGTCACACTGAGCAAGCCACTGTAACATGTGAAAATGGTGCGACAAGTATATTTCACACTCCCCTTGAATCAGATGGGCGTAGTGCAAATTCAATTTTGCACTAACTTTATAGCACACAACTCATATCTGAATCTTCAGGCTTATTGCAGTATGAAAAATACAGAAAATTAGCCTATTTGAACTGTCAAAATTAAGTGACTTTCAGCCATTCTGCTGGAGTGAGGTAAGGCTGAGCCTTTGAAGAATGCTATGTAATAGGAAGCAGAGATCTCCAAGGTATTTATTACCTGATTATGCAAAGCACTGTGACCTAACAGTTTGAACATAAGGAATGAAGAATTTAGCTCTCCTTTATCACTGATCATCTATCTGCACTGAAATAACTTTATTTATTTATTTATTTATTTTTACCTCAGTTTCCCCTAAAAAGTAAAGTTGATCTCCTGTCAGTTGATAAAAACTACAATAGGCTTTTTCCTCCCATACTGATTATTAGTGGTCCATTTGGTCTTGGAATCTAAAAAATTATTTTTGGCATACTGAGAACTATTGTTTCTAGAAATAACCACTCAAATTTTATTGCTGATAACCTACATGCAGCCAGGTGTGGCCTTCCCAGCACACACCTATTTTGTCCACTGCCAGCCCTCACTACTTTTGGCAGAAATGACCATGGAAAAGCTGGCAACAGCACCCCCACCTCCTTCCCACAGGGTCTATTGGGTGACCTTCAGGTGTGCCCAGATGTGCAGAAACAGTGATTTATGCTGCTTTATAGCTCCTCTGTAACCAGCTGGTTCTGCCTGAATTCAGCCTTCCCTCCACCTGGTACGGACATGAATTGAGGGTTGGCATGAATGCAGAGCATGAGCACCCCTGACTAGTCACACCAGCACCTGGAGCTCCTGAATTTCAGTGGAGCAGGCATTGCAAGCTGTGGGAATCTGCAGTATCTGACAAACCTGTTAGGCAGCACTTGTTCTTTATCAGCATGCAACTGGGAATAGCTTCAGGGCTGGGATGCATATCCTGGGATGCAGTGGAAGAGTGCTTTAAGAAGTGCTGTGGCATCACGTGAGAGGAGGGAAACATTTGTAAAAATGTTTGGTAAAATTCTCCTCTCAAAAATGCAGAAAAACTCAAGTTAAATAGTGCATCTTCTAAACCTCATGTCCTTCCACAAAAGAGAGAAAGTGAAAACACAGCTGAGAAAAACGATGGGCTGTAGCAGCAACTTAATTTAACTTTGCACCTTTGCATTGCAGGAGACAAGAGTAACACACTACAGGGTTCATACACATCAATGCACTCCCTATTTCAAATGTCATGTTTGAATGCCTCAGGCCTAATTGTTGGTTCAGTTGTCATAAACCAAGGGGAATGTTGACTGAAGGTCTCATGGCAAAGAAGGATAGGGGCATTGTGTTTTAAGTTGCCTGGGGCATATAGGACAAAGGCTTCCTTGTTTCAAGCAGAGTAAACTCATCAAGCCCACATTGTTTCAAGTTAGGGTTTACACTGGGATCAGAAATTCCTAGAATGACCGAAAGCACAAAAGGGCAAGTAATTTACAACCCCGTGGGGAAAAATTACATTAAATGCAATAATAGACCAAGAAGAAAAACATTTTTATTTTTCTTCCATATTCCATATATATATATATATGTGGTCTTTGTTTTAATTTCTGCTTTGTAAAGAGACTGAATTTTATCATTAGTTAGTTTTTTGTGTTCTTTGTTTCTTGTGGTTTTTTACTTTGTGCAGAGAAGAAAAAGCTGAAAGAATAGCATAACAACTGCTTCCATGTCTCTTTTTTTTTTTTTTTTTTAATTTTTAAATCAAGGAATAAAAAGGTTCAAACACACTCTGAGCACTAGAAAAGAGAAGGTGTTCATTCATAACTCTGCTGTAACTGAGCAGTGCTCCAGACGGCTTAGTTTTTAAAATTGATAAATTTAAACTCCGCTGAACACCTTATTTCAAATAGTGCAAAATACTAACCAAAGTTTTTAAAAACTTCCATTTTAAGTGCTCCAAAACAGTGCAGTCTTTATGGCCTCAGCTGCATGGGCCAGAGATGCAGTGTGCTCTGCTCAGCAGTGCTCCTGCAGCATCCAGGACCCAGCAGCAGAAAATCCCACCTGGTGCAGATTCAGCGCTCCTCCCCTCTAGGCATTCCCTCTTTGCATCAGTTTTCAGGGCTGAGGCTTTGGCAAGGGGCATTTGAAGGGACACATCTGGCCCTAGCACACCAGTCAAAATGAGAGTCCTGCTGGTTGCTTGGGGGAAATATGTGCAGTGCCACCAGCACCAGCATTACGGCGATTTGCCGCAGCTGCTCGTGGAGCTCAGCTGAGCTGGGTTTGCCTTTGCCTGTGGCAGCATCTGCTTGCTCTGGGAGGTAGTCTGCAGATACATTATCATCTGCTTGTCCTGCACACTCAGACCTGAGGGTTTGTGCCCTTGCACGCTTCCCTAGACCAACTCAACACCAGCCTTCAAGTTTAAAATCCTTTATCAGCAGCTTAATGTGTGTCTGGGAAGGAAAATATTCCTCTGAATCTTTTCTTATAATGGCATGCACATGTGAAAGTGCTGTTTAATGGATGATACGTCATTTCATGTTTTCTTGCTGCTTGTTCCTGAGGACAAGCTACAAACAAACGCTGCACTGAACTTAGAAGGCTTTATGCATTATAAATGTTTTTTTCGTATCCTACACTATTTTTGCTGGATCATTTGTGTCAACCTTTGCTACGCCACTCCAAACTTAAAACAACTCAAGCCTGAGACCACTGAAAAGCATATTGCTTGTATTTTCCAATTTGCTAAAGGCATGGCACTTAGTATTTAGGCTGGAAAACAAGTGCTTGCCCATAGTATGGTTTTGGGAAGGTTTCATGAATAAGATTAATTTTTAAGGCAATCAACGATGCGAGTGAACACCATAGTAACAAACTACTGAACCAGCATCTCATATAGAAAACCACTGAAAGGAGTGTGCTCATTTTTCTGGATCATAGAAGACACAGAACATTATCATTGCTACTAGTTTCTTAAAAGTAATTCTCCCACAGAGCTGGGACACAGCTGGTTGTTTGTATTCTCACATTCCTGAGTTGATAGTACTGAGTAATTGCAAATACCTTGTACGAAGAAAAAATCACTTTGTGGAATTGATTCTGGTCAGAGTCCAGGCTGTGCTCGCTCTCTCTTGGCAGAATCCCCTCCTGGCTGCTCACTCACAGCCAGGAGCAGAGCAGAGAAGATGCACAGCGTCTTTGCTTTGTGTCAGTGTCCAGAGGTCTCCTAAGGACACATAAGCAATCCAAATATGTCCTTTCCTCAGCCTTCCAGTAACTGAAAGTTGTTGTATGAGGTGGTGTGTAAGGCAAGCATAACCTGAGAATTTGATTTTGCAGACAGAGCTCCTCAGGTCTGGATTTATGGTTCATCCACATGAAACTGCTGCAGCACAGTCAATATTCTGGGTCACTATTTGTGACTTTTTGTACATTTTTGCGTGCTGGCAAAAGAAAACTACTTACTATCAGACCAAGCTGGTTACAAGCAGCTTGGACTGTGCCTTCTGGTTTTATATCATATTTTCAAGTGCAGGTCAGTCACAGTCCCTTTACCATATTTTCTCTGAAGTTGCATTCATAAAAGAGCTTTGAATTTTATGCACCACAACCCCAAACACCTGTTTCCGCCTCTGAAAACAGGCTCATTGTAACTGACTCAAACCACAGATGAGAGCACAGGGAGAGGGATTGTTTGATTTACTGTAAGGCCACCATGAGATTTCTTTCAAGCTCTGATAAACAGACTTCTCAAAGATCTTAAAAAGCATCTCTAGGGCCAGGACCTCTGTTTACTCATTAGACTCTTAACCCACTTATGAAAGTCTTTACTTAAATGGAAACAATTCCTTTCTATTCCTTTCATGGCAAATCCCTTTTACCATGGCCCTTTGTGGTGGGCTTCACATCCTGCACAAGAAGTGGTCTGTGTGCTCAGGGCTGAGGAGCACTGCACACTCCCAGAAACTGCAAGACTATGGGAGCAGTGTAGGAGTAACATGCAGACTCAGGGAGGAAACAGTAATTTGATGATAGAGACGCTGGGAGCTGAGAGTGGGAGCAGAAATGAAGAAGGCGGTTCTCTAAAGGATTCCCATCTAAAGACGTCACCCACAAGGGCTGCCAAAAGATTATCAGGGGGGCAGAGACTACAGCAGTGCCAGCAGCAGGCAGCGTCAGGGAGCCCAAACTGGGCTGGGAGCTCCAGCAAGGCGGCTCCTTGCAGTGGGAGATGTGGGAAGGGAAGGGGAAGGGAAAAGGAAGGGGAAGGGAGAAGGGGAAGGGGGAAGGGGAAAGGGAAAGGGAAAGAAGGGAAAGAAGGGAAAGGGAAAGGGAAAGGGAAAGGGAAAGGGAAAGGGAAAGGGAAACCGGACGGGAAAGGGAAAGGGAAAGGGAAAGGGAAAGGGAAAGGGAAAGGGAAAGGGAAAGGGAAAGGGAAAGGGAAAGGGAAAGGGATGCTGTGCCCTTGCCCTGGCCAGCCTGGACGGCAGCGCCGGGCAGAGCGAGAGCCGGGACCAGACCCTGCTCCTGCTCTTGCTGCACCTAAAATCCTACAGATCCTGCTGGGCAGCTCCAAACATCCCTGCTTCTGACAATACTAAAAAAAAAATAATAAAAAAGAAAACCAAACACCAACAACCACACCAATTTCCTCCCTCTACACAAATTAGGAACAGTCGTTCCTAGACATACTGAACTATTAAAATGCTGTGGTATAACGTAAAACATTCCAGCTAGAAACATCCATTTAATTATTCTATTGGGGAGCTGAGGCTCAGTTTAGGAAGATTAGTTTCTAGTTGAGGTCAAGCATAAAATAGTTTGTTTTAAAATACATCACTTTTATTGTTATCTTTTTCATTCAAGAATATTTCTATAATTTTCTTCTATGTCTTTACAGTTCTCTAAAACACTGGATTACCAGCTAAGGACTAAAATCTAAAACATTTACAGAAATTTAATGCAAAATAGCCTGACTGTGGAAATATATAACAGAATTAAGCAATAATACATAGGATTCACATTTATGAGTCTTTCACAGGGCTGCTTTTTGTGAACAATGTCACCACATTGAATTCACCCTGTTGAGTGCTCTGTTACATTATCTTGCAGTCAACAAATTTCCTCTGAAGACATTAACCATTGCAGATCTATTTTGAGTCACACAGATCTCTAAATCTGTCACAGTTCACCTATCACCAATTAAAAGATAATTTAATCAACCCTCAGATAGCTGTACAAACTTAGAGCAAAATTACCAAAAATTTTATCCACCATTTCAGTATAGCTTAGGACTTAGAAAAATCTGGAAATCTGCTAACTGGAATGGAAAATACGTGTTTGTGTCAGCCTGAATGACTGAGAAATTCAGTGATTTGTGTATTGTTCTCTAATTTGATGGTTCTTAAGGCAGTAAGTACTTTTAAAAAAATCATACCACAATCCTGTGTGTGAACACCCACCTCTTTCCCAGACTTAGTCTAGTCTGCTAAAAAAAATTATAAAAATATTATTGTTTTTGAGCTATAAAAGTGAACAACCCAGGTGCTGTGCTATTATTTTTATTACTTTTTTTTAAAACCTATTTTGCATTTCCACGATATTTTACCTCACTTAAGGCTGTGACCTATCACCCACCTATTTCAACATGATATACTGATCATTAAATGTGTGACTAATACTGACAGCTTTGAGATGAGCAGTTCAGGCTACACTAGCTTCTGGCAGGGATGGTGATCACCTGGCTCATCTCAGCTTAGCCTTGGGAAAAGGAGCAGCAGAATTCTACTCTGATCTTCTGAGCAGTGAGGACGCTGCCCCTGCCCAGGTCTAGCCAAAGAATGAAGCAATGCCCTCACTGTTTGCTCCCTGTGAGCAGCTGAGCCTTTTGGTGACTCAGCCCCCCTTTAAGGTCACCTCAGACCTGGAGGAGCATGACTAAGCCCTGCTGCTGCTCTGGGTGCTTTTTCTGTTTCTATCCGGACATACAATTGGGATATATTTGCAAATTACAGCTGAGCACAAGTTTAAGACCAGCAACTGAATCACACAGGAGAAATTGTTAGAGAATGAATTTCCACTTAACCTCTTCTTCTTTTTCCCCCCTCATCATTCTTAATGCAGAGAGGAAAGAAAAAGTTGACATTCAGAAATGATCCATGAGGATCCATTTGTGAGGGAAAGATCTTTCGGTAAAAAAAGCTGTGGTCACATTCCAACCCGCAAAATGTCTGAATAAACATTTCAATATTTCAGCGTTATTGAAAGCCTTTGAAAGTAAAAATAAATAAAATAGTGCAATATGCCATTTTGATATTTTTAAAACAATTCCATTTCTAAAACAAATACTGATGTATGAAATGTTGTTTGAAGGATGTCAACTTTACTGAAACGCCTGTTTCTGGGGCAACCCTGTTTGATTTACACTCTCTGAAAAGATTTTCTCTGCAGAACTTTCGTGCTATTACCTTCTATTGCACTCTGCAGTCAAAACCTCTTCAGTACCTATTAGTCTCTTACCCTTTCTAAAGTGCTCTGTAGTAAGTCAAAGTAAATGGGTAGGCAGAAATGGCTTTTAATATTTTACTGAGCAAACCTGGTTATAACCAGCCTCCTGTCACGCAGCCTTGGTTCTTGAAGTGTGTTTCATTAATTCTTCAATGTGTCCTGTGATATCCTTTCTGATCATCATAGGATAAAGTTCATTTCCTTCACACTTTTTTTGGAGCCCTTTGAGGTGGTTTTCATTTTTGTTTCCAGATGTACCAATAGTTTTGTGCTTCTAAGCCAAATATGGTTTAAATTTCCCTTCTATTCAGGAAATGAACAAAATAATCCATGGCTATACTCATGTAAAGCACATCATTTGTCTCCCAAGTGCTTGCAGTAGAGTAAAAAAAAAGCAACTGAGCACTGGCTGTCCTTAACAATGAAGCCTTCTAATTTCCAGCCTAAGACCCATTACAGGGCTGGAGTCTATTCTGCAAAGCAGCTTTAAAATGTTTTTTCATTGTGTCAGGCACGTCAGTTTATAAAGTTAAAAGACAGCAGGGATATTTGAGGGAGGTGCTTTAGTGCTTCCTGCTCCTGGCACACATTTGGTCCTGAAGCACAAAAGCAAGCATGACTTTGTCTCAAAGTTTAAAGGTTTGCCTGGTCCCAGATCACACCATCCTCTCTCTGCACTCTCCAGACCACTGGTTAGACACCCAGCTCCTGCTGTCTGTGGCAAGGAAGTGTCTGTCAGGAGAAACATCCTCGGGCTGCAATGGGAGGGAAGTCTCTGGGGAGGTTTAGGATGTGAGAGCCCAGCTGCCCTCAGCCCCCAGCATGAATCATCCTGCAGATGCTGCAGTCTCTCCAGCAGCAGACATTTGATGAGCTGCTTTCTAACCCAGTAACCTGGCAAACACTGTGTAACCTTCGTGAAACCCAGACAGTCTGGATCAGACCTGAACATTAGGCTAAACTTCTTATGTTTTTTCTTTCACACATGTATATAAACACCTCATTCATAACTGGTTATTGTTCAGCCGAGCAGGGGGAACACTAATGTTTCTAAAATATGAGCAAGCTGATATCTTAGAGAAATATGTTCAAAGCTAGACGTTGAATTACTCACACTGTGAGTCAATAAGCATAATATAAAATGCAAACACTGTTATATACTGTCAAGTAAATACAATTATTTTTCCTGTCATTCCTTGAATGCAGACATATACTCGCTGTTCAGCAACAAACTTGCTGTTTGGGGTTTGTATGCCAGAAAAAGAGGTAAGAGATTTTTGTTTAAACAAGGAGACAAACAATAAATCCCTGGGTTTTGGTCCAATGATCTGAAGCCAAAATAACTACAAATACATTGCTGCAAATGTTTCAGATTGACATGAGAACCCATGTTTGGGGGGAAAAGTCCCTTCAAAGTCACCTATCTTTTGAAACAATAAAATCTAAACTACTGTGTTTGGCAGCACCAGAGCTGGAAAGTTTTATTTTCATGGGTTGTATCATGACTGACCCTAACACATTATCTGTGGCCTTCTGGTTGTCTGGAGCAAGTGGACAGATTATCCTGAACTGACTCCAGACCTGGCAGGTACCTTTTCCACCATGTATGAATTGCACCCAAGACATTTTGGTATAGTATTAATATGAGAGTCTGACTGGGGAAACAGGGGAGCACTCAATTTCTTATTGACAAGCAGCATTAACACCTTAAAAGACAGTAAATGAAGCAGGCAGTAACAAATACAAAAAACTTGCAGAATCCAGTGTCTGGGGTAGGAGTTGCTTATTGCTGCCATTTGAAAGCCCTTCTTTTCATGGCTGCCTGGAATGGGGTGATTTGAGAAGTGCTTGGAAGCAGCTGCAGTCTCCATGATTCAAAGCAGTTCAACATATTTCTGTTCCTAATTTAATTCTGGAAAAAAAATGAAGAAGTAAAGAATGGGTAGAAGTTCAGGATGTAATCTCTAACAGCCAAAACTACTCTAAAAATCAGCAAACGTTTAAACAGATGGGATGCTCTTCTCTTGACTTTAATAGGCATCAGACAGACAGTCAAAACCAAACTTCTTGTAAGAGTAAAATTTTACGATCCAAGAAATAGAGATAACGCGCTAATAAAAATTTCTGACTTCATATGGTACAAAAATTACTATGTTGTGTGGTGTTACAAGAGAAGAGCTTTTCATGTGGATCACTTGGCAATACCCTGATCCTCTAGCCTTCCACTTGTACCTGGTTCTCACTTTACTGGAACACAGAGAATGCCAGTTAGAGGGTCAGGATGCACCCACTGCCCCCTCCACGCACAGGAACATTTTATGGTCCCTTTCCCAACACCTTTTCATGAGATTAGGTATTATGCTGCTCCCAGCTTATGGACCAAAACACATAATCAGCTTGTCTTAAAATGAGCAGGCATATTTTATTAAATCATTGTAGTTTTCAGACTTTAGTAAAGAATAGGCCTTCACAATAGCTGTAACCTGCTGTAGCATATTTTTTGTGCCTGTGGCTCTGGTCTATAAATGGTAAATCCTGGTTATTCCTTATTACTAAAATAAGTAATATCCCAATGATTGACTTAGTCAGCTAGGTCAGAGAAAACAGACCAGAACTTTTATATGAAAATTTTCATCAGATTACAAATACAGAAAGAAACAAAACTATTATTATTTCTTTCTAAATTATCACAAAATTATTTTTGATTACAGTATTTTAGCTTTGGGCCTAATTTATCTAATTTCATGAAGGAGGAATTAGCATTAAGCATCTAACATAAAAAAAATATTTTATGTAGTTATAAGATTTACACATCACAAAAATTAAAAATAAAATAAAGTAAAAGTAAAGTAAAATATTCAAACCAATAATGTAAATATAAATTGTAATACTTGGCTGCTTCTTAAATGAGTATATTTTAGAACATTACTACTGTCAAAACTTAAAAAGAATTTGAGTAGTTTAAAAAATTCAGGCTTATGTAGTGTATAAATTGCAATAATAAGGCAATAATTATAAAGGCAATAATAATCCAACATACTCAAAGGTACTGGTTTAATTAATTTTGAGACTCAGAAAACGCCCTTTAAAAAATAAATGAAATGGCTTTGGCCTTTAAAAACATGAGGAATTAGCCAAGCAAACCTTATTCAGGGCTCCTCAAAACTGCAGTTGAATTCTGTGGGTCTTAGATTAATCAATAGCTTAAGTTTCTTATTTTGACTTGGCATATTTGATTTCTCCATTTCAGCAGTCGCCCTTTTAGAGACAGCTCATTAGAAGGACAGCTTAATTGATCATTTCAATCCTCTTTGCACATAAATTCTGTTTCAGATTGTTTTCTTTCAATCAGAGAAATGGTAGGTATATTAGAGAGACTGTGTCTGAATGTTAACTGAGGTTAATTGTACTCTGTATCAGACCTCATTCTCTCTATCAGGTGACTAATATTCATTTGCCTCACCTCCAGTCTGCATAGCGACACATAAATTTCCTGTGCAGTTGCAAATGCATTGTGTTTTTATCGCTTTTGACAGGCTGCTTTCTCCACAGAGAGCATGTCTCAAACCACAGAAAACACCTGTCTGTTGAGTAATACTCTGCCACGAGATATGAGTGAGTGCCTTGTAATTTCTGGTCCTTTTTGATACAGAGCATTTTCTTCTCCAAAACCTTACTTGTAACAAGGTGTCTATTCTCCTAGACTATAGAAATGAATCTGTGGGCACCAATAGTTTTTCTTTTCAGAAGTACTCTCTTCCCTTGCCCACACACTCCTCAAATAACACACAGGAAGTGTTCAGGTGCACTACATTTTTCCTATATATCATTCCTTCAAGTATCAGCAAGCATGAAAGTTAACATGAGTTTTGAGTTTCCATGACAAGATACATATCAGTGGGTCAGACTTTTCTTGGCACCCTTCTTACTCACTACTATTATCATTATTATTATCCCTACTGGAAAGTAAAACACAGGATCAAATAGCAGTTTGTCTACTGCAGTCTGCCACAGCCCTAGCCATTTCCCAAAGACTCTAAAGATGCACAAAGATTCAATATTCACCTGTGAACAAAAGTATGATTTTCCCAATGTCCCACAAAATACAAGTCCTTTGAAACTGCTCTCAGGGCTGTGCAACACTAGAAATTCCCAATTACTCTGCCTATCAGCGATGGTGTTCCAACAATTCCAGTGTTCAGCAGCACAGGGCTTGAAGGTACACCTGAATGAATTATTCCTTTCTGTATTTCTGGCCCACAGGTGCTTTATAGCAGTACAGGGAAGCAGAAATGCAGAGCACACCCTGAGATTCTTCAAGGAATGCAGAGATTAGGAACCAGAAAGTTACCCAAGTTTTGCTAAGCATTATGTGGTTTTGCACTTGGATAAAGACACATTTGTGCTAACTGCTCCTGATCTTCTATTCTGTGTTATGCACAGAGGAATAGACTCCACATAACTGAAAGTGCAAATAGACTTTTTATTTTAGCCATGATTGACTTTTATATGGCATAGCTTGTGGAAAAGCAAATAGAAAGTTTAATTAAAACTGAGCTCAGTCATGTTGAACCTGCAGCCTTTGGAATAAGAGGTGGGGCTATTACTATTATCCACTTGGCTACCTGTTCTCTATGGGTGTATATACACATACATATATATACACACACATATACATATACACATACATATACACATGTGGATTTATAAATATGTATATGCATGCATGTATGTTTGTGTGTGTATATAGGAGTTTACTTGCTGCACTCATGTTCCAGAGAATAATAGCAACCTGGAGAGGATATAACCTTAAAAATAATTTTCAAAATCAAATATAAGTAGTATTCAGTTCAAACAAAACCTATCCCCCGATTCATACAAAGATTTAAGTGCATAGAAAATCTAATGAAGGTTAGATTTGCAGTAATAGTCTGTTATTTTGCTTGAACTAAAGATATTTGAGTACCTTTAAGAGCCAAACATTAGCACTATTCAGTACATGAGCTACTGATTTCAGTGGGATCAAGGTCTAGCCCCTCATGGCCCATTTTGGAATTCTAATGAATTTATTGTTTGACTGCTTTGAAAAGTCTCTTGGCAGGGAGCTCTTGCAAATATAATGATTTGATAATGAAGGGCCATTTTTTTCCCTCTATGCTGTACTGGCTGTACTTTCAGCTATTGTGGAGTAGAAATTGTTCAGCAAAAGAACTATATTAACATTATGGAGGGAAGTTAATTAAAAGGCAGCTGTAAATGCTGAATGCAAACAGCTCTGAATCTTTACTTCATAACCCCACATGTAAACAAAACATAATAAAAAATGAAAGTAATCTACTGTTATTTTCTCAGAAATAACATATCTGAAAATGAGTTATATATTACTTTAATTCTTAATCCATAAATATATACAGAAAGATGGCACCAATAAAGTGACTTCAGGATATGGGAGTGATTGTGTCTGTCTGTGCAAGCCCATCAAGAGAATACTATTTAAGGGTTTGATATTATAACTCATATCTGAATATGAATTATTCCTGGGTTGTCAGACAATACTTAAGGCCTAGAAAAGGGTACATACCCATATATATCCTAGCTTGTTTTTGTGAGTTCTGTAGATTAATACATTTTCTCTCTGTGAGGGATTTTTTTCAAGGTTTTGGGGGCTTTTTTTTATTCTTTTGTGAATAATGTGCTATTTCACTCTTCTAAGTTTTCTCTTGAAGATATGAGTATTTCTGCTCCTGACAAACCCTGTCTTGATATGTTTCAGTTCTCAGTCCTTTCTTCCCATCCTTCTGGTGTGTACATTATCAGCATGGAAATTTGGGAATCTGAACTTATCTCAAATATTCTGCCCTCTGTGTGTGAGGTTCCTGGCATAAGTAACTGAAGTCATGCAGGGATTCAAGGTGAACTAATAGTATTAAAAAATTGCCATGACCTTTCTTAACATCTAGCTTTTAATGGCTATCTGGGATGTCCCTCCCAATCACACACAAAAAAAAGCATTCCTTGCAAAATGAATTCTGCCTGGGAAATATTCAAGTGCTATGGATGACTGCAGTAATGCTAGTTTTGACTACAAAACCCTGATTTTTATGCAAAGAACACGGGATCCTCTATCAAGTGTCTCCTTGCCTACATCATATTCATTATTCAGTTGGGATCAATCAACTATGATGAGACAGATACATGTTAAAGTTTATTGTATGCTGATGGCTTCTGATTTGAAGCAGCCTCTCTGAAATCGAACTTTCAGAGCGTCCTCTACAGCAGTAATGTGAGAAAGGTAAAAGAGTTCTCAGTCCAACTGGAGGCCACTGAGTGAAGCACACTTCATGTCTCACTCTGATAAACCCTTGAAGGAGAGAGTGAGAGGATGCCACTACTATTGCTATGAAAATTTGTTATAGCCTGCTTCTGGAGAACATCTGTCCTAAGAAACCTATGTTTGCCAGTGAATGATCCAACTTAATGAAATGCTTTGTGTGTATGATGGCCCTCTCCAATTATATGTAGAAAAGGGAAAGTCAAT
Organism: Oenanthe melanoleuca; assembly: GCF_029582105.1. Lineage (NCBI taxonomy): Eukaryota > Metazoa > Chordata > Aves > Passeriformes > Muscicapidae > Oenanthe > Oenanthe melanoleuca. The sequence goes on along the minus strand of NC_079362.1, from coordinate 19,791,708 downwards.
TCAGTGAAAAGAATAAAGAAAAAATCCAAAATAGAAGTTGTGCTTTACAGCACATCAGGAATAGCTGCAAATGTTTGTCATTTACATATACCATGAAGAAATTATGGCATGGTGGACAGGTCTTGAAACATAAGAGAAGGAGCTCCTGGCATTAATGTGGTTTCTGGGCTTCAGCAGCCTATGCCCTTGCAACAGCCCCATTGTGTTGGCTGGGCTATTCTCACCATCCTTTTCTAAGGCAGGGAGTTTATTACCTCTGTCTTTCCCCTCTACCATTTGAAATCTAGCTGACTTGTTGGGACAGTGGTGTTTCAGGCAGGTTGACAATGTCACCAATTGCACCTGGAGCAGGTCTTATTTTAACTTACATTTTGTCAATAGTAGCATTCTTGTTGACAGGACTAGGACAGTCAACAGAATTCCCACCCTCTTTGCAACTCAGCAGCAGTAGGTGACAGAGCACAGACAGAGAGTCTTTGCATATTTTAACTACATAGGGCAGTGAATATGTTCTTGACGCACGACATTGGCACGGTTTTAGTTCAAATAGGAGACTTAAATCACAGAAGAGGAGCTCTTTTTTTAATAATTCCTGAATGACAACACTCAGAGAATGAGGACACAAAGTCATATATTTAAACTTTCTGTCTATAAGTGCACTGCAAAAAAAAATTGTTGTGTTGCTTTTGAAAGCAAAAATTCCCCAGTCCTTGGACAGTAAAAGCAGGTCTGTGTATAGTTAGACCATTTATAGTTACTTTCTCCATTTTCTCTTATTAGTCTTCTTGTGTACCTCTGTCTCTCACTGAAATGTTTTTCTTGAAATTGTGGGAGCTTACAGCTTTCAGAAAAAGAAGGACTTAACCAGGGAGGAAAATTATGTGACTTTTAACTCCTGAAAGAGTGTACTAAATCTTAGTGTATGAGCCACTTACATACTATAACTTTTAAGGGAGGAAAGGAAAGAGAGAAAGGGAAAGGGAAAGGGAAAGGGAAAGGAAAAGGAAAAGGAAAAGGAAAAGGAAAAGGAAAAGGAAAAGGAAAAGGAAAAGGAAAAGGAAAAGGAAAAGGAAAAGGAAAAGGAAAAGGAAAAGGAAAAGGAAAAGGAAAAGGAAAAGGAAAAAAGGAAACCGAAAAGGAGAAAAGGAGAAAAGGGGGAAAGGGGAAAAGGAAAAAGAAAAAAGGGAAAGGGAAAAGGGAAAAAGGGAAAAGGAAAAGGAAAAGGAAAAGGAAAAGGAAAAGGAAAAGGAAAAGGAAAAGGAAAAGGAAAAAATGGAAAAGGAAAAAAATGGAAAAGGAAAAAAATGGAAAAGGCACAAGATCTAAGGCAACAGTTAGAATTACCTTAGTGTGACTGGCATGCCTTGCTCTGAGATACTGTAAGAGCTTTTCAATAAATGTTTCTCCAATGAACCAGCAATGTACTGCAGAATCCTGGTGGGACTGGGTGGAAATGAGGGAGAAAACACCTTAGTAAATACACTTTTTAATGATGCTCACAAGAACCACTAAATATTTGTCTTCTATTTCCTCATAATTTTTAATACAGACAAAATAGCAAAGAAAAACATTTGGGAAGAATGAAAATAAAGGAGAAGCAGAGTGCAGAAGCCTCCTGATTAGCTGTAATCCTGAGATAAATTACACATGTTTATGCAGGAGGTCAGTCACTACTGTAGCAGAGAAGAGATAAATATCTGATTAGTCAAGCATAAAAATTGTAGTCTGAATACTTGGCAATAGATGAAATTCACCATTTGATAAAACTGTTTACTTAAATTCACTCAGTAGAAATAGCCAACATTTAAGTGAGGCTATATCTCACAAGGGCATAATCTATGGAAATGTATGTCACATCCCATGAATACTAAACAAATTCATTATGAACAGCAGCATTTCCCAAGAATCTGTAGTGAAGGAGCATTTAAATTAAATTGTGTCTCTTGATTTTACACTGCAATCAATGTTTATCAGCCCATTCCTTTTTTTTCCTCTCTTAAGTCATCAAACCCTTCAGCTTGTCAACATACGAAAGCACATTTGAGCAGCTCAGCCCAAGAACAAAACAGGGGGAAAGAGACAAAGGAGTCATTCTTCACATCATGGAGCATCGAATTCTTTATTGTAAAAAGCACAGTGAAAAAATCTTGGGATTAAGAAACACAAAACTAAATGCCCATGTTAGAGCAATAGAAAGGACTTGATTTCCAAACCTCTAAGCTACAAAGGTATTGTAGTGCTTAAGAGAGATAAGATACCCTCTGACACTTGGACCAGTCAGCAAGATTTCTGAAAGACAATTGTTATGAAGCTTAAACCAGTTTCCTCATAATGGAGCAAGATTCCAATCATATGGAAGCAGAAAATAAATCTCACTGTTTGCCTCTCAAACTTTCCCAGGACCACCTCAGTGACATCATCAACAGCCTGCTTGCACCTCCACGGGTCAGTGAAGTATTTCCCTGTTCCAGAAAAAAAGTGCTTTTTATTTTGGGTGAATCACCTGCCAGAACACTTGTCCAAGTGGCACATGACTTGTTTCATTTCTTCAACGTTGCCTATGAGTTATCAGAGAAACAACAAATTATTGTTTCAACTACTGTCCCACTATTATACAAAATCGTACCCAGCTTCATCTGTTAGTGACAGTCTCTTTGTGGCATTGTCTTCCAAAGAGAGCATTTCACTACCTGTATGACTTGCTTTTACAGTGCTCAAAATCTATAAACAGTCACTAAAAGGCAAAGGGTACTGATTCTGCATGGCTAACAGTTCTGATTTACACCCTCATATTTCCAGCAGGCTAGTAGGATATAATATCAACACTCTGTCTTTTATCTAAATAGGGAATATGCACATGAACACCTTGAGTGTCTTACATCTTTTTGAACATTACAGCCAGCTGGAATGTATATTTTCAAGCAAAAAGTTCTTCTGCATCCAGCAGGATTATTTAAAAGAACTTTTACTGACAGTAAATAGCAGCCTTTATCACTTTAATTGTATTTAATTGTATCAGTAAATCTTTACATAGATTTCAATATTTACCACAGTGAATACCTTCTTATCTTTATTTCTCTGTCAGAAATTAGTTTGATTGCTATATAAAAAGTGTGATTTTATTGTCTCAAAATGCATAAGTACATTTTAAAGTAGAGAATTTCAATTCATTGTACATTAGAATTAGTAAGAGAATCAGAGAAACTTTGTTGTCATTGCTGATGGCAAGAGGTATTGATGAATTTATCTGATCAAAAATTAATTGCAGCATTCTTATCAACCAGCAGGTCAAAGTGCCTGCACTTTGCTCTGACAGCATTTGAAACAGTTCTGTAAGCAGTCTTCCTGTATCTGATTTTTCATGTATGAAAAGCCAGAGAAGATACTTGACTTTTTTTTGTAAATGTACTTAGATTTCTCAAAAAGGTTTCAGTATGTCTGTAAGATGCACAAAATTATAAATATGATTGAGTTAAATTTCTTTGGGAACAAAAAAGAGTTACTAAATGATGATTTTTTAATTTTAGTTTTCATTTAGCTCTCTTATAGACGTGGTATCTTCCTTTTTTTCACCAACTTCCTATTCAGCACAGATACACAAAAGAACAGCATTTGTCACATCAAATCAGCCCCAAGGCCCATCTAACAGTGTATTTCTCCTGTTGGTGATGATAAATGTTAGATGCACCAAAGAAAGTTTAGGATAAAACTGAGTAAACTGTTCCTTGATCCCTCTCAATAGAGATGGACTAAAATATTAAGGATCAAGATCGCTTTCAAAATTTTGTCACCACTTTGAAGTCACTCTATGGTTCAAAAAATTCATTGTCTCTTCTGAGTAAAGCAATAAAAAGTCCTGAAAAATGTCCATGTATTTCTTACTATGGGGAGATGTCAACTGCACAAAACAAGGTTTCTGATGTGCTTGGTGCAGAAAAACAACTGCTCTCTCCTAAGCTCACCTTGCACCCTTCAAACACTCCTGCTCATGTACTTGTGATCTGTTTTACTCTGCTGCACCTCCACAGAAGAGCTAATAGGATAAAATGTGCTCAGTGCCTTGTGTGACCTTTCTCTTTCACTAGGAAGGACTGCAGTAAACACAAATTTACAGAAAGTAGGTAATACAGTAGCAGAGCTGGAATATGTCACTGCAAGTAGAAGCAGCTTCATGAAATTACTTCTCACTTTCCATTGTCCTGTGAAAAGCTCTTTCAACACAGATTCCTTCTCATCAGCATTTCACTGCTGTGGATGTATTCTGTTTAACATGCTTTCTCAGTCTGGGCAGATGTATGTTTTTGGCAACACTATATTCATCTGCCGAAGTCCCTACATGTGGCAGCACAGTACTGTCTGGGCTGCCTGTGCCTAACTCTACACATAAGCCTGGATTTCTGTTGCTGGCAGAGGAAATTCTCCACTTGATCACATAAAAAAAGCAAAGCAAATCTTAATAGGCTTAGTTGCTATTCATTTTCCATTGGTGTTTATTAAAGGCCTCATCCAATACATCAAAATCTAAAATCTAAAATCTAACATATATATAAAATATATAAAATATAAATCAAAAGCAATTTTTCTGCTTTGGTTATCCATAAGCATCTGGGTAAGTGCCCAACACATCTGTTCATCTTTTCTCAAAACTGTTAATTACTGTACCACAGAGAATTGAAAGTACTTAGAATTTTTTTTTTTATAGTATAGTGCTACATTATTAATATCTACAGGAGTGCTGTGGTGTACTTGACATGGCTTGAACAGAACGGATGGTATAGAAAATGTTCAGCAAACCTTAGTTTACTCACACTATTTCAGACAGCAAATATTGATATTCAATAAAAGAAAACAAACAAACAAATAGATAAATAAATAGATAAATAAATAAAGCACATCAACCTTATGTAAGGTTCTTTAGCATTTACAATCTGGAGACATTCCAACAGTTGTGTTGGCATGATGGCTGCAGATTCACAGAAGCTGAATCTTTGAAATAGATTTATGTCTACCATTCAGTGACAACAAGAAAAGTATTTGGAATTTTGACTGAGAGAAGATGGAAAAGATTACTACGTTTGACTAGTGGCAACTAAATCAACACCTTTAAAAAGTAAGCATTAAGTGTCTATTAAGACTGTGATGGCAGAAAAATCTAGTGTGAACAGAAATATTAAAATTTAACTGAAAATTAGTTATATCATCTCTTTAAAACATTTTGTGTATGCGACTCCTTGGAAGATGTGCTGTTATATAGAAGAGCCTTCCACAAGACCTTCTTTCAGAATAGGAGTAGCCTTATTTTTCTCTTTTTTTATTAGAAATCCAGGGAACATCTGAGGAAGAAATAGGTGAAAAAGGAGATTAATTTAAAAACTTTTCAAAATAGTTAGGTATTTTCATCATATGATTAATGAATACACGATAGTCTGAGTGCTTTGAAGGGATGCAGGAGAGCTAGACAGTAAGGCAGGTGTCCCCAAGTAAGGTGTCCCATCATGAGAGAAAAAGTCACCTAGATCTCATTTTTATCCTTCCTCCTGAAATAACAACTCCCTAGCTTTCCAAGAAACCCAACAAACATCAAGTATTTGTGGAGGCACAATTATCTCCCAAATGTTCTTGTTGATCTCTGTATTTTTTTCTATAGGCAAAATAATTGATTGTTTTGTAGATCTTATGACTGTTATCTCCCTTCTCTTCCTAGACAGTCATGTCATCTTGAAATTTAACCAGAAATTGACCTTAAGTTTGTTAGCTCACTAGCCTCTGATATTTTCTTCTCATTAAATAACCTCAATTTCAGAAGGTAAGGAAAGAACATACCCAAACATTTCAAAACTTAGGCATTAATTAGGAATTTTCTTTGTTTGTTAGGTAAGAGAAAATATCTCTGACACGAGTAGGACTCTTGACAATTTTTGAACTGAAAACAGGTTGACACTTGATTATATAAAAAGCAAAATAAAAGCCCAATGTCACTTGCTGTAGTGCTTCCCTGAAATGAGCAAGAACAATGATTGGATGCAAAATCTACTTACACAAAATGACAGCTATCTCACCAGTGCATCAACTAAGTTAGCACCACAGCAGATTAGCCAAGAGAGTAGATTGATCTTTGAAATGAACTCAGAGTTTCTTGTCCAGTTCACCTAAAAAACAGAAAGAAAAGAAGCAATATTACACAATGTTTACTGCTAGAATAATCCTGAAGCTTCTTCTCATTATTGTACTCTTACAAAAATGCTTGTACTGGGCCTTAGCAAAAATGGAGATGAAATTTCAAGATAAACTAAATGGAGCACAAGTATTGCTACTGAAACAGTGAAATGGCCATCATTTGTTCACTTTGTTTCTGCTGAGTAAAACTCCTTGAACAAAATTGCAAACACACATAATGCTGCCATGAGTTTTTTGGCACACAGTGCTTTTTAAATGCTTTGATTGTCAGTGTGCTAAAAAGTCCCACACAGTAACTCATATACACAGAATTTCAAGAGGGTCTTAAATGTCTCTAATATTGAAAATATTAGCTATTACTCATAGACCACCAAGTACTCCTCTTAGGTTAATGGTTTCCTAGTCAAAAATATCCAGTTGGTTTACACAGGAAGCCACAAAAACTAACATTCACTGAAGAGGTTTTCCTTTAAGCAAACACAAGTATCAGAACAGCAGACATCTGGGCCAGGAGATCTATTTTGTATTTCTTCCAGGACATCCAAGTATAACTTCTACCAACACTGCTGGGAACCTCTCAACTACTGCTTCTCCTCTGCACTAATACAGGTATTCTCTACACAGCTTTAAGTTTTACCAGAGAGCAGCAGCTCCAGAAAATATTTTGAGGAAATATTTGCCCTCAGAGTTCTTAATATTTGCTCAAAACACTCTGATCATTATCTCTGAGTTCCATTGCACCATAAGGGGAAGGGAGTGCCCAAGATTCAGAGATACTTATTAAAAGGTGCAGCAAATTCAGTGGATCTGCAAAAGCTTTCAGAGTTTTATAAGTAAGTAGCACACTTATCATAGAAATCAGTACAACTTAAACCCTGGCCTCCATCCTCCAGATGGCAATGGGTTTTTGATAAAGGGGTAGAGCAAAATGGAAGAGGGAAAGAGAGATAAATTAATGAAAGAGAAAAGAAAGAAAGAAAGAAAGAAAGAAAGAAAGAAAGAAAGAAAGAAAGAAAGAAAGAAAGAAAGAAAGAAAGAAAGAAAGAAAGAAAGAAAGAAAGAAAGAAAGAAAGAAAGAAAGAAAGAAAGAAAGAAAAGATCCAGCTGAAGGAGTGTCCAGAGTCTCGAACAGGATACATGCCTGGGTTTCATGTGAGTACCTTTCTATAAACAAGTTTTCACCATTCTGGAAATAAGTTTCTTTCCTTCTAATTAAATTAGTGACCATGAGCAATCCATTGTTCTAGACCTGTATGGAAATGGTTCAGAAGGCTTTGGGACTTCTTAGTGGTCTTGATCCCCCCAAGTGTGTCAGCCTACGGTCTACAGCCCATTCTCACTTCTTGACCTCATTCCTGCACCTGCATTGTAATGAACACATTGCATTGTGCTCTGCTTTTGTCCAGGATCCAGAACAAGGATATTGGTCCCAGGAATATACAGCCATACTTCTATATAGCCCCTTCTCCAGCCACGTTCTGCTCTTTCTCTCAGTGTGGCTTGTGTGGCTCTACAGCTGTCTAGCTATTGGTCTATGCTGTATGAACTCTTTTATGTTCAATGTGATTTAAATTAATACTTAAGCTGTGCAGACCCTGCTAAAATAGGTGACATCAAGCTAGGATAAAAAACACAGCCTAAACATATCTTCTTTTTCAGCTGCCATGCTTGTCAGACATCGAGAGCGTTGGTGTTGGTCTGGGGCAAAAATAGAAAGGAGTGGAACAAAAGAGTATTGGAGAGACCAGAAGCATTGTGGAAGACCAAAGAACTAGTAACAGGTAGAGCTTGACTTTGTGAGGTAATGTCCTTTTGGAAGGCTTGTGTTCCTCCAGCTTTCCCTGTTTTCATGACTAAGTGTAAAAATTTCTTTCCCTTTCATGACTAAAGCACTCATAACACTTTATATTTTTTTCAGATTATTTCATTCAATGAAATGAGATTTCTTTCACCCAGAAAAAGATTGTATACCATCCTACATGTGGAAATGCTGTAAGATTTTAAATTTTAACTCTGTAGGGACAATTTAAAGTCTATATTCCTTATTCTGGCTGTTCATTGGGTTGGGTTTTTTCATTATTGCTCTGTCTATATGTTTATTACACACTCCCCTTCTTTTTTTGGAAATGCTGATTGCCCTCAGGTGTTTGTTTACCACCTGGTTTTCTGTATCACTTTAGTATGTCTTTAGGATTTCTCCCACTTTTCTCTTTTTTCCTTTGAGATAGACTTGATTCTCCTATCTGCATTTTTCTTTTTTAACTCTTTTCTTTCCCCTTCTGTTTTCTTTCATTGTATATTCTTCCCCCATCACCTGTTTACTTTACTTGCACAGCAGAAAGTAATAAGACTCATTTATGGCTGCTGTGTCTTATAGAGTTGGAGTGAGAGGTTCCATGGTGGATTCACTATAAGCTACTCCCCCCAGCACAAGATCCTTTCTCTGTGCCCTGGCATTGCCACAGAGAGTCTCTGCAGAGTCCTTGCACGGAGGACAAATGCCAGAGATAAAGAGCATTTTGTCCATATATCTCTAACAACTCCCCCATTTGAGTCAAGGGTATTGGAGTAATAAGCGATAAAAATTTTGCATCCTCTATTCAAAACATAAAAAAATGCCTGTGCTATCTGAAAGTATAAAGAGATAGCACAGCAAACAGCAACAGCTCAAATGCCAAAAGCCCCAGCTTCAAACAGACCCTTCCTGCTGCTTCTCCAAAGTCTGTTCCAGTGTAGACTTGAGGGAAAGATTTTGTGACTGTTGCTCCAGCCAGCAGGAGCTTTGCTGTTAACAACTGTTAGCTTTAACAAAATAAGTACTTCTGCTACAGAATTCCTTTTTCCTATCAGCAAACAGCACATATGACAACGATGTGGGCCCAGTGGTCTCTTTGTCCCATCATCTTTGTGCATTTTATTCTATCTTTTTAGCAGATCATTGCTAGGATGAAAATACGATAGAAGTCAGTGCTTCCAGAGATCAAACTTTCCATTGTTCTTTGAATAAGAGATTGTATTTGAGTACAAAGGTTTGCATAAGAATCAGTCCCTTTCTTTGTATGAAGTCAGCTATTTTCAGCTCAGAGTAGCAATCTTTGATTTCTTGGTTGTAACTATGGCAATAAGATTAGATGGTATTCAGTAAAATTCATTTTGCAAATTAGCATGGGAGGATGCCCATGACTGTGATAGGAGAAATGTAAAAACATTGTGGAATGAGATTGAAATTAAATCAGTACTCAGAATACTCCTCAAAATAATGATTCTCAAACTCATCCAGCACCATCTGGTAGTTTGTGAATGATTTACAGTTAGCCACAATAAACATGATGGGATCAATGGGCCTGATGGGGGTTATATTTCTTACTCAAAGCCATCTTAAAAAGGCATTTTAAGCCTGTTTTGGGTGGATGCTGAATTCTTTGATCTGCGACTTTTGCAACAGTAGCAGTCAAATCAATTTCAAACACTTTCATTACAGCAAAAATCTACAAAGCTCGTTATGGTCTGAGAAGAAAAAAAATAGAAGAAATATAGAAGTTGTTCTCTAGGCCTCGGGCCATGTTATAATGAGAGTAAGAATGAGCAGTGGTAGATACTATTTTGAGTTCTGCCTCTGTATTTCTGCTGCATGGTACAGTCCTGTCAATTCACCAGAACAGCAGACCTTAATTTGCACACACTAAAGATAGCTTCCTGAAGTTTTGAATCATTTGCAATAAATCTTGGGTTTAATCATATTTCTTTTCTAATGAGTCTTCTGTCAATACCTAGCCTTTGCTGTTCTTAATTATATATGCCATCAAAATCAGAAGGAAGGCAGGCTTAGATTTTTTTTCCAGAAGTTGACAAACACCTTTTTTATTATTATTGGCCTTTTTCCCAAGGAAACTCTGACTTTAATAAGAAAAGCATTGAAAAAGGACATATTTTCAGCAAAATATTTTACTAACTACTTTTTTCATGGGTTTTTATATGATCTTTCATTTTATATAATCTGATAATCAAATGATATTAAGAAAATACCAAACTTCAAAAAGCAAGTGGCATTTTATTTCATTTTATTTTGCTGCTGCTTCTTCTTCTTCTGAATACAGTTGTTTACAGCTTTTCTTGAATGTGAACTGACTTTTTAGAAGGCTGGCAGCAATCAACCCTGCAGCCCTGCACAGCAAGAGAGTAACATTGCATGAAATTTCATCTCCCAACACAAGTAAAGCACAAACAATGTCCTTCCATGCTGCACAAGGCCTGTACTAGCCCTCCATGAAGCGAGTTGTCCTCACAGAAAAAAAACATTTGTTCAAGAATGGGTAAAATAGAATTTTTGCCTTCATGAATAATATGCAGCAGCTCAGGACTCACAATCTGTCCTGGTCATACTACCAAATTGCATGGCCAGCTTCCAGGATCATAAGCAGAAAAACCTGACTCTTCCAGATGAAGGAAAATAGCAGATCTCCTAGACCTGAGCAGGACTATTGCTTCTGTCAGGAAAGATCATCTTCAAGCATGTGTGCAAGTATGAATCTCAGTGCTCTGTCCTGAAGTAGCAAAGGTCTTAGACCAGTCAGAGCCTTTCAGGATGAAGTCATTTGGCCTATTCCTATTTGGCCATTCTGGGAATTTCCAAAGTAAAAGAGTGTTCAACTATGTTTGTTAGCTTTTTTTTTTCCCCTAAAATTTTCCTCTGAAGTTATTTAATTGCAAGTCTTCATTTAAAGCCAGAAACAGGGAAACTACTTCAGTAAACACATCATCCATTATCAAAATCCCTTTCTTTTTCTTCTCAAGTAAAAACAAAAGCTATTTGGGTGGAAATGTTCTTGCTCTCACTATTGGTTATCTGAATAATGGTTTACTACTCCAAATGAAAATAAATTGATGTTTGCATACAAATAATCATAAACCATTTTCTTGCTAGCAACATGTATTCCAGTTGGTGGTATGTAAAGCACCACTTGCTCAGTGGCTCAGAAATTATTGCATCTTTTAAGAACAGTCCTTTTTGCAGGATAAAAAAAGTTTCTAGCATCATAAGCAAGAACTTTCAGTCACAGTGTTAAACCATCCATGCTTTTACATCACAGGGTTCAGCAATATGCTTAGTTTGCTGTGAATTTCTGAAATGAATCACACCATGACACAAATCATCTTGTACAGGGTGTGCATTAAAACCAAGGAGTAAAAAGCAATAGGGCAAAAGAATAACAGAGCACATACCAGATTCCTAAAATCCACGTAATATGTAGTTCTCAGTGCAGAGTTTAAACTGTGGGGAAACTGAAATCAAATACTGTTATTGAGGAGGCAACGTGACATCCATGCTAATTCAAGAGCAAAAGGTGAAAGGATCAGGCAGGTAGGGCTGTGGGGGCTGTTCTCTTCCCATGTAGGAAGAATACCAGTTGAGGACACAGTCTGCCAGGCAGTGAGCTGGGTGAGAAGGAGTGGAACCAGACTGTTTAACACATGTCAAAGTATTGTAAAAGTCTTAGCATTTATTATAAAAAAAACATATAGTCCTCCTAGGATTAGCTTGTGCCATTTAGAAGGAGCACTCCTAGGGTAGGTGGGAACCAGTTAAGGACAGCTTTTTAAGAATAACCACAAGGAAAATCTACTGCTACATTCATATGCAACAGAGAGGCGTCCCTTGGATTTTAGCCCTAAATCTGATTTCATATTCAGGTGCCAGAAGTGTTGCATAAAGGCATTTTATGGGTAGCAGAGCTCCCTGAGTAACTATCCTTACAGCAGCTGCCCAATAAATCTCTTTTCTTTACTTTTCCAAGCACCAGAATGAGTGCAGGCCCTCCAGTTCTCGCTGTTCCAAGACAAGAAGACACCCTGACTTGTTTCTTAATCTGAGTTGAATTAGGATGAGCTGGGTTGCATGTGTGCCACAAGCACTGGGAAACTGCTGACAGTCCAGTCAGAGCATGAGAGACAACAAAAGTTTGCTGGAAAGCCTATCCTGCCTGTCGTGGGAAAAGTTGCAAATTGTGTATAAACAAAGGGAAAAGAGGACCATCTTAGAAGAAGAGCTAGTTTTCAGGCACTAAACCAACCTGCAAACCTGCTTCTAACATCTCTTTCCTGTCTTAGCCAATCAAGGGAATCCAGTGTATCCACAGCCTTTGTAATTGCTGACTGTGTTTCGGCTTTTAATTTGTGAATGCACTAACTGTGCTTCATGCCTGTCTCTGATAGCAGGAAATGCCTAAGTGTAACCAGAACCTGTGGATAAGGTTTGCTCCCCTGTTGTCCTTCACATCCTGAGGACAATGCAGAAAATGAGTCATTACTTAGCTTACAATGTAGGAGATCAGAAGCACCTGATATTTATCTCTGATTAGGAAAGCATCACTATAATTCTTTCTACCTGAGCAACTTAAAACCTTTTCTTTAATCTGAGAGAAAGGAAGCTCTGCTCTTGTACTGAGTGGAGGATATTTTTAGAGTTACTGAATACTGTAGGATCAGAATTTCCACCTGTCTTTCAAACATGCAGCATCTTTCCTGTTCTTGTGGACTAGATTCCTTTGTGTCTCTGTAGACTGTCCATCCTACTCTTTATAGAGTTCTCACACAATGAAAGAAATGCTTCAAGGCTGGTATATAGGGCACAAATATTGCCCCATTCTCTGTGCAGTTAGCTAACCTGCCAACTTTCAGCTCCTTCAGGTGGATATTTCCAGGGTTACAAGGCCCTACATGCTTGTGCCTTTTGTGCAGTAATGAACTTCACCTGCTGAAAAAGATTTATTTAACATTACATTTTCAATTTGTGGGGAACAGAGTGGAAAGGTGCAAAGGACAGTAAAAATGTCTTGATGGAAATGTTAAAAAATGTGGCAATTCTGATAAATTTTTGGTGAGAGTAAGGTATTGAATTATTTTTAGTTCTTTTAATAAAGCAACAAGGAAAATTATGCAATGTATTCATTTTTGTAAGGCTTATACAGTTGCTGTTCATCATCAGCACAGGTTTATTTGTCAGCAACAGAACTTTCAACCAAAACAGTGAGATCCATCAAGGATGGAAAAAGTGTGTTGAAAGGGGGATGATCTTCTGATAAAGGACTTTGAGGAGAGAAAACCCACAAGCAAGCACTGTGGAGAATTCATTGCTAATCCTTTACAGTTGAGAATGTAGAGCAAAAACTGCACTTTCACCACAATGCCCTTCAACTCATTACTCTACTGCTGTGACTCATTCTCAGCTTCTCACTGTCTCATGATTATTAAATATATGGGTACAGTGGCTGGCACTGGAAATATTTGCCCCATCTGCAATTTGGGAGCCACCCATGGGTCATCACGCTCAGAGAGCAGCAAGAAGTTGGACCCAACCTGAGGCCAATACCATGACTCTGCTGTCACAGATCACCTCTGTTATTACAGCAGATCCTGTACAAGTGTTCCAAATCCCCACACAATAACAAGAATCTCTTTTCTGCATACATATTATGGTGCAATCAATTCCTGTAGGAGATGCAGCACTTTAATGTGAAAATTTCCTCATTCAATCTTTGCTTGTTCTTTCTGAACCAGTGGAGCTGCTCTTCACTGCAGAGTGTCCCTACTGTGCCCTTTCCTGATGTAAATCACATTACACCCAGCTACAGCTCTCCTGCCTGCTTGCTTGCCAAATCGACAGGAAGGCTCACACTTAATTTACAGGTATCTGCATTTGCTGACTTGTGCTATTAAGCATGTTGTCTGGCTGTTTTACTAATTGAGAGTGCAAGAAAAAGAGAAAGAGGAAGAGAGAAGAATGAGCTACCAAGCACAAACTGAGAAAACTCTGTCACTGACTTTCTGGAAACTTGTGGTAATTTACATGCTGTAACTCAAATGCCTGACTGCTGGATAGAAATTGGCTAATGGGCTCAGAGCTGCCAGTAAGTAGTGAGAGAATGCCAGGAGAGTAAAAAGGCAATGTGGATACATAGGTCCTGTTTCCCTGGTGAAAGCAGCAGGGAACAAAATAGCATTAAAATAAAAACTACAACAACAACAACTGCAACAAAAAAGTTGTCATGGAGACTTTTCCCCAGAAAACTCTGGCCTTTTCAGCTCCTTTAGCACTGCAGTCCATCACTGGTCACAAGGCCCATGTGCCACCTAAATCCCACATAATTTTAGTTGAGGGTTAAGTGCAGCTCAAGAGGGATGGATTTTTATGGCTCGTGCTCTCTGCTCAGGCAAGCATTTCATCCAGGCTGAGCGACACTTGGCGACAGGTTGAACACACAGGACATTGCTCACTTGTCACTAGGAGGGAGAAGAATTGCAGATGCAGAAATTAATTTTCATAGAGCTTGATGATGCTGGGATTCCTGCTGCTGGTTTGTTCTAATTGTCACAGAGAGGGTAGGGTTGTATTAGCAATGTGCCCTGCCAGGCTGTGCTAGATACACCCATCCATCAGACCCAGAAAAGGAGATCCTTTTCTCAAAACAAAATCAGCTCAAAAATGAAAACAACCCAGAAAACTTTTTTTTTTTTTAAGCTCCATTATTTTAGGACATATGTAATGCTGAAGAAGATCAATAATGTATTTTATTATGGGAGTTCTCATAAAAGAAGCATTGTGCTGTTTTTATATATTACAGCTTAGACATTTGTCCAAATATAATGAATATTGGTTTTAATGAATAAAATTAAATGTCAACTGAAGTGAAAGACTAGAGTTTAAGCTTCTTAATCTCATCTAAACCAAAGCTATATCTGAACAAAAAAGTTTCCATTTGACTCATTTTTTTATTTTGATTTATTTTAAGACTTCTCTTCAAAAACCTTAAAAATTCACTGATTTATTCATAAATCATCTGAATTTTACAGAAAAAACAATCACCCTTCCTTTGTTTTGGACACATTTTGTCTGCATTTCTCTAGGCAGCCTCCTAGGGAGACAAGACTGAAATTCTCCACAATGCATCCCATTTTTCTAGTGGAAGTCTTGACCAGGCCTTGTGCCCTTCTGTCTCATGAAAACAACCTACTTCTCCAGACAGGAATTCCTAATTTTTCCCTCTTCTTGAAACTCTTAGCTAAAGAACACCCTCAAACACAGCAAAAATGGAAAAACTAGTTGGTTATGGAAAATGTAGACATCCAGAGGTAAATATTGTATCAGTTTAGACAATTAGTGCATACACAGTATCAGACTGCTTATGAAAATGTTCTCATTTACAGTCATAAAACAACATATATAAAAATGGTCAAAGTGGATGCTAACACATGCACTGACTACATTCTCTGACTATGAACCAAGAAAAATATTAATTTTCTAATTTTGTTTTCCTTTTTACCTGCAAATATTGCTTGATTTTTTTTTTTTGGCTGACTCAATGCACCATATCAAGAGTTTCAGAATGCTAGACAAGGCTTTGAACAGCCTTGTTTAAGTTCACCTTGATACTAGAGGACAGTTAGACCTCCAAAAGTCCCTTCATATCTATATCATCATACTATAAAAATAATTTTAATTTAATAAAAAATTATAAGTATGAGAAACACTCACTCTCAAACACTGGCAGCAGCTGGTAGAAGGGACCACAACTGGGCCAGCAGGATAAATAATATTTCTGCAACTTTCCATTCTGCACAGCTGAAATTAAGTATGTCTACATGACTTTTCACTACTTGAAGTTTCCATGACAAGAACCTGGTCACGCCTTGCCTTGCTTTGTTTGGGACTTTCCAAATCACATATAAAAGTTGCCCAGTAGCAAGAGCAGAGAACTTGAATTTTTTTTTGTCTTGTGCACATTTTATCAAGGTAAAAATGATTATTCAATCATTTGAAGAGAAGGAGGAGAAGCTAACTCCCTATGTAGTTATTCACAGAAGGGGCTGTGTTTCCTAACTATGTCTCTTGGGAAAATGAATGATGCATGAAATCATAAGAAATAGTCTTGAGATATGCCCTTTTCTACCCAGCTCTACTCTTCATCTCTCTAAGGGATTTCTGATCCAGTTCAGCACAAATTCAGAAATTTAAGGTTTCATGATAGGAACTGGGCTTTTAATTTCTTACAGCTTGCAGCATCATCATCTCCATTAGACTGTTCCCTTTTTCCATCTGAAATTACAGGCTAGTTTTAATCCAGTTTTTGATTATTTTTTAATGTAAAATATGAGTTATTTCCAAAGGCAATGTAGCAGAAAGCATATTTTCAATGACTTTACATGAAATAATAGTGCAGTATTTAGCTACTTCATTAATTTTTAAATTTTCACACAGTCATTGCAGGTAGCATACTGTGACATCATCTGTAGTAAAAATATTTCATGTTTATGGTTTTTTTTTAATTTTAGCAATTTGAACCAGATTCTCATGCATCTATTTCTCATCAAATCCAGCTGATTTAACTTAACCCCATACAGATGAAAAAGAATTAATAAATTTCCTTTGCCAATGGTTAAAAAGTGCATCCAATAACAATCCTTAATGTTCACTTTCAGATTTGCTTCTTCTTCCATGACATGAATAATTTCTTTGGAGGTGCCTTTGCTTTGTCTCAGACTTGTAGCAATTTATCATCAAGCACTATGGCTTCTTCCATCAGACAACCCTAATAGCCATTGGCTCTGTTACAAGCATTAGGTATATACCTTCCATCCTAAGGTTCTTGTCCTAGCATTTGCTAATTAAGAAAGAAAATGCAATTTCTGAAATTAAAGGGAGACTATATAAGAGATTTTGAACTCACATTGAAAAAAAATGTCATTTATCCAGCAAAAGGAGAGTGTATTCCTGGCTTTGAATGCCTTTGGAAGTTGCTTTCATAGTGTTTGTCTGAAGAGATGTGAGGGAGCATCTTTACAAGTCTAATATTTTTACTTATGTTAAGCCAGCTCTGGCCAAAATCAGGGACTCTTTGTACTAGTTTCTCCAAAGATATATGCAACAGATCACTTGACAGAGATTACCACCAGGATAGGGAGTGAGAGGAAAGTGTAGGAAGAAGGAGACTTTGTGATTATTGCTCATGTTTTGAAAGGAGGGACTGGAACCCAAGGAGGACTGTGCTGACATTCTGCAGTGTAATAAACACACATTGGGAACAGAGCAAGATATCAGCAAATGGTCTGCTTTCTTTAACCAGTGCCTATTCCTCTGAAGGATAAGGCCAGGAATCTAAACATTCAGCATGGAGACAAGGTAGAAAATGCACACTGTGGGAAGCATTATTACCCCTCGTTTATGCTGTTCCTTGCTTTTCTGGCAGCTAATGGCAAAGTAAGATTTTTGAATGCAGACTAGTGACCCCTTTCCTGAAAGAAACCACCCTCAGGTCTGGTCATACATACAGATGGTGTCATGGTCCCACGTGTGCAAGGTTGTGCCTGATAATGCCAGACTTTGCCAGTCTGTTTCAACTGGACCTGCAATAAAAACAATTCTAAAAAAAGGACAGAGAGAGCTGGTGAGGAGGTGAGGCTCTTTGACTGGTGATGTGTGCCCAGTCACATCAGCCTGATCTCTTTCAGCCCTTCTCTGAAAAATTATCCACGATGGGAAGAGAGCACAGGGATATGGAAATCTTTCTGCACAGGTTGTACATGAGGTACACTTCATGCCTTTACTCTTTCTTCAGTCAGTTCATTTTAAGTTCAACCAAATAAATAATCATCTTTGAATGGAGAGAGATTTGGTGAAGGGGAAGTACAGCCTTATTATTGTTCTTACAAAGATAAGACTCAATGGACTAAAATAAAAATAAGTTTTGTGTCCTCTTTCACTCTGCAGTGTTCCTATTTTTGTTGAGCAACAATTTCCTTCATTTGCAATGAACTTTCTCCAATACCACCCACCGTTTCTGTGCTCCTTTTAAAAATTTTACATGTTCATTTTCCAACTTATTAAGGAAAGTTAGGGTACCTGATTCTTACTCATCATCAGGAATTGCTTATCCATTACTGCAAGAATTACAAGTCAACAAATTTGCCTGTAAATTGGAGTCCAGTGTACACAGTTTATTATCTTGTGTGTATCTGTGTGTTTATCCAATGAAGATATAAGAAAATAAAATCAGTTGCAGGCTCTGTCAACACAGAACACTTTCATATTTAATCACATATTGTCATTACACTATATTATTATTTCTGAGGCATACACAGATATGACCTTTATTATTCAAACTTCTGCTTAATGTATTTTAACAGTGCTGTGCTTCTGCTTCATGTAAAATAGGTTGGTTTTTTTTTTCTAAAATTAGACTGCTTAATAACAATAATGAATGTGAGCTTTAATCTGCATGCAGCCCTGTCCTCTGACTCCCATAATGTACTAAATTGGGATCTTTTCAAGCATTGTAATTTGGGAAGTTGTTCCTGAGCAATTGCACACAGAGCTAAGCTAATCTTTCTTCCTCAGGATGGGAGATTCCTTCCTGATGCAAAAGTAGGGACCACGATTTCCCTTTCCGGGATACTTGACTTTGACTGATAGCAGCTAACCTATTCCTTAAAGTGCTCCCTGAGGCTGATGCTGCCAAGGCCAGGGCTGTGTGACCTGCCCTGCTCAGGCAGAGCATCCTGTGCGTAAAACTATTGTGTCCCAGGGCGTGTGTGGGGTGGCAGTCTCTGTGGGTGCCTACAAGGGTGCACACAGGGCAAGCCTTTCACCAAGACCTTCAGCTGAAATAGCAAGAGGAATACAAGCACTGAGTTAAAGTCAGGGCAAGAAAGCAGGAGGGGAAAAGTGTTTGGGCAGAATATCGATGCATTTAGAAATGAACCCTTTTTCACTGACTCTAGTGAGAAAAACACATTGACATAATTCACTGAAACAGGAAATGACATGTTCTTCTAATCTATTTCTGACGTTCCTGAGTAAGTTCCTTGCTGTTGTGAGCTGTTACATGACCATTTATACCTGCCTGTGTCGAGTACAAGACTAACAAACAACTTTCTCTATGCTGATGCTTTCCCTTTAGTTTCTGCTTGTTCTGCAACAGCAGCCATGCAAAATCATCTTTCCCAGAGCTGCATCTATTCTCACTTTGATAGAGAGTAACAAATTTGCATTCATGTCATCTGAGTTGCTTTAAGAAGTGATCCTGATCCCTTAAAGACCATCTCCCACCATTGCCCATCTTCCTCCCATGCTCCCAGCCCCCAAGCAGCCAGTCCCTCCCTCTGTTCAGACAGCTGTAATTTTCTCCCTCTGGCCTGAGCCCTTCTTCTGCCAGGTCTGACTGGTATTGCTTGTGCAGCTTTAGGCATTCTGTAATTTCAGTGCTCTGCCATTTTACAGCCCCTTAATTTCTGACTCCCAATCCACTCTCCAGCTAAGTTCAATCTATGTCAAGAAAGCCTGATCCAGACTGCTCCAACATCCTGCCAGCTGGTGTAGCATTTATGCCCTTGATGGAGCACTGCATGTCTGGGCATTTGCAGGGATAGCACTGGAGACATGTCTCCAACTCCAAAACAAAGACTCTGCCATCACCTTGGCTGCTCAGGGACTGGAAGGGTGCAGAAAATTCCATAGTGTCAGGCTGTAGCCATGGGCTGGGGCATGCACAGCATGCACACAGAGCTGCAGCTCTCAGAAAAGGCTATCCTGCCCAAACAAGTCTCTCTGGAGCATGCATTGTCTCCCAAGGGCTTCTAGCACACATTCACCATGTGATTTAAGTGACCAGCTACTCCAGTCTGCTTATGAATAGTAAATGCTTATCATGCAGCAAGGCTGGACCAGCCCAGCAGTTACTTTCTGGATGAATGTTTCTGAGTGCAGAATAAATCAGAGCACATAACAAGCTGTCTTCTGAGTTGTAACAAGCATGGAAGGACGGGCGGAGGGAGAAGAAATTAAAAAATACCTTGTGGTGAATTAGTTCTAACAAAGGCAGAGGGACAAATCCTCAGGTAATCTAAATCACTCTAATCTTATTGAGCTCAAGTCATATATTTTAAGACCAAGTAGGACTTCTACATCATATAATTTGACCTCCACTGGGACATAGGACAGGAAGTTACATTAATTGATCTCTCTTCTGACTTTAGTAGTAAATATTTGTCAGAACAGACATTAATGGGTTGTTGGGTTTGATATGTTTTTTCACCACTCCAAAAATATTTTGCAATGCTGTCACAATGGAGCACATATATATATACACTTTTATATATATATAATATAAATATGTGTGTATATATACACATACACTTGTGTGTGTTTACATTCACTGTGGGCATGTGGTGAGTTCTTTAATGTTATGCTTATTCAATTAGGCTCAGAATGGGACTTTTCATCTTATTTTCAGCTGAGGTATACAGCTGAGGTGACTGAGTGAAATTCACATCTACAACCCTTTTTAAACAGAGCCTTATTGTTTCCCAGTAATTCTGGCTAAACTCTCTCAAACCTCAGTGACACACAGAGTTTTCTCCAGACTGCTCTCCTTGGCAGTACCACAGAAACACACTCTAAGTGGCTGGTGTGAACAGAATTTTAAAAAATCAGTGATGTGTCTGAGTGCAATTGGAGAATCTGCTAAGGTACCACAGAGCACTGCTGCATAAAAAGAAGTAACACAGAGAGGGGGCCCCACATCACCAAGTCAGCATGTGATCCGAAATGCAGGTGTTATTAGGTGATGTTCAGATGTTAAATATTTGTTCTCTGGGTCAGCATCACCAGAGCTGCAAGGAGTGTGGATAGAGGCATTGGCCTGTTGAGTTGCTTCTGTCAGCCCTGAGAAACAGCAGCTGGGGCAAACAGAAGAGCTAAGGCTAAAGGGGTGCAAAACTGCCCTTCTTGCAGAAGGCAGGCTAGAAATCCAAGAGAAAAATTTGGTCTGGGATGGAGATAACTTTCCCCACGAGCCTCTCTAGTGGAGTTTTGCTGTGCACTGGTGTCTAGGAAGGGGCTGATAACACACCAGGGTGCTGGCTACTGCTGGGCAGTGCTCACAGCACCAGCCTGTCCCTTCAACGTTCTGCCCTGCCATGTGTGGGCTGGGAACAGGCAAAACCTTGGGAGGGGGCACAACCAGGACCCAAATTCATCAAGGAACTGTTTCCATACTAAATGACATCTGCTCGGATATAAAAGAAAAATAAATGAGGGGGTAGGGGGGCATTTGTTGTTTATATCATTTGGTGAGTGTGTATTTCACTGTTTTCAGAAGAAGTCACAGTGACACTTGAACCAAAGACAGAAACCTATTATTTTCATATGCATGAATGGCATACTGTGAGACATCTTGTATTTTTTATGCTAAGTGCTTGTGTACCTGTATATGGTTGCAAATTGGTATATATGACAGAACAGAATATAATTAAAGGTTTTTATACTAGCTCTTGCTATTAAAAATTGCTACAGCTGATAACCCATTTTCTGAGTTTAGATTAATGGTGGCATCTAATTGAGCTGTAACTGAGCTACAGCTGGTTATCCATGCATCATTGCAGGAGTGCCCACAGAGAAGACTGATAGAGATCAGCCTGCCATGCCTGTCCTTAGTGCCTTCTGTAACTTGGGAGGATAAAAATCAATCATATGCAATTAAGCATTAATTTCATTATTGAAAATATACTGTAAAGAAAAATATGTCCCTTGTGCACATTAAGCACAAATAGGACAGCTCATTTTCCCTAGGCAAATGTTTTCATAGTGTGAAGATCCTGCTAAATGTCTTAACAATTTTTAAAGTGTAATTGCTTTTTAAAAATTCCCTGGTAAGTGGATTCTGATTCTTCAATCATGGTCCAGTGCAAGCAAAAAATGTTACCTATCAATTTGACTAAATATTCTCCCACTGATTCTTTTTCTGTGTTCCAAATATCTTCTAAACTGTTACTTGTTTGTTGCAATGTTTATAAGATGCTTTTTTTGCCAACACTCTTTTTGTTGCGTGACAGTAGTCTCTCCTTAGTGACCAAGTAATCTGGTTTTTTGTTTTCATTCATGCTCTGCTGCTCCTTTTCCTGCTATGTCTGTATGGAGGAGACAAGGGAGGAGGAAAGGATTTTTGTTCTTTTATTTTACCCTCTGTTGCATCTGGCAGAGTTCAAATTAGTCCCAGTTCTGCAACTTCAGCTCAAATGCCTGACATCTGCCCTCCACCCTCAGCAATCATATTATCTGATACTTTTTGGATTTTAGATTTCATGCTGTTGAGAGAGAATTCATGTCTTTGTTCTGTAACTGATGTATATATGAAAAGAATCAGTAATCATAATAATAAGGGTACACCAAGAAATATTTGCAGAATTAAAAGCTTTTGAACTAGTCAGAGTATTTTTTCACATTAATTTTCCTGTAATTCAAGCAAGTTTATTGTTTTGTTTTCTAACCTATCCTCCAAGCCCTTATATAGAATAAAAGTAAGAGCTTTGGACAAGGTCATCGAGAACAGTCATCCCCTTTTAATGCATAAATCAGGCTTTTAACCCACAGCATTCAAGCAGTTTCATGAGAGTGTCATTTGTTTAGCTCTTGACTTCCTCAAAACACCACACACAACAGCATTATAGGAA
Organism: Oenanthe melanoleuca; assembly: GCF_029582105.1. NCBI lineage: Eukaryota > Metazoa > Chordata > Aves > Passeriformes > Muscicapidae > Oenanthe > Oenanthe melanoleuca. Next base: position 19,769,028 of record NC_079362.1, on the reverse strand, counting down.
TTTGGATTTTGACCCAGTGATTTTAGTGACAATATAAGCCACAAGAAAAAAAGCTGGTATAGTTTTAACTTGAATTTACAGCTAAATAAAAAAAAAAAAAAGACACACAGGAATTCTAATGATACACTCTAGGTGTCTATTTATCGTCTATTTATACGGCTCAGAGTAGATATGAAGAAAAAAAATCAGCTGATACAAACATTTGGAAAAACATTATGCAAGTTATATCACATGCTTTCTTCATTTTTGGTATCATGTTGCTGAAACTCTCCCAGCAATGCTTTGAACATGCAAGGATAATTGCAAATTTGAGTAGCTTTTCTGAACATTTTGGTTAAAACTTCATAGTTCCTATCAGAATCACACTGAGTGGATATTTATAGCATTTTCACTTCTTTTGCATGCTTCCTTTCATACTTGAAAGCTTCACATCATCTTATTCAGAAGTCACAGAATAAATAGCTTAGAAGATCATAGCATTTAATTTTGCCAAAAGAGCTTTTTGTATTTCAAAAATTGTATTACTTTTTGCTGTCTTTTATGTGTGATATTAATAGAATTGCTACACTTCAATTAACAATCACCAGGTAGCAGTAGCAAGATCAGTTTTGTATTCCCTTTCTTTTTAGTCATTTTGTTTGTGTATTTCATTATCTGTTAGAAAATCAGAGATTTCAAGGCAGATAATATTCCCAGTAACACAGATGTAGTTTCCTTCCAATAACAGAATAAAGTGTGTTTGCATTGACTCATGACATATGGGTTAGCTAAGAGCTAAACATAGAAAGACTGCTTTGAAGCTACGTTTTCCTTCTCAGGAATATTCTCTAGCATGATTTCTATTCATTATTTCTGTTCTAGACCCCCTCCAGACTCTCATTTTGGGTCAAAAGTAAAGATTAGAGAAGGGTATATATGTTGTTTAGCTTCATCATTTTTTCTGAGCTTCACTTCCCTGTGGTAAATGGGAATATTGCACTTCCTTGAGAAGTTTAGTATTTACTAGAGTAGCAACACACAGCTGCCTCACAAAGTCAGGAGAGCAAATGAAAGAGAGATAACAAATGAAATGAGCAAATGAGAGAGGTTTGTTTTCCCTCAGGACATGCAGCCAGACTGAGGTCCACTCTACAGTGCACTGCTCACATGAACCTCAGTACATATTACCAGTAACAAGTGCTGGATTAATGGCTCAGATTTGGGATGGAGTTATCACAGCTGCAGAGGAGTAATCAGCTCTGAAACCATGATTCCCTTGCCACAGGAAACCAAACAGGGAGTCATCAGGTCCTCATACTGAGGTGACACAGCAGCACAAGGAGCCTCTGCTCATCCCAGGAGCTGAAGTCACAGTCTGTTATGATCAGGGGAAGGTGTGAGATGGTACAGAAGGGCTGAGCTGCAGGGGACTGTGATGATCAGTCTAGAATGGAAGAGGGAATGGTTCAGCAGGATGTGCAAAATTATGGGGTTGTTCGGATGATCTTGTGGGTGAGGCATGATGAAGGTTTTTGAGAGAAGTTCTGCCATCTCTTTCTGAAAAACACAATAAAACCATGTGTAGTCTTGCTTCCAAATTTCCTTGTGATTATTATGATACTAAGAAATAGTTCTCCAAGCCGCAGCAAGCTGACAGCTTTTTTCTGTTATATTTCCATGTGTTCAATATTCTTTTTTTCCTTCTGATCCTCACACAAAAGCAGTTCTAGGCAAGCATTCCCAAGGACATTTTGCTACAGTTCAGCAGTGGAAATTGCTGTGTCTCCATTTGTGATCTGGGCATCAGATCACAAAATGGAAAGACACTGCATGCTCTCTGTTTTACCACAAGCTCCCTTTACACCACGCAGAGATTTTCCCTTTTAAATGGCATGAGGTAGTCCACATTTCTCTTTCAACATTTCACATTCAGTAACAATATTTTTACAGGATTTTATAAGGTAGAAAGCAAAGATAAATGCTCGAGAGCTTTGTCAGCTGACTGTGAAATGAACTTCCCTTCCCCCTCTCCGGCTGATGTACAGCATCCCGAGTGGTGGTCTGACAGCAAAAACAGGGACAGAAATTTCTCATTCACTGTCTCATAGTTAGAGAGTAATTTCTGCCCTGCCTGCACTGCAGTGTGCTATGGAAATGCAGAGCTGCCACAAGGGATGATGGACAGTCCTGCTGTGCGTGACTAACAGGTGCCACCCAGATAGATCTCACTGGCCAAGCTGGATGCATCTCTGCAGAGGGTCTCTCCTCGCAAGCTGTCACACAGCTTCTGCTCCTCCCATCAGGGCTTTATAAATCCACAGGCACACATGTAAGTCGCAGGAGGAAAAGGAAGGTGATGTCCAAAAATCTTCTGTATAAATCACCCCTCTCAAGTAGGTTCACACGACACAGTTTCAGGCATCATTTACAGAGGTGAAAAGCTGGAGTTCCACTATTTATCTCTCTAAAATTATAACTGGATTTACACAGGTGTGACCAAAAGTCATGTTTGCTTTCAACAGAAATCTGCATATTTATCTTTCTTGATAAACAGCTGAAAACCGTGGGCACAAAACTGGCAGCATATCTTAGCTGCAAACAAAAAAAGAAAGACAGGAAACAACGTTGACAAGTTAAGAAATTATTTTCCCCATATTTGAGAGTTAAATGGGTTCTTACATCTTGAACTGTAGAGCCATAAAAAACCCCAAAACCATCATAGGATTTCCTTAGGTTTATAGCACACAGAGATGAGGGAGGGGAAAAGGAAACAGTTTTATTTCTTTTCTGTTTTACAGTCAGTTTGAATCCTCTCTGTGTAAAATGCTAAACTTTTTCTGACCTTTCCCACCATGAATTTAAAAAATGTCTCCTCTCTTCTCAGTCTCGGATTTATAGCAGAATGTCTAATGTCTGGTTTGTGCATACACAATTAAAAAAAATAAGAATTGCTGTTAGTTATCCGTGTAATACCATGTGGGTGAATTTGGGTGAGGATGAAAGCTCCAGTGAACTGTTCACCTCCACAGTAAATGTAGCAAACAATTCCCTCTAAGTTCACAAACTGAATGCTATTTTCCCATGAAGAAAAACTCTTTATCACTCAGCCTTAATGTGCCCATTAGGATGGCAAAGGAGTGTGGATCTAAAAAAAACTTTTTCTGGCATCTGTGGGAGAGGGATTCTGCAGTCCCATGGCAGCACAGGGCCTTCCCAGCCTCTGGGTCCTCAGTGCTCCCAAGCACTGTATCCTTTCAGCCAGAGTCAGGTCTCAGCAGCCTCACTCCAAAGCCAAGTGATTCTGAATTTTAAAGCCTGATGAGTTGTTTCAATTTGCATCAGTGAGCTTGAGATCTGAACCTAGTCTATTGTGGACGGTCTGTCTGAAAGACTCTCTTTTCCCTCTAAGCTTTCGAGGCAGCATCTGGGCTATTGATAGCAATCTTGGAGCCAGAAGCTGTGAAATGCATCATGAAAACCAGGCTGAGGGTGCCTGAGTGGAACAATCATTGAGGGCTCTTTTTCAAACTAGGGACTCAAGCATCCTACCTGTTTGCTTGCATAAACACATGCCATCAGATGGATCAGGGCTAGAAGACCTTGAAGCATGAAGAGTTATCCCTAATTACAATCTTGACCTATCTAATGTAGCTGCGGATTGCCTAATTATCTACATAAAAGTTTAATTACTCTCTGAATCCTACTAAGCCACTGGCCTCAGTGAGATTGGTGGCAATGATTCACAAAGGTTATAACTTGCAATTAGATAGCAGTAGGGCACACTTCAGAGGAGAGGGACTGACAGCCAGCACCACATAACTCTGTTAGTGAGCCAGCAGGGAATTTCAGTTTTTACTACCAGAGAGGATAAAGATCTGGCTTCATAATCCTTCTGGGTATTTTAACCATAGATCCTTATCTAACACAATTTCTGTATACAGCAGTCACTGTCAAATTGCTTTGTTTCTGAGAGGTCTGCCATCATCAGGATTTCTTGGTCGAGAAAGGACATGCTCTTCTAAATGAGTAGGAGTAAAGGGCAGAAATTCCCTCGATTCCTTGGCCAGAGGAACCTTGGCCACCTTCTGTTGGGAAAGGTGCAATGATAAAGCAGAAAGGTGCAGAGGTAAAGCACAGATGAATGGATTAAAAATGAACGGATTAAAATGAAAAGGAAACTTAATCTAAAAAAGAAAGAATGGCTGCAATTTTTCTTGACTGATGCCACATTGCACAGATGTCATGATGAAAAGGACATTGCAGCTACTCTGATGGACAAGAGGATTACTGCAGGGGCAGCACTGGGGAATTCACAGGCAGCTAAAACTGGCATTGCTGCCCTCAGGAAGTCCATGTTGCCAGATCCATTTTTGGTGGTTCAGGTTTGCCTGGAGCAGAAGGTGCAGACCTGGCTCAGAGCACTTGGACATGCTGGAACAATGCACAGGAGGCTGCTACAACTGCTGCCCCTTCCAGCAGCCCATCCAGCCCAGAGGGAGAGGGAATGAAGCAGGAGTGCTTTAGAAACACCATCATCCTCTGGCTGAAAATGCATGGTGAAACACACTCAGGTCATCTGGGACTCACCTGGGCTTGTCACAGCTGTCTGCCCTTTAGCTGGGAGATGCTGGAACTCGCCAGGTGGATACAAGCTCACCAAGCAGGCAGCAGCACAGCTTCCCTCCAGGGCCAGCCTGGTTACACTTCATTCTACCTGCAGCCTGATGATTGAAACCATATTCACAGCATAGCAAGGCACATCACAGGCTCATACAGAAAGGAAGCAAATCATGCTTGAATGCCTGTGTCTGACCTGCCTTGTATCTTGCTTCCTATGCTCTCCCATAAGCCAGAACTGTAAGAAACTGTTGCATAAATTCAAGCAACAGCTTTTCCCTCATTTTATGACCAAAACAAGTAAAAACAGTAGTCAAGGAAATTTTTGTGAGAGGTATATTTCTGTGTAATACCTTTACCTTCTCCTAACTACCCCTTGTGAACACTTGGAAGACCCTGCTCTGAATGCTGTTGCAGAAGAGCTTGGCTCCTGGAGCAGCTCGGTTTAGCTGCTGCTTGCCATTGTCTCTAAGCCTCCTGCTGTTTTTCTAAGCTTCAGAGCAGGCCAGCAGTACATTTGTTTCGTTTCTAATTCTTGCACGACAAATACACAAAGCAGACATCCAGTTCTTGTACTCAAGGGATAGAAGGGCTGGGTATAAAAGGCATATGAGGGGATTGCTCTGTAGGGGTTCAGGTGCACTTTTCACCTTTCCTGTGCATTATTACCTCTAAAGAAATGAACCCCCCACTTTTGGGGCTCTCTGCTTCAGGCACAGGGCAGCTCTCTTTGCACATGTCCTTGCTGTGTCCCCAGGCCTGCCTGGCCATGCTGTGGGCAGCTGCAGTGAGCTGCAGCACACTGCAGGAGAGATGGCACTGCCCTTGGCCATCCCTGCCCTGGAACAGGAGGTACTGCAACCCAGCAGGGGTGCACAGGGAGTAAACAGGTACTTTATCTGTGCTGAGCACCCCTGTGGGACCTGGGAAAGGACAGCAAGCTGCTACTCCGTGTGCACCGGCTGTCCAAGGTTTTCCACTGGACTTCCAGCTTCCAGCTTTCTCCCAGCTCTGGTGAGGACACTGCAGCTCTGGGCCATGTACAAAGTCTGACCACAGGGTAGGAAGCTCCCTTCTCCTGCTTCCCTCCCTGACACACAGCTGTTGTATTTGCTCACCCAGGCCTTCCAAGAGTGAAAAACACTGGAGATACGGAGAGGCCAAACAGGGCCCTTGAGAGTGAGGGAAGAGAATGCTGGAAGTGAAGACAGAAGCAGAAAGAGACCACAGTCTCCAGAATAACTCATTAATACATCTTTCATTGTTTCAGTTTAAAAATTGGCACAGTAGGTGCTATGACTTTGTTCCCATGACATTTCATCATTAGAATAAGTGCAGCTTTGGACAAGACGAGGGGAAAATTACTTAAAGAGTCAGTGATGAACTTACATATTCAAAATCTTCTCTTGTCCAAGACTCAGAAACATTCTCCCTGCAAATCTGTTTGAAGATCTAGCTTAAGAGCAAAGACTCTGATGATAATGAGACATCTAACTCTTGTGGTAGGTCAAAGAATAGACCTGTTGTATCAATCTTGAATATGATTTCACTAGCCCATTATTTTGCTCTGGTGCTTAATCATGTTGCCTGAAGGTTTGTGTCAGTTCTACCTTGTCACTTATCTTTCTGTTGCTTGAACTGCTGAAATGAAATGCAGAACACATGCAAAAAATTTAACAAATGTAAAAAATGAAATGGTGACTCATTAGGCATTGCCAGAAATTTAACAGGGAAAACTTTCATAAAATGCCACTCAACACATTCAAAACTATATCAAACACTTTCTGTACTGGAGAGTCAGTATTCCTTATGAAAACCAGACTCTTCATTCTTCCTTCTTCCAAAATAGACAGAACAGTATAGATTGTGATTGAGAAACACTTTAGAGACTTGGGGTTTTTTCCCCAAGTGGGAAAATGAAAAATTTATTCATGTGTAACAAGGAAAGAGGAACCAGGAAGACTATATTACATGAAGGTTATTTTAAGTTCACCTTTGTGCTACTCCTAACTGCTTAGTTAATTTTTAGAACTACAAAGATTTCAAACAATGTTTGTCCTCTGGGCACCTGGATGTCTCACAACTGTTAGTCTGCGGCTTACAAACTTAGAGCTGAGATTTTTCAAAGCTTCAGGAAGGATTTGAATGCCTATTAAAGTTTGGTTTCGTCAAGACCTACTGGTATTAAAAGACTTATCCTAAGTGTTTAAAGCCAGACACTCATACTTTGTTTAAATTCCATTATAATGGTAGCAGCAGTGCAAAGCTTATTGGTTTGTATTTTTCTTTTTATAATCAAGGCATTTATTTAGAAAGTTAGTGATGGATTTGTAACTGAGATTCTCGACATGACTGCTTTGCCCTTATAGCCAGTACATCACACACACACACACACACACACACACAGATGTGCTCTTTGGTGTCATGGCAGCTGCTACATAAAAGGCAGGTCACACAGACAGATCTCACTCCTTGAGCACGCCAAATGTTGGAGCTGCAAACATCCCAAGGTGTGGAGCAACCACTAGGAGCTTACTGGCTTACTGGCAGCACTCAACAAAATGAGACCATGATTGAAAGTAAAGAGACAGTTGTTTTACAGATATTTTGGACTTCATAGATTCAGTGGGTTTGGAAGTAAATACTGCATGGTATATTAAGTGCTGGATTGCTGCAAATTTGGTTACCTGAAGCTTCCATTTACTTTTTAAAGGTAATCCTAATTAAAGTGCTTACTTGTACTCTATCTTTGATAACTAAGAGTTAATTAAGCAAGCCTTGGTTAACTGACAAACAGCCTCTGGACAAAGTATAGATATGGACAAAATGATATGTTTATATCTGTGATATGTATCAATGAGCAAATTGCAATTTACTAATGAGGGATGATCTTTGACAAAACTTAAGCCTTAACCTAGTTTCTCAGCTTTTCTTTATTACTGTCTGATTAAAGGAACCTTATTCCTTTTATCCACACTCCAGCCTTCTTTTTGTATCTAGGAAATCAAAATCACAGTATCACTTAATATCTGGGAGATCATCTGATCCAAGTTCAAAGAAACTTAACATTATGAAATGCATTGTCTGCTTGGTGTCTTCAATGATGTGTAGGATTTTGTACAAGTTATTGTGAAAGTGTGCAATGTCTGTGTCCTCTGACTTTAAGAAAGTGGAAAGACAAATCATTTAACCAGCATGCTCTTTTTTTTCAGGAAAACCCTTAAGGAATGGGGATGGTGAATTTGTCTGACATTATCATTCCAGATGGCTCAACCAGCAAGAAGTATTACAGGTTCCTTTAATTCCAGCACTGGTATTATCTTTAAAGAAGAACATCCCATGGTGAAGTGTTGCACTTTGTTCTGCCTGATATAAATAACTACATTAGGTTAATATGATTAAGGCTAATGAGACTCTGAACCTCATCCAAAAATTCTGTCATTAAAGCACATTTACTACTGATGAATTAATTAGTGAAATACAAATCACCTTTTAAGCAGGATGCCTGCCAAGGTTGTTCCAAAAATGCCAACATCCAAGCATTTTCTCTGTGGTTGCTTCAGCTTATGTATCCAAGAAGGGTATAGAGGAAATATGCTGCTGATGTATGCTCTGGCACTGAACCTGAGAACCCAGAGAGCATAATTCAGCACAGGCAAGGAAAAGGGTAGGGAGGGTATTTACCAGCACCTTTAGCTCAGGGCACTGCTGCTTGCCATTCTTCCTTTCTGTTTATATCTCTTTTTGGTTATATCCAGAAGCAAAAGGGAGACTAATATTTGGCACAATTTTGTGAATAGCAGAATGCAGTTCTTTAGAATACAGGGAACTGTACAACATGACGGATTTTCTCATGAGACATTTGTGGACAGTTCACAAACAACTTACAAGAAAGCTGTAAGAATCACAACTGCAGCCTTGGAAAAATGGTTAGCCTAACTTCTCTGATATTTAAAGAGGTTCCAATTCCTTTCTGACTTATTTAACTTCAATTGAAATTGAAAGACAAATCAAATTCAAGCTGACATGAACCAAAATTATTACCCAGCCAGGCTTCTCCTGACATCACTGTGCCCATGACATAAACTGTCCAGTCATTTTTCAACAAGCCTGTAGCTCCTTCTTCAGCTCAGGCATCCAGTCTTTACTCCACTATACCTCCAGTCAAATTGCTCTTGAAACAGGTAATGCTGTTTTATTGTTATTTCTCATAACCCTGAGATTTTTCTCACTGGGTCAGAGCATTGGGCTAATAACTCTCAACCAGGTTGTGAGTTTGATCCCTGTGTGGACCATTCACCCAAGAGCTGTCCTTCATGGTTCTTGTGGGTCTCTCCCAACCCAGAATATTCTGTGATCTGTGATTTATTTTCTGTTAACTCAGCGCAAATCTTGGCTCCTCCCCCTGGCTGAAACATCTCCCAATGGGATGATGTAATTTTGTCAATGGCCCATTAACAGAAGATATACTCCTGGAGGAAGGATGGGTCACAGGAAAGATAAAGAACATTGCCCCATCTGTTTTTTAACAGATGGCCCCTTAGCAGAGGATATATCCCACACAGATAAGGATCACTTCCCTACCTGGTTTCAGCAGATGGTGATAGAATACATACTTTTGGGCATATCTTTGCACTGTAACCTAGGACACCGTCTTTACTTCACTCAGGTCTAGGGCTCTTGTTAGTGCAATCAGTTCAGCTTTCTGTGATGCCACATCTGCTGGCAGGGTCTTTGCCTTAGACACTTTTTCTTGCATGGTTACTGCATAACCTGTCATCATTTTATCATTTTTCATGAAGCTGCTCCCATCTGTAAAGAGCTCCTGATCCAGATTTTCCAGGGCACATCCTTCAGGTCTGGTCAGCTGAAATAGATCACTTCAATTGTCTGTAGACAACTCAAAACCAGGTTGTGAGTTTGATCCCTGTGTGGACCATTCACTGTCCTTCATGGTTCTTGTGGGTCCCTCCCAACCAAGAATATTCTGTGATCTGTAGTTTGTTGACTCAGCCCAAACCTTGCACAATTTGTGTCCCTGCAAGAACACTGAGCTCAGTTCAGCAGGAGGAGAGTCTAAGCCTGACCTGTCCAACCCTCCCAAGGGTTGCAAAAACTTGAGTCATTAACCTACAACCACTTTCATAATACATTCTATGATGACCACTCTCAATTATTTTGTGGCCTCTTTTAAAACTCTCCTCTACATGGCTGGCCTGAGAAGCGAGTTTATCATGGGATGTGCATTTGCTAAGCATTACTATCCTGATTTTGTTTAGGCATCATGAGAAGCTATATGGAGTTTGCTCAGAAACTGGCTTAATAATCTTTTGGTCCTCCACAGGAGAATCTGTTTTCTTAAAAAAAATGGGAAGTGAACAAGTTTCAGTCTTATCAAGATGTTCACGTTCTCGTAAAATATTGTTGAGCTGAATATGGACTAGCTTCAGAAAATCTCCACAATTCAACTTTCAAGGCTTCCTGGTAAATATGTATAGGTTTCTGTTTAATTATTGAGTTAGGCTGTTATATAGACATGTAAAACCTTTAATCTATTAGTATCAACCAAGTCCCATCTGCATTTTTTTATCTGCACGCTGTCAAGTACATTTAATGGTATGATGGAAGGGCAAAAAGAGCTAAGAGAGGCTTGATATTATATACTACAGTGCTTTTCACACTCTTGCATCAGGCAGCAGAGACCTGAGTCTGTTGCTGCTTTGTTTGGCATACAAGAGCAGCACACATGGCATGGTGTGGGTGTGTGGCACGGACAGGAGGGTGCCTGCGTGTGCAAATGCACATCCTGAGCATGCAGCAGTGCCAGGGAATTGTGTGCTCACTGTGCACAGTGTCATTGCATCCCTAGCACACACAGGCTGCAAAACTGCCTTGATTGAGGAAACAGGCACTGGCCAATCTCGTGGTGCTGTCACCAGTCCATTTAGAGGGAGCAGTAGGTTTGTTCGTCAGTGCCCGAGCAGCTGTAACAGCAAAAGTGACAGGATCATAGAGTATGCACCCAATTTACTGTCTAGCTGATCCACAGGGATGTGAAGGTACTTCAGCATCAGTCAGAAAGCACTTATGGGGACAGTATGCCTTTGCAGTACCATGTGTGTAATTAATTTACACTGTAGGACAGAGTGTGGACCAGTCACTGTCACTGGATGAATGCAGTTCCTGAAATGAACCCTCTGTTTGGCAGGGACTTTGGTCAGGGATTCACAATCTGCTTCACATCATGTGTGACAATGTCTTTATCTACTTTTTGTTGTTATTATATGGGCTGCAAAGGCCAAAACTCTCTGGATATTTGAAATCCATCATTACATCTCCATGCTAAGAGTTACACAATCAAGAGCTGCTTTAAAATACACATTCATTTACAAAACATCACTTTACACATAATTGCAAACGTACTTAGTAATATATAAATGTAAATTCAGTAATTGCATATGCAAATACGCAGAGCTGCGATCAGCACTGAGAGATGTCTGGAATGTGTCTGACACTAAATTGCTGGGCCAGTGAATTTTGAATTGGACTGATGTTATTATTCTCCCAATTATGTGTATAATCATTACCTGACAAATCTCATGTACAGGGTGTGTTTAGCTGTGATCTCTAGCTCCTATTCACTTCCTGCTAGAAGGTTATAGCACTCTGAAGCATTAGAAATGCATTTATTTCTAATTCAACAATCTTTTTTATTCTTTCTCCTTTAATTCTTCTAGATTTTTTTGTGTAAGCCTATTTTTAAATTTTTTTTAACATTTCTCTTTTACTTTTATGAAACAATCCTTTAGAAGAAAACAAAGTCCAGAGTTTCTGGACCTGAAGACTTCTATTTAGACTTCTGTAATCAGATTTATGGTACCTAAACAAATACCTCATCATCAAAGTTGTTGAGAACCCATAATTATCATCAACTTCACTGTGTATCTTGTTTCCACAAATCAAGAGCTACACAGGCTGGTTTTGAAAATATGCAGACCAGTGTTGTTCTGTTTTTAAAAATATGATCTTTTGTGGCTTGTCTGTGAAATTGGCGGCAAGTTTAGAATGGAGGAATTCCTAGCTGCCAGGCCTATTGCTGATCCTTTCACTGCTATAGATGGTTACAAAGGCACAGGTAGTTCTTCCATTGAAATTCAGTCTTGCTTTAACAGGAAATTCATTAGACTTCTGCAGCTTAAGGTGGCTCTACAGCCAGCCCATGGACTGAACTTTTTTATAACAGCACAAGGGTCTACAAAGCCACAATCAGTCTGAGGCTGATTCCTTCCTACACGACTCTGCAAATTCTTAAATATATAATTTATCACTGAATTGTTCTAGCAATCTGCAACGTTTGCTAGTTTTCAGAAAAGTGTCTGTATGTCAGTATTAAAAAAAAATGGAGACCGATGAGGACTTTTAGAAAGCACCTACCCACTGTGTAAACATGAAAGGAAATGCAACTTTTTTAAACATTTTCTCACAGTTATTGAAATGTTTTTGGCTGTGGAAAGAGATGCTGAATTGTCACAGTAGATCACCAGGTATGTATGCAGATCATTATTGAGTTTTCCTTGCTCATTGTGCTAGCCAGTTCCACCACATCCTCTCCAGAACCATCTGCATGCTGCTCATTAAAGCTGGTCAATCAATTCTCTGTAAGGACAGGGTTCAAGCTTTCTTTTATCCAAAGCTTAGCAGAAGGAGGCAGGGGAGCAGAGTCAGAAATGTTAAGACTTTCTAGCTTCCATAGCTGCTAGACATGGCAAGATGAAAGCCTGCAGAAAATACTGCCTGAGACAATTATGTGAAGCTTGAGAAGGAAAAAGTATTAATTTGACACCAGGAAATGCTTTAAAAAGACTCTTTTCCTGATGGTGTAAATTGAGGGGATAGAATCCATTAATAGATCTCTTGCTAATGAAAAAGACTTTGTATCTAGATTCCAAGCTTTATTTTGTCACTGCTTTGACAGTCTGTGATGTCTATAAGTGCTTTTCTGATATTCTCATGTATTGAATGAAGCTGACGTTCATTAACTAGCTTTTGGCTTTTGAGTTTGCTTCCAGCTTAATTAATGTATTTAGGCAGTTAGGAGCTACATTTACATGAAAATGAGAGTATAACCAGCAGAACATCTACTGATCTTTTCTTATGTATATATAGAGATATGCTTGGGAATGAACAGGGTCAGTGAAAAAATCCAAGCAAAAGTTTCTATATTTAGGGTAAAATAAACAGAACAAATACATATAAAATACATTGAGCAAGTCACTTGAAGAAATGTGGCAATGACAGATGTGATGAGAAAGAGTTTTCCTTCATTTGTTTTTCTGCCATTTGGATTAGACAATTTCAACACTGTAATGCTTTTCCAGCTTGTAGTTAATTAGCTATGGTTGGTCAGAAGATACCAGAAAAATGCTTTGTAGAGTGTCACCATGACATTAGAGGTAGCATAGTGCCAAAACTTGCCAAAAGTCCTGGAATCAGCCTGCAAAGGCTGATAAACTTTCTCAGAAAGGGATTATGTGTCAGATAAAGCACAGAATTACAAAACGAATTTGCTGTGCCGGGTGCACAGTGTAGCAATATGGGAAAGGACTGGGAGCCTATGCATGATGGTGACACACTGGTTTATGTGGCTGTTTTTCACTAAAAGGATTGTCAGAGCCTCTCACCAACTGGAGGAAAGAAATAGATCAGAGAGACCACACACAGACTAAGCTGGCATAAGGAATAGGGTCATTTTTCAAGCCTTTCTCCACATCTACTTTAGATAATTCATACATCCATTTAATCTGGGTTTTTGCTGCCTTATATTAGTGAATAATTTGCTTTAATGAAGAGCTCTTCAATGTCTAAAAATAAGGCAAGCTTGACAACCCTAAACTAAGGAACAATACTAGGGAAGTCTTTTCAGAAAACAGGGTGTTGTGTAAAATAAGGGATTTTTAATGAATTAATCTTAAAATAGGATCTGCAGGCTCAAGCAATTTCACATTACAGGCTTAACCTGCTATATAAACCTGCCTGTATTATTTTTATATCAAAATATGTACCTTGAAAGGTATATGACATTTCTGGTTGTGTACGGATGAAAGGCATCTTTTGATATAAATAATTTGGAGAAGACATTCTATAAATAAAAATGAGCAAGGAAACATTTCTGCTTTGCTGAGATGTAATAAAATGATCATGAAAAATTTATTCTGATTCATGAAAAAGATTTGGCCCAAACTGATCCTGTTGAGTCAGGTGAAGGGGAAAGGCTTTATCGTCCTCAGAGTAGAAGAGATTATTCAGCTGCTGATTTACTTCATTCTTCTCTGTCTCTCCCCTTTACCTGTGTTTTCTGAGGCTGAATGGCAGCGTGCTGACTAGTGAGAGCATAAGGTGGTGGTGTTAGTGCTGGTTTTGCTGCCCTGGCTGATTCCATGGATCACTGCAGCGCTGCCCAGGTGTCCGTGAGGTGTCCCCTGATGGTGCAGCAGAGGCAGAGTGCAGGTGCACTGTCCTGGCTGCCTCTGCACTCAAAGACAGCTGCTCTGTGAGGACTGCCACGTCCTCACCTACTGAGGCAGCTGTAGAACTTCAGAAGGGACTAAACAGTCCAAGGACATCAGAGATTTTGGTGACTGTCTCTCCTAACCGTGGAGCATAACACGTCTATTGCACAGAGGTCTCATTTCCAGGGTATGTGTCAAAACAGCCAAGATTTTAGGGTCTGTCTCTACTTCAACAAGAGTAATCACTCATGATACCATATCCATATCACAAGTTTTATTGTGACCCCTCCTGGTCAGGTCACTTCAGCTGTGGTGAAAAGGTGTGAAAGTCATTTGCACAAATTTAGTTAGTCTCACTCAGGAAGACTTTGCATGATCTGCTGCCAATGTGGCTCCTGTCTATCCTGGGAGGGGACCCTCTATGAAAGAGAAAACAGCTTCCTTTTTAGCTTCTGTGTTGAGATTCTTGGATGTTAAAAATACAGCACTTTTGCATCATAGATCAATGGTTCCACTGCTCTGCCATCACATGACCAGAAGGTTTCAGTAGAAGCTGTAAAATGAAAGATTTAGAGGCTTGTAAAAAATACTTGAGCAAAGACATGAGATTGAAGAAAATGTTTTGGGTCTTTTTATACAAGGGCACAGAAAAAAAATTTGGATCATATCTCCTAGCTATCTTTCAATAGCATGTGACACTTAAATATAGGTGTTGATCAGAGTTTCCATAACTGATGGTAACAGGCAAGGTGGTTTAATAATCCTAGGTGAGGAGAGAGTGCTGTGGCATAATGTGGATTTTTTAACATGTGAAGAATAGTCAGATTTATTCTCCTGTCACCTATTAAGTGTTTTGCTGAAGTCAGACAAATATTTTGATAACCATTTTAAAAAATTTAAAATTAAAGTACTTAATTCTCCTAGTCCCACATAAAATCTTCTAAAACTCAGACTAAACAAGTACATTTTCCTGATCACATGCATATAGATGAGGTATGATGGTAGGTCACAGAAGTGCAGAGCAGTCATTCAGGCTCTTCCTTTGGCAAGGCTAATACCCTGACCTAAACTACAGAGACATTTAATGCCAGCTTTGCCCCCTAGGAAGAGGCCGCAAAGTCTAGTAGGGACAACATTTCAGCTTGGACAGTGACCTAGAACACCTTTAAAATAGGGCTGTGAAATTGTGTGCACAGGAAACACAGATAGATACACATTCATTTGCTGGGTTCAATGAAAATAGTTACAGCAAAAACCCTATCTGCTATCTGCACAACAAAATTTAGTTTTCTTGCTTTCTCTTGCGTAAGAAAGTAATGAAATTTTTCTAAAAACTGTTTCATTAAAATCTAATGATTTTATGGTTGAGAAAACAGAGAAAGGGTTACAGTTTCCTTAAGTCTTTAGTGTCCTTTGGGCCCCTGAAGACATCCTAGCCCTAAATTCCTGATGTGCTCATGACATCTTTATCCTATTAGCAAAGTTTAGACCATCATATTAGAGAGCACAGCATGAACTTACTTAGGCTAATCAGGTCCTGAAAAGCCCATGAACTTCCCAAAGGCACAATGAGCAGAGACTACTGTTAGTCCTTGGGATATTGCCCACAGCCTGCCAGCCTCATTTTCCTAAGGGTTAGGAAACAGCAGTACTTGGTTGCTGTTGACTGATCCGTGCTGATGCTACCCTGTGAGCTCTCCTGGCAGCCACGGTGCTCCTGCCCATCTGCTCCCCTTCCCAGCCGGGTCTCCCCACCTGCCAGGGATGGGCAGGAGGCTGGGGGAAATGCCAGCCCTGGCTGGTGTGCAGAAATACAGAGAGCTTCTTTAATCACCCAGCAACAACTTGCATCACGAGCTGCAACACAGAGAGAAGGTGGGTCACCTCTGGCCCTTTTCTCTTGCAGTGGATGGCCAGAACAGCAATCCCATTCGTGCTCAGTGACATATGCCCAAAGCTTGTCTTAACTCACTATATTCCTGTTTGCTGTCTCTAACTTTCCAGAAAAACTCAGTAGAAATTGTAGGTGTGGTAAATAGGTGAAGGTGAGATTGCATTGCTCCTGTACAGCATGGCCTGTGCTTTTTCCTGCTCTTTGAGACCAAGGGAAAGGCAGAGAGGAGGGTGGCCAGCAGAGCTGAATTGTTCTGGGTGTACTTGGAAGGAATTACAAGGTGCCCAGCCAGGTCACAGATGCAGTTTTTACTGCACATCTCTAGCAGATTACACCATTTTCAGAAATACTGTGCATCTGTGATTTGCATCCTCAGCAGGTGAAAGGGGCTATCCACACCTGAAAGATAACTTAGTGTAAAACATGACCTCTACAGAAACCTGTCAGCTTCATCTCTGCTCTTTGGGTTTAGGAACACTTCTGACTTAAGATGAATTTTTGGTTCCCCTGACTAGCTTGAACAGTTTTTCTTGATGAAGATGAGGAGGAGGAGGATTATGATTGTTTTCCAAAACCAAACACAGCCTCAGCCTTTTACTCCTCATCTTTTCCTCATCATATTGGGCCTATTAAAAAGAACATTGCAGTAACTAATGTCAGAACAAGAGGTGAGATTTGGGCACCTGAGCACTCCTATCAGCAAATAACTTCAAGCATGTTTTTAGTGCTCCACAATTGCCAGTTTACCTAGGAGCAGTTAAGTCACTGTGTGATTACAACACTCTTTTCTGGGGGAAAAAGAAAACCAAAAAACAAAACAAAAACAAAACAAGCAAAAAATAAAATAAAATAGCATTTGCTGAAAATTTTCTGCAGTCTCACAATGTCTGTCTGACAAGCAGAAGGATGGATCTCCTATCCCATCGATGAGCTGACCTTGTTTTCACCTCTCCTCTGTATTTAGCAGCATCAATTCATCATTATTAGCATGTAGGAGTTTGGTGTTTCCAGCAGACAAGCAACAAGAGAGCTGTCTCTACTTCATTCCAGATTTTTGCTTTCCAATTTAATGTTGTAAATTCAGTCATTTCTTGAGCTCAAAGCACTCCTATAGTTGTTTCCTAAAAAAACACATTTGATGGGAATGGGGCAACATTTTCAGCAGTCTTGCTGCTAAATCTCCAGCTTTCAAAATTACCTTTTAGGATTTTCCATTAAAAAGCTGAAGAAGAGCAAAAAATAAAGGTCTCCACAACAATTACAAAAAATAATCCTCCTGCATCAACACCTCTGGGACCTTCTAATTTTATTTTGCAACTTTGGCTCTATTAGATGGAGCTATGAATTAACCCCTACGTTGTTTGACTGCTGTTACATTTATTATTCATGTTGCTGTTCTCCTTGGAGGCCCCAGTCAGTGACTAAAGTTCTTTTGCTAAACCCAGACTGGAGTATAAAGACAGCCCCTAATCTGACCTCAGAAGTCTAACAATTCAGAGTTTGATCAAATACACCTTTTCACACTTCTCTTGAGATTTTCTCCTTATGTTGTTACATTTGTGCTCCATCTAATAGCTAAATAGTAACTTATAATTAAATAGGGGGAGACTACAGAAGCTCTGGTGTGTCTGCTTTAACTCTGCAGCAACTCAGTTAATTCACAGTTAAATCTCTTCTGCACTCACAGAATTGCAGCCATGGTACCCTGTCATGCACTTTCGTACAAGCCTGCAAGAAGAGAGGGTACCATGGACCCACATACTACCTCTCTATGATGGACAAGAATACAAAGCTTGTATTTGAAGGTCTTTGGGCTCTCACAGTCTGTGTTGACTACAAAGTCTGCTCTGTGTGCTGAAAAGCAGGAACTCCTCCAATACATACATTGTAAAAGCAGTGTAGTCTGGTCTCTATTTTTATTTCATTTGCAGGAAGAGCAAAGGTTTGGAAAAAAAAAAAGTCTTTGAAATTGTGTATGACAGCTTGTCATGAGCACCATTGTTATCCTGTCAGAGAAAATAGAGTAACTTTAATTCCAACAGAAGAGTATAAGAACTGGACAGATTCTCATCTAAATTATATGGCGTTTATACTGAGCAGTTCTTTGGTCTACCTGATTTATTTTAGCACAACTGAGCTCAAAGTAGGTCTTAGCATTTAATCTACAGATTAATATTTTATTCATATTTAGAAATATTGCCAAAATGATCCAAGATATTAATAGAAAGAGACCGACGCAATAGCAAAGCAAGTTGTTTTCCAAATCTCCCTCACAGAAATCTACTACAGACTGACTGCAGATTACTGCAACATATGAAATAGTAAAAGCTTCAGATGCCTCAGATGAAATCCACAGAACAAATCTATATTAAAAGATTTGGGTCAGAAATGTAACAAGTCCTTACAGAGGTTTCTGAAGAAAAATGGCAGTGTCTGTGTGACTTCATATGAAACTCTAGAGTTTGTAGTTATCCCAAAGAGGGAATCACACAAACTGTTCTTGCACTGATAATCCTGGGAAGAATGGTGTCCTGGGATGGCCAAGAGAAGCACATGAAGAATTGTAGCCCACACTGTGCACTGGAACTTGGTTTTCTCTGTTTCACTAAATGCTACTTCTTCCCATCCCAAAGGCAGAGGGGTGGTCGTACATGCAACTGCTGTGTATAAAATACCACAATATACAAGAGTAGGCTGAAGGCAAACTCTGTGTTGGGCAGTCAAGGACCCAAAATTCAGAAGTACCAGTCTCTCACCTGTGTGGTCACTATACTAAATCTGTTAGGGGTATACTCTTAGAGAATTTTCCATTTGGTCCCTGTGTTGCTTGTGGGTGGTCTAGTCTCAGCTGTACCAGCCTTTCCATGTTATCTTCCCTTTACTGCATGGCTTGTCCCAGGCCCTGTTGGGTGCTTTCAGTGTAAAAGCCTTGCTCCATTCTTAGGGTTGTTTAATTCTTCCTGAGCTGTTCTAAGGCATAAATCAAAATTTCACACCATGACCAAAGAAAAACAGATTTTTGTTTTAACCTCAGACAATTTTGTGCCTGCCCTGCCAAATGCTGAGCTAGCTGACCAGGTCCCCCCAGTAACAAGTGTTGAGGTAGGCACTGCAAGAGACAATCCACAAGGACAATCACAGAAAAATGCAGAATCCACCCCCTGAACAAGGGATGCCTAAGCTGAACCAATGGCAGAAAAAGGAAGTCCTGCTTCTCTGTGGGGTATAGAATGCCCTAGTGAATAGGAGGATGTGATATTTCTCTACAAACAGACTCCACACCTTCCAGGGCTTGTGGTCCATTCTTCTTGTTTTGGGTAAATGAGCAGGATTCACTCCTTTCTTTCAGAACGTCATCACCTATAGAGAAGGAGATAATGCTCCTAAATTTTTATTGGAAGCAATAGGAGTAAAAGGACAACATGCACAGTTCAGTTCTTCTCCATCTAGAAGAAAAAAGGTATTGTCCCAGATGGTTTATTAGTTTTCTCTGAGTTGGGAGAGACATTCTTCTCCCAGTTTATGGAAAATCAATTAAAAATATGTGACACAAGCAGTCTGAAGACAAATGTTCATAATGGGAGACATTGAAAATACTGTTAATAAACCTTGGCTGCCCTTCTGCTGATACCTTCTGCAACTTTTTTCCTTCCCAGCCCTTCCCCTCCCAGCAGCTTAATTTTTCCAGTCTTGGTGAAAAAGAAGAACTTTAGTTTCCTCACGTATTCACAGAGATGTGCTGCAGTGCCTCCTGTGCCTGGAGTGTTGGAATGGAAAGATACAGGCTGTCTGGGAAGAACAAGCAGGGGGGATGAGGAGAGGGTGTCACCCTCCATGTCAGTGACTGGAGTGCATGGAGTTCTGTCTGGGGTTGGATGATGGACCAGGATTAAAGGAATGGCAGGGACAGGGGACATGAGTCATCAATAGGCATGTAGGAACAACCTCATGTTCACTAGCCCTGGTCCTCATGGGGGACTTCAACCACCTTATTATCTGCTGGAAGGACAGTACAGCAGGGCATTAAACAACTCAGGAGTTTCCTGGAATGCCCCGATGGTAACTTCCTTCTCCAAATGATAGAGAAGCCAACAAGGAGAGGTGCTGTGCTGGACCTTGTTCTCACCAAGAAGGAGGGGCTGGTGTGGGATGTGAAGCTCAAGGACAGCCTGGGCTGCAGAAACCATGAAATGATGGTGTTTGAGATCCTTAGGGCAGTGAGGAGGGGCAAAGCAAGCCCTGGGCTGCAGAGGAGCTGCCCTGGCCTAGAGAGATCTGCTTGGTGGTAGAGTGAGGTGGGATGAAGCCCTGGCAGGAAGAAGACCCCAGGAAAGCTGGTTAATGTTCAAGGATCACCTCCTTCAGGCTCAGGAACCTCCCAATGAACAGGAAGCCGGGTGAAAACCTCAGGAGTGTACACAGATGAACATGGAGCTGCTGAACAGACTCAAACACAAAAAGAAAGCCTACAGAGGCTTGGGCCAAGGACAAGTAGCCTGGGAGAAATATGGAGATATTGAATGCCCAGGGATCAGATCAAGAAAGCTAAATGACTGGTAGAATTAAATCTATCTAAGGGACATCAAGGGCAGCAAGAAAAGCTTCTAAAGGTACCCTGGTGATAAAACAAGACTAGTAAAAACGTGGGCCTTCTCCAGAAGGAAGAAGATCTAGTTAGCCAGAATGTGGCTCTTTTGCCTCAAGACTCACCATTAAGTTCTCCAGTCACACCACCCAAATTGTAGAAGGTGAAGGCAGTGTTTGGAAGAATGAAGACCCTGAGCTCACTGTAGAAGATCAGATACAACAACATCTAGTGAACCTGAAGATGCACAAGTCCATGGGATCCAATGAGACAACCTCAGGTTAAGCCACAATCAATTACATTTGAGATGGTTTGGCAGACCAGAAAAGGGAAAATATAACCCTGATATTTAAGAAGCTATGGGGAGCTACAGGCCAGCCAGTCCAACCTCAGAGCCTGACAAGATAATGGAGCAGAAATTATGCTGAGGTAGGTGAAAGGATAAGCAGTTTATTGGTAACAGCCAACATAGTTTTGCTAATGACAAACCATGCCTGACAAATTTGGCGGCTTTTTACCAACCAAAAAGCTGCAGCACTGTAGATAAGGGAAGAGTAACCAGCATCATTTAGCCAGACTTGTGCAAAGCACTTCAGCCTGTCCTTCACCACAGCCAGGGTGATGAGAAGCTTTACATGTCTTGGCAGTGTGCACTCACAGCACAGAAAGCCAGCTGTGCATCCTCACTGTGATCCAGTGCATCAAAACTGTGACCAGCCAGGCAAGGAAGGAGCTACAGGAAAGCTGGAGAGGGACTGCCATGTAGTGACAGGAAAAGGGGTAATGGCTTTAAACTGGAAGAGGGTAGGTTTAGATAGATACAAGCAAGAGGGTGGTGAAGTACTGGAAAAGATTTTCCTGATAAATTGTGATTTTGCTGTGAGGGTGGTGAAATACTGGAAAAGATTCTTCTGATAAATTGTGGATGCCCCATCCCTGGAAGAGTTAAGCCCAGACTGGATGGGGCTTTGAGTAATCTGGCCTTGCAGAAGGCATCCCCATCCAAGGCTGGGGGCTGAATTAGTTGATCTCTGGAGTGCCTTCCAAAACAAACTATTCTATGATTCTATGCCTAATGGTGTTCAAATGATGGCAGGAGGAAAGACAAAAAGTCCTGTATAGAAAAATTTACTGAAAACAACTAATTATTTTGGAGGAGTGAATTACTATTTTTACTGGAGTGAATTATTATTTTTACTATCTTGTCAATCTTTTGCCTTTGAAAAGAATTATAAGCATGAGGCCAAAGCACTGATGAGTCATCTGTGAACAAAAATGCTTTGCAGTGATGCTCTGAAGATGCAATTATGTGCAAATATACATGCTTCCCCACAGACAATTAATCTGAGGATCAAGGGCAGTGATCAAAAGTTTCCTTCAAGGTTGTGTTCAACTTGTTTCAACCATGCTTTGCAGCCCATAACTATTGCAGGTTACTAAGTCACAAAATAGGGCTACTAGCAGCAAGCTATGCTGTGAATATCACGTAAAAAAAAGGCAAAGTTGCTCCTAGAGTCACACTGCCTTACATGAATAAACCTTGGAAATGAGTTTATAAACCCTGGGAAGAAGATGAATGAAAAGACAAAGGCCATCAGCAGCAGTAGCTGATGCTTTCCCAAGGCAGCAACTTCAGGAATTAATTCTCTCCTTAGTCCTCACTCCTTTCCACCATCCTTCTTGTCACAGATGAATTTGTTGCCACACCATATTTCCGAGTAGGGCATCATGAAGAGTCCACTCATCCAAGAGTGCATCATGAAAGGGGAAAATATTCTTTTAGATAAAAATCGAAAAGGAGTCACAAGAGACAAAACGGTAAGACCTCCTACTACAACGCTAAAAGTCCACTTAAAAATCTTATTATCAATTGTCCTTTACTGTGCTGCTCCCCTTCATTGTGTGAGTTGTTTGCAACATGGCAAGCTTCCAAAGCTATTTTCCAGGAGCTTTGCAGCAGATGTGATAATTACAAGATGTGCCATCATAGGATTTTGACATTTATCTTTTTCCCTAATTTCATTTTTACTACCTTTTGTTAAAGACAGCATGGGTTGAGACCATAAACTGCACAAATTCTGTATCTTATGTGGCAACCAATGTTAGAAAAGGCAAAATTATTTAAATTTTTAGTCAAATTGATATAAATAAAAATTTTAATACAACTTCAATAGAAGCATTTAGAGGCTCCCTAGTGAGATTTCCTTTCACCTCCTTCTAATCTGTAATTTTGGTAGTAACACAAAATTAGAATTTGTAGGAAATTTTCATGTCCAAAATTAGATCAGGTTAATAATAAGAATCTAAAGCAATCCAAGCTTATTTCTCTCCATCATTTCCTTGGAGCATTTAAGAACTTCCTTCCCCCAAAGAATCAGGCTCTATGGCATGATTAATTCTTGCTGGCAAGAAACAAGAATGCTGTGACACTTGCTAATCAGGAGGGAAAAAGGTGGGAAATAGTCACTCATCTTCTCTGAAAGAAGGATTTGTGCAGCAAAGGATGTGAATATTAATAAATCAAAACCGGAATTGACAATTAGAGTAGACAGTCTGTGGACAAAGCAGCAGATGTGGCTATTCTTTTTAGCTAAAAAAGAGGATCTTGAGCAAAGGCACCGTGCTTCTCCTCTTCCCCACCCCCTCCCCCTCGGAATATGACATTGTGAACACACACACACACACACACACACACACACTCATCACCAGGGAAGCAAATTTGTCGAGTGGCAGAGAAAGAGAATACAACCTGCAAAACACAGGGAGAAGTGGAGAGAAGGACATATGGTGATGTTTTGCTGTGCTTGATATTGTCTTGACATGAAAGACAACTCTGCAGGAGGATTTGCAATGCCCATCAACATGCAAAAGGCAGCTTTCAGCTAAGCAGTTCTGATAGCATTCAGTGGCTAACAGGCATGGAGAAGTGTAGGCCACCTGGGGTCATTGAATAATTAAATTCAATCCTGGTTTTCTCTCCTTCACTGTGGACAAAAAAAAAAAAACCAACAAAACACAATAAAATAAAAACAATGAGCCCTGACCTCAGAAAACCAAGCAAATATGAAGGTTTTTCTCACGTAATTAGTTGCTTAACTAGTGGTTAAGCTTTTGTGCTCAAGCCTAGAAGCTTTCACATCAGTTTCATATCTCTGTGTGAGATGTCATGGGATAATAAAAGACCCAGTGGCGAAATTTCAGGAGATGAGGCGGGGGAGGGGAAATTCTATTCCCACCTGAGCTGTTGAAAGTACTTGGTCCAGTTGCTCTTGTCGAATTATTTTGCATCAGAGCTCTTTCAGGGCTGCAAGACACTCAGCACACAGCAAGCCAGGCTTCCCTGCAAACAGGAGAACTTTAAAGGCTTCTGGGCACCATAGGTTGCAGAGCTGGGTAAGAGTTTTTAATGAGCTGCACCCAAGTAAGAGCCAACATATGTTTTTAATTTTAACTGCAGTGTGGCTCAGGTGGGAAGTAGATTTCAATATATGAAGGCAAGAGCATTTGGCTTTCCAGCTAACCACTGCTGCTCATAATATGAGTATCTGAAGCCTTATTCTTGCACAAGGATTTAATTATGAAAACAGGGATTTTTATGCAGATAGAATTTTGTGTATCTAAATACTATGCATTCAAATTGATTCCATTAACTTTGCTTTATTATTGTAAAGATTTCAGCCTTTTGAAAGTCATAGCTTATGGAAAGACTCCCTATTTAATGTTTTTTAAGCTAGATAATAATAGTTTTTTAAGCTAGTAGAAGTAATAGTAGTACATAATCATCATCCTCTGTACTAACAAGATATTGCTACTTTTTCATCTTTAAAACAACTTCCAAGCACTGCCCATGAGATGGGAGCAAGTCCCATCACTTCCATTTTATAAACTAAGTTGAGGCAAGAAACTAAGACTTCACTATTTTACATCTATTATAAAAACTTAGTTGCTGAAAATATTTTATGTTGTTTTCCTCTACTGTTTCCACTCATTCAGGTCCAAAATATCAGAATCTCTGCCAATGAAATTTTCAAGATATTTAGCCAGCATTGCTAATCCCACTCAAGTTTTTGATGCATCTGTGCTGATTTCCAACATATTTATTATTGCCTTTTCTTTTTCTTAACCTATCGTGTGTTTAGCAGCTTCCAGCAGCAAAAGAGAAATTTCACTTCTGTATCTCCATTGGCCTAGAAAGAACTTCTGACTGTTACTGATGTTACCCTGCAAATTATTGAGCCTGAGGGCCCACTCATAAATTGTGTGCTGTCCTCTGCACAAATACTTACCAAAAAGACAGTTCTTGTTAGGAAGAGCTGTACTGTACAATTTAGGTAGTGCTGATGAGGAGCACCTCTTTTACTGGAGTTCAGGGGTAACTTAATGTAGCTCGAGGTTCAAGGTGTTTCTTACTGGAACCTGCAGAAGGCATGCATGACACAACATGCCCATGCTCAGCATGACATGCATGCTTGCATTCCTAGGAAGCCTAAATTCAAAACTTAGGTGAAAAAATGTTTTCGTCTTGCTCTGTTTGTATTTCTGCATTTCTCTCCTCCTTTAGTATTTCATCCTAAAATTGTTGTGCTGGATTTTAAAAGTATTCAGAGGGTCACGTTAGCATGACATCTGTTAGACAATGTAAAAATGTGTTTTGCCATAAATTTTTGCCTTGAACCAAAATCCACAGTACTCAGATGTCAGTGGCTTTCTGCAGACATACCCTAGCAAACATCAGAGTATTTTGCTGTGGAGTGGGTTGATTGGCTTGATTGTCACCAGCTTGTTCTAGAGCTGGTAATTCTGTGTTATTTAAGCTATAGTTTATTTTATGGAATATCAATATTAATGATACTTATTTCCATTTGAAAAAAAGAAGCAAATAAAAGACAGATTTTGTACTATAATGTAATGGGCAAAAAAGAGGGGTGTTGTTTTTAGCATAAACAACACATGCATTTCATCATTTCATGAGCTTAAAACATGCCTTTTTTCCTCCTATTTGTCCTTCTGTAACACTGTAGTCCTCTACCTCATGAAATTACAATAGTGTGAGCTAACACTCCATACGTTACTGGTATGCAAAGGAAAATTAGACTGTGAAATGTTACAACATATTCCAATATAACAGACAATACATTTTATAGTCATTTGTTTATTTCATTGTTCAAGTGAATATTTGCCTCTGGCTCAGAGAGAGTGCCTCTTCAGCCAGTAGTATCTTTTGGCAGCCTCAGACAAAAACAGCCTTCCTGGCAAGGGAGGGATATTCCACTGCTGATGGATTGTACACTGCTGTGCTCCCCAGCCCCAAGTCTCAGCCCAGCATTCACTTTTTGGTCTCTGAAACACCCCACAACTATTAACTCCCTGGTGCTGAGAAGAGTGGCACAAAATGCATCCAGCAGCCATTATCTATTTAAGTCCTGATTAGATGTGACTTTTTCTACTCTGTCTAATTTTCTTTTGTAACCACATAAATTAGAAATTTAATTTACTGGGATTTTTTTTTTTTTTTTCTTAATTTCACTTTAAAATTCAGATTAGTGCTTAGGTATGTGCATGGGAATCTATTTCACCACACTTGAGCCTTTGTTTTTCCTTCCCTCATGTTCTGGAAATCTGATGACTGTAAAAATGTATTGTAAAACTTTCTGAAAAGGTTAGAAAAGGAAAAGAAGATAGTGTGGAAAACAAGTCCAACAGTATGTCAGTGAACTTGATTAAAACCATGAGATGCAATATAGTGTCATATGCAGTTGCCCTTACCCCTTAACCAAACAGGAGCTGTCATATCTGCAAGTCCTTTGAAATTGTGAATTTTCTTGGGATTAGTTTAATTCTATGTAAATTCCATGCAATCTGTAGTTTGCAGAAGGTGGGGTTTATATCTGATGCAGACCACAGTTAACCAGATAATCCCTCTAGGTACAATTCTTCTTATGTCTTATGCTAGGACAGCTGGGAGTGACTGTGTGAGTCATCCTATTGAGACCCATGTAAAAAGTACTGAGTAACTCCACTACAATAGGCCTTCAGATTAAACAGAAGATGCTCTTTGGTTCAATTACACAAATAATTAAACAACAAGAAAGTGATAAGACCAACATCCACCACTCTTAGAGTAGCATAGCCACACACATACAGTTCATTGTGTCATGAACATTATGAGCTCATGACATTAGAAAGATTACATTTTTGTTAGCCAGAAGGAAGAATGCCATGATGTCTCCCATTAATTTTAAGCCACAAGCCCTTACATGATTAAATTTGCAGGAAATCAGCTTCCCCAGTAAGGTAAATGTTCTTTAAAAAGCCAGACATTAAAATGAAAGCTGAATTTTTTAATAGTATTCAGGGCTTAATACAGTTCCTGCATGGTACCTCTGTCTGTGTTTTCACAAGAGATCAGTATTTAATGTGATGAGGAAATGATTTTGTGAATGTTGAGCTGTTTTGAAAATCCTGAAAACTTGAAAAATGAGGTAATATTTTCAGAAGTGGTGAAGATATCGTTTCAGAAATCAAAATATGATCTAAAATACACAAAGAGGTTCCCATGAATAAACAAATCAGATTTACCAGAATAAAAAAGTGCCTGCAAGAGCATTTGGGAGGATGCAAGGGACTCAATAACTCATTCACTGACTGGTAAAAAGAGTATATAAAAATCACAGTGCATCTTCATCCCTCAGAAACCTCCAAGTCATATAGAAAGCAGGAAAATAGATATTTTTGAAAACAGGAAGAAGCCTCTTATCTGCAGGTTCTTTAGAAGTTTAAAACAATTTAAAAATGTAGTTCTAAAGCACTTTTGACCTATAGTGGGTACATTCTTTTAAGTCTTATGCAAGCATGCATTTGCCAGACAAGGATGAATGATTTAAAAAATTTTAGTTGTTTTGATATCATTCCTTCTTTTCTGCTCAGAGTTGTCTACCAGGAACTGTGTTCTCAAAAGCAGGCAAATACATTTGCTGATGTGTTCCATGAATCATTTTTCAATCTACAGCCCATTCAGAAACAGTTGACTGCAAATATTCAGAAGATTTGTCATTTAGTTAGATAAATTACATGATACTGTTTATTTTTGCCTGAATGGGTGATTCAGATCACTAAACTGCAATGGGAAGATTGTCAAAATGCAGTCTGAGTGTTAAATCAGACATTTGGAGCTACAAGTGCAATTAGAAACTTGCTAAGAGTTGTGTGTGCAGTAAGGGGCTCATGTATATACATGAACATGTCTTTATGTCCAGCTCCTTGGCTGTTACTAATCAGAGAACCTCTGTGAGAGCTGAGATTCTGGTCCATACCTTCAGCTTCACTTTCCAGAGCTACAAAAATCGAGCCAGCTCCTGTTTGCATCTTCCTCAAAGTGCTGTAAGGACTGCATTGCATGTTTTAATGGCTGGTAGCCTGCCCAGAAAGCAGATCCACATGTATCTCTGTGACACCCTTCCCAGTGAAGTAATAAATTAATAATCAGAGCTACTCCCAGGCATCTCAGTTCTAGCTCTTAGTCCAGTAGTATCTAGCTTGGAGGACAGAACTGCTTCAGGGTAGGCACAATTGATTTAAATTTTTTAAGTGCATTTTGTGGGGCATCCACACCAGGATACACCTCACTGCCTCTTGATCAACCTCCCAGCTGCCTTAAAGAGATTGGTGCAGCTGCACTCTCCACACCCCGTTCTGATTTTGCTTACTCTCAAGCAGGAACTGCTCGGAATACCTCAGAATTTCAGAAGTCTAAACTGGGTATAAATAAAGATCATAATCTCTTCTGTGAGAACTTGATAGAGATCCAGATTGGCCTGTGCTCTGCCAGGGCATTAGTCACTTGGAAAATGATGATAGTGCACTTCAGTGAGCTGCACTCCTGCGGTCTGCTTTTCTTTCCCTTAATGGAGATCACACAAGATAGTGTAGCCTGAGTCACTGGTTCTCTTACCGTACTTGTCCATCAGCAGGTCTGCCATTTCAGGGATGACACTTCACCTTTTAGAGCTTACTCATACATCAAGGGTATGCATTATTATTATTATTATTTGTCTCCCTTGGGAAGTCCTGCATCACTTACAGCTCTCTGAGACACATAAGAACCAACAAAGAATCCAGTGTCACCACTGTTGCCTCAGCACGTTAGATTATGTAGTGAAAAGTTGCCAGAGTGGTGTGCTTGCTGATAAACACTGTGGCACAGAGCAGTTCAGTCAGGCAGCTCAAAATGTTGACGAAACTCTGCATCTTTAGGTTACCTGCAAAACAGTCTGCAGCACAAATTACAGTTCTGTATTTGGTGTCTGGCAGCATACATGGCTTAGCAGAAGAAACTTTTAAACAATGATGTGTTGATGAATACTTCAAAAGTGAAGTTCCCATGCACTCCCACCCTTAGCTGGCTGCATACACTATGTGTTTAGCTGTATCACCAGGAAATTTACTCAGTGGGGGAAAAAAATCAAAATGCTTTCAACAAAAAAGAAGTCACAACACTTGTTAAATGAGTAAATTTCTGAAGGCAGAAGCTTCTTACTTGTGACAGTAATACAAGCATATCAAGCAATATGGGCAGATCTAATTTCATTTTCAAAATTCAGCCATGGGAAGAATTTAAAACAACTATTAAAATACAAGAGTAAATCAGAAAAATAGCTCCTCTGTGTGTGTAATTGAAGGGACAATTAAAATAATTAGAGAAAGAGGTGTACAGAGAGCTGTTCATAACTCAATTTTTTATCCCTCAAAGCCCTTTGAAAAATGTAGCCCAAGCAGGATTTTCTGAAAATGACAACATATTATTCCTTCAAATATACTAAACTATACTGCCTAGCATCCTACACATAAGGTAAAGGCAGTTTTGAGTGTCAATATTCTAAGACAGAAATATTGTACCCATGAAACCAGTGATAACGTGCATGATAAGACAGCAAGGATCCAAGTGCCTGGGAGAAATCCTCTCTGTTGAGAATCTTTCAGATGTAACCAGAGAAAGATTAACTCTGTCAGAGGGAAAGATATAGCTCAGGGATAGCCCAAACTTAGTTGATGGCAAGATTGTAGTAAGCACCTCCAAGTTCTGAGCAATTTTTTTCCAGCAGAATTTCAGTTTAGAATTCTGAAGTTAGTTACAGGATTGCATATCTCCCAAAGAAGAAGCAAAAATTAAGTGTGTAAGCCTTGATGTGGATGCCTGATGAGATGCCTCAAGGGATAATAGATTTCAACAACAGCACAGAGGATAAAGTTCTTTCAGGAGTCTCTTGTCGGGCTCATTCATTCTGTTGGCTTTATTTAAAAAAAACTATATAAAACTATATATAAACTAGAGCTCTCTGTTGCTTTAGTTTATGCTTCACTGAAGTTATTCCAACATAAAACTTGAGTAAGGTGTGAATCAGCTCTTAAGATTCCACACTGTTTTCAACTCAGTTGTGGCTGCTAAATCTTGCTGTGGCTGATGCACTATTGATTTTGCCCAAACATTTCTTTTTAATTGATTTGAACTATATATATGTTTTACAGCAACTGAGGAAATAAGAATTGAGTATCTAGCAGAACAATATAGTCTGCAGACCTCTGGTAATTGGGATGACAGTTTATGTGGAACATTTCTTTCTCTGTTTTTACCGGCACATGTAAATTAAAACCCCCTGCAGATTTGCTTTTACTGTGATGGATATAAGAAGGTGTAATGATCCAATAATTCTTATGCTGCACGGCAGCTAGGTATAGCTATTGCAAATTTAGCTAAAATTATATGGACAGCACCTGAGAGTTACTGATGTTGAGCACCCATGGCTCCCTCTGAAATCCATACAAGGTGGGGGCGCTCATCATTTCTGAAAGTAGGCTAGCAATGTGCTCATGACAGGCTTTGTATATACAAGCCACCCTGTGAGTGCAGCACTAATTAGGTCTGATTTCAGGAAGGCTGTGTTCACACTTGCCTGCCCTGCAATGACTCCCAGTCCTTCCACCATGGCCTTCTCTCACCCCGTAACCTCGGTTCCCCTCCGCTCCTGGAGCTGCCTCTGCCCACGCTTCTGCCTCTTCCTCCAGGTATCCCCTGCCCTGTTGCCTCCTTAATATTTCTTGCTTCTTTCTTCTACCTTCCCTCAGGCTCCATACACTTACCTCTTACCTCCTTTCCAGTTATTTTCTACACAAACTGAAAAAAAGCCTGATTCACTGATTTGCTGATGGGCTTGAAGTCATTTGACCATGTTGGCTGGCCAGCTGGCAGACAAAACACAGCAGGTAATTACTTAATTCGTGCTGAAACCCTCCCCTCATTTGGAGTACTTATTTAGCTCTTTTCCCTGTCTAGCTGCCAGTTTTCATGAAACCTGGAGGAACAGAGAATATCTAAGGCTGATACCTCTCTGATAAATTGAGTTGAAATAAGCCAACAGAATCAAAAGTTATTTGAGGGCAGGACAGAAAAGAACAAATGGGCAAGTAATACTGTTATGCAAGTCCTATTTCCTTAGGAAGTCAGGCTAATAAAACACAAAGGCAGATGTTCATTTTATTTCTCTTCTCATGACCTTTTTGCCCACTTGGATCCCAGTCCCACAACTTCACCCGTATCAGAGGACCTGTTTTCCCATTCAGTAGCTCAGTTACACCCCAGAGCAGCTACCTGCAGACATCACCCATGGGCCCATGGTCTACATGGTCCATACACATGTGGAGATCACACAAGCCTCCACTTCCTTTGGACAAGCCACTGGCTTTGGACGAGCACTTTTTTGTTGCAGTGACTGAGCATAGTCCTCCTTAATACTGTCAACAACCTAGAGAACAGGTACCCCATGCAGAAAAAGCTTCCATCATCTTCTTCCTTGATATTGCACAAATTCCTGGGAATCTAATCCATTAGCTGTAACCTTGCAGTCTTATCAGTCTCTGTGTTATTACTTTATGGTGTGCTTAGAACTGCAAGGGATGCGTGGGCTTTTTGTTTTTCTTCCTAGAAAGCAAACTAAATATTTTTATCGCTTTGTTCTATTATAAACACTTGATCTTTTTTCTTATTTTTCACCTCCCAGCAGCTTTTGGAGGTATCCATAGAGATGTAGCACACAGACGTAAACTGAACAGTGACTTTTCCTCCTTGTATGGGAGCTGTGGATGTGAGATAATGTTGATTCTCAGAATTGACAGAGCACTGCAAAAGCCTGTGGAGAAGGTTGTCCAGTTGTTAACATGGATGTGCCTGTTAGCCTAGGGCAGCTGTAGCACTATAGTTGCACAGCAGTGCTAAATTTTTTCATGAGTAGTAAAATAGAGTTCATTGGTGGTCCTGTAGCTTTTTCCACAAAAGGAAGGACTTTTGTCCTACTGTAGACAAATTCCAGATTGAGCAATTTGTGTAAAATTAATGCAATATGGTTTTTTTTCTCTTCTTGCCTACAGAGATTGAAAATTTATTTTAGCCTCTTCTAAAACCACTGGAGGGAACTGGGTTTAGAGCAGACCCTCCATGGACTAGTGTGCATGATGCCCATCAGACCAGTCCCAGCTGAGTGTAAAACTCACAATGACTCCATAAGCACATCCTAAATGAGGCACACATGTATTACAAGAGGGTTTTAATTACCATAAATGGTTCTGATTATAGCTCCCATCACACTTGAAGGGGTCTCAGTACTTGCACTTCTGAGGAGACATTGCTCTGCACAGTCTGGGTGATCCACCAGCCTTTTCCCCACACCTAAAGGCATTGGGATGTCACACCAGCATTCCTCACAGCCAGGTACCTCATCCTAAACCCCAGTGAAGCAAAGCCCACGGCACAAAAGAGGTGTTTGGGAGTGGCTTCCCTGCAATTCCTACCTGACTTTCCAGCCTGTTGGCCTGAAGGCAGATAGGTAAAGGGAAGAAGCAATTCCACCTACAAGTTCAAGGAGGTGTCACCGGTGGTGCTTCATTGCTCCATATGGGTACAGAACTCAGCAGGAATGGCTGGGGGCTTGGTCCACAGCCTGAACTTCTCCCAGCCCACCACTGAGGCATGGAATTGTTAGTTTTTCAAGTCTCCTCAGCATTATGGGCTAAGAAAATTTTGCTGACATGAAGTTGGAAAGCAAATAACTTCTTTGGACAGATCCTCAGTTTGTTCAGATTTAATGGAGCTCTTATTCCACTGAGGGAAGTGGGATAAGTCCTCTATGAGACTGGATCCACTTTACCTACCCCTGAGCTGTGAACTTGAGAAGATTCAGCAGGGATGGCAGATGGGAAAGTCATCATTCCTTCTTTTCTCCTCCATGGGCCCTGTTTCTGAAGGCTTGGCAGCCTGGTGCTTGGTTCCCTCCAGTCCTGCCACTAAGTGCTCCCCTAAAAGGGGAAGAGGGTGGCTGGTGGAGAGGGAGGCATGCTCAGCTGTAGGGAGCAGCCCTTGTGCCAGGGCCATTTCCTCTGCTCAGTGCAGCAATCTCTGTCCCCAGAGCTGTCTCCCAGGGCATGTCACACCTGCACTACGTGCACAGTCTGCCTGTGGCCAGCACCAGCCTGAGCATCAGCCTGTTTCACTGGAGCCAGGCTCAGTTGCTCTTGAGCAGAGAGCTGGGGTAGCAACTAGAAGCTAGTGTGGAATGATGTCTCCTGACAGAGATACGCCTTTCCTTAATTGCTGAGGTAATAAAACAGCTTCCAGCCTGGCCCAGCACACACCTATACTGGTTCTGACCATCCTGTTCAGCCACATTCCTCTCAGAAGCACACCAGAACTTTTGGCAGGTGTGAATGGCTGTCTGCTGAGTGTGGCAGAGGACCTGAGCTACTCTTCTCCTTGCAGAGTAGCTGATTCTACATGTCTATGTATTTGTCAGCTCTGAAAGTGGAAATCAGCACGATTTTACACATTCAGCAGCCTTCAGTTTGTCTGTAATGACACAGCTCTTCAGAAGGGCAATTCAGAGCTCTGTTAGAGCACTCCTTGGAAAGATCTGCCTCTTAGTCGAGAGAAGACAAGACTGCATCTCCAGCAGAACTTGAAAACTACAACACCCATAACATTATCTCAAATAAATGTTGTCTCAGATCCCAACACTTCTTGCTGTGCCTCTACAGAAAAGGAAGCTAGTTCTAAATCTCAGATGGGAGTCACAGAAATTCAATGGATCAATAAACTCAAGGATGAGAAGTCCCTCAGAGTCAGCTTAAAATTTTGGTTTAAAAACCAAGGAGATCATCTTCCCTGGGCTGCCTAAACTAATGACGATCCCGCAGTTTGGGACAGATCCTGCAAAACATTTATTACTTGACTGATAAAAGCTCGATTCTGTGCAGTGCAATTTTTGATGCTTTATTTCCATGTAATCTGAAT
The DNA here is from genome assembly GCF_029582105.1 of Oenanthe melanoleuca. Lineage (NCBI taxonomy): Eukaryota > Metazoa > Chordata > Aves > Passeriformes > Muscicapidae > Oenanthe > Oenanthe melanoleuca. Next base: position 19,735,108 of record NC_079362.1, on the reverse strand, counting down.
GAAGAGGGTCTCTTTATATGCTGCACTTGCCACTTCTGTGGAAAATCTGATTGCAAAAAGCAGGTTTGCACAACCATCCTGAGAAATAGGATGGTAGAGAAAACTATACAGGGATACTTCTCTGTACTCAGGTATCCTGGCCCATGAACAGTAGTGGGTACTACAGACATCAGCTAAAGGAACCATGAAAAGTCCTGTAGTTAATACTGATTTCAGTTATTAACCTAAAATTGATTCTGCTTCATCTCAGCTATTACTTGAGAAATTTTACACATTAAAATGAAATTACATAATTTGACTTACAAAGTTTGCACAGTGCATTATAATGGAAAAATAGAGGAGCTTTTTAAAATATCCTGGATGATGCTGGAGCTCTCTTCCTTTCTCAGAGGTAAGTGCAATAATGGGAAAGGAGAGTGCAGGGATATACTTCCCAGAACTTCTTTTCTTTACTAGCATCAGGTGGCATTTGTGACTGCACAAGGAGAAACTTTCAGGAAGTAGTTTGACTTCCCAGCTGTGGCAGTCCTGCAAGCCAGAGGGACGCTAGGGCTTCAACAAATAGTGAACAATTGTGTCTTCTGAATATTTATAAATTACTTTTATAAATTACAATGCAGATGGTGCTTCACTGTATTTTTGCCTTTGCCCACTTACTCCCCAGGTTTCTGCAATTAGCTGGAGGGCCCTGCACTGAGGGAATACTTTTGGGACCCTCAGGCTTGAGGCATGGTCTCCCTCTCCTCCAGCCATGAGGGCAAAAGCCTGGTGATGCTTTTCATGTGTTCTGCTGGAGGCCCTCCATTCATGGGTGCTGTCTCTGAATGTGCTGACCACATTCCAGCCTCTTTATTTTCCTAGATTTCCCCCACTGCAGTTCCTTTTGACACAGATGATTGTCTGCAGAGCTTGCTCCTGTAATAGCTGTATCCTCACCAAAATAGTTCACCTACTAATTCCCCGTACTAGAGATCCTATACATGTTCTTTAATGTGAACAATAACAACACAAAAACAACCCTCCCATCAGCCCAGCAACAGCCAAGTTATACCAAAGATATAAAGAAAAATATCTTAGACTTCCATGCTTTGCAAAACAAATCCTTAGGAGAGATTTAATTGCTAAATACTCTAAAGCTGCAGCTGTACAGAAATAACAATTCAGTGGATACAGACCAGAGAAGAAAAAAATAGACGTCCATTTAACCAGTAGTAAAACAAACAACAAACACTCTGTGGGACTGAAGAGCTTTCATTGTGTGATATGAAAATACATCTTATTCTTTCTGCTTATACTCAGTTCTTGGTGAGACAATTTGTCTATCTCTTCCCCTCTTCTTCTAAGATTTCCACAAAATGGACCATTTTTACTTCACATTTACTAATTCATTTCAGTTCTGGAAGAAAAGACAGTTCTGTCAGTTGTAATATCTCTTCAACACTCAACAACAAGCACAGGGCCTGGAAAATGTATGTTATGCAACAAGTCAACCATTTATAATATTTCAAAAGTTACTTCCCTTCTGAGTTCTCTAAACAAATATGAAAGGCTGCTAAACCAGAAAGAAATCACTTGAGCACTGAAAACAGCAAGGCAAAAATGCCAGTAGTAAACTTTCATTTTAACCCTCAACTGCTGTACCATCAGTGGGTGAAGAGCAAATCTTTCACATTGCAAAGTACTCAGTTAAGATTTTTTTTAACCTTTTCAGCACCAGGATCTAAACAATGCTGTTCTTCATAGTAACCCTTGAATTCAGTCCAGCGAGACTTTTAAATACATCTGTGTGAAATGTTAAGCTTCTATCCTGCAGGAGCTGGTAGACTTTAAAATATTTGTTGGAGTTTCATAGGAGCCTCCAAATCCCATGGCCAGGCACTGATAACATGCTGGCTGGCTCTGGAATCAGATTTATGAAACCAAAGCAGGGGTCAGACCCACGGAAAACCCGCAGTTTCTCTGAGTTCCCTCTCTGCCAAGCTCTCTTTGCTAAATGCAGAGCTCAAAACAGGCTGAAGGCTTCTTGCAGCCCTGGGGACTTCTTGGCTGGTAGATAGGGGAGGGAGCCCAGCCTCCTTCCTCTCTCCCGGCCAAAGTGTCAGGATTGGATGCAGATGTGCTGCGCCGCCTTCCAAGCTCCTGCACTAACTTGGGAGCCAGTGGGATGGAATTAAAAGTCTGCACAATGTGGACGTGAAGTGAGGTCGCTCTGTGCTGCTGGTGCTGGTCTGACAGCCACCAGACAGGAGAAGAACTGGGGTGAGCTCCAGCTGTGCTTGCTCAACAAATAGCCCCACCCTACAGGACAGCAGTTTGAAAGGTGGCCAGTCACCAGCTTCCAGCAAACCCCACTCCTGTAATACCAGGAAACTTAGGTATGATCAGAGTACTCTTCAAACACTGGGCCAAATTCTGAGCTCAGTTTTATAGAACATGTCCAGAATTACTTCTTAAGCCAGTAGAGTTGCTGCTGCTTAGTATCAATTTGGCCTGATGCAATTTGGCTAAACTTGCTGAAATTATGGCAAAGTATGTAAATGAGGAATGGTTTTAGTCTCTTAGCTCTTCTTTTCAACTGTTTGCTTTTTCCCTTTTGGCTCCTGCTTTCCATTTAATTATGCCAGGCTCTAAAATGCATTCTCAAAGGCAAGCCAAGATTTTGAGTAATTGCAAGGAAGGGAGGATTTCTTGTTCCGACATACACATTAGCTAATTTTCCCTGGGTTCTGATACTAACTATCAGATTCCACCACCCCACCCCCGTCTCTGGGCTGGGTTGTTTTTTTTTCCCCTTGTTTTCCAATTGCGAAGCAGACATCTGGCAGCTCTCTGGTGGCAATAGCTGATACGCTCACTCTGCTTACTGCACTTGGCCATTTCTCTGTGGGAGGTAGGAGAGGAGGCAAAAGGAGCCACGGTTTCAGATTCAAGCCCTTATTTTTATCCTATATAATTCCACAGCGGGATGTTTTCTTGCTCCTACCACCCTCAGGCTTGTGCTTTCTATAATCACTGAAAGACCAAAACTAGCAAAAAATACTTTCCCTGCCTTTAACATCAGGGGAAAATCTTTCCGGTTTCCCTTTAGCAAATGCTGTTGTCTCTTCTCCTGCTAAGCCCCAGATGAAGCCCTCCTTCCCCGCAGCCCCAGGAGCGAGGGGCACCCGAACCGGGGCAGGGATGCTCGGCTGGTGCTGCTGCCTTGGAGCAATCCGGGAAGCGATGTGGAGAGCACCTGCCAGGCTGCTTCCCTGCGGGAGCAGCCCCCAAGGGACACACTGGCATGGGGGAAGCGGAGGGAGAAGGGAAGCGGGGCATGGCTGAATCTGCCATAATTTGACCTGTTTGCCCCTTGAGTTCTTGAAAGGGAATATAACCGAGCCCCCCCATGACCTCAAGCTTTCACCTAAATATTTAATAGTGATTTATATTACTGTGATGTTGATTAAGACTGAGTAAATATATACTACACATAAATTATTTCATTCTAAATCAACAGCCACATTTTTTTCCCGGTAATGATCGTCATTAGGCTGGAATGTTTCTCATGCTTATAATTTTTTAATAAATTGATATGATTTTTATTGCAAAATAATCCCCATATGCCCCTGTGTAATTCTGAATATTAATTCATTCTTATTCCCATATCTGACAGCCCTGCCTGAAGTCATTTAGGCTCATATGAGAATTATCAGATTTTATTCTTGTACAAGTCTTCCATGCTTTTGATACCTATGCATTTCAGCTTCAGGACTGATGCTGACACAAAACAATTGTCAAGACATCAAGCGGTCTATGTAAGAATCTAATTTCATGTAGGACTTCTTTGGTTCTCTGTCACAAAATATGTGTCTGATAGGCTAGAAATTATTTTGATACTTGTACACATAACTGATAGATATCTATTTCATGTTTGAATTTTTATCCTATATTTACCCTACTGTCTTTATTCCCACTCAGTTGCAAGAAAAAAGGAAGCACTGAATGACACTATTTAGCAAACTTGTATCTCTGCAAAAAAAACAACTGTGATGTGTCAGCCTCAGATAACATCATCAAGTAATTTTCTGAGTAATACTGATAATTCAGCCTCAAAATTGCATTTTTCAATTTCTAAACAAGACATCATAATGTTTGGAGTTGTCATGTGAATATGTATTAAAGCTTTAGTACCTCAGAATGTCTGAATATATAAATGTAAAGAAAAACACTGAAGAAAAATTAAAATACTTTAAAAATAGGCTCAACTGATTGAAAACTCTGGCTAGAAATTTCTGCATTGTATACTGGGAATGCACAGTAGCAGTGAGCCCAGGATGTTGAAGATGTGCCATTATTTTTAGCCAGGTAATCTCAGTTTGAGACTGTCAGCAGCTCTTAATATACCCTATCAAAGGATCCTCCTAGAATGCATAGAACAGGTTTGGTGAGTAAAGACACAAAAAAAACCCCAAAAAACCCTGCAGCTCACAGTTCTGGCTTCACTGCAGGTGATAGTAATTATCTGCACTGTTTGCATTAAGCTCAGTCACAGGGCAGGACACTGAGGGCTGGGGAAGAAGGCTTTAAGCAGAAACCTGAACGTGAGACAGAGTGAGACACTGTAAAAACAATACTTTTGTGGAAGTGTCTTTTGTTCTAAGCCCATTTCAGGTTAATTTTAAGAAAGGCTGACATGGCACTGGGCCAGCTAGAGGAGATATGTTCAGGTTCTGCAGCAGTAGACTTGGCCTGACACCAGCCTAAGGGCAGGTTTCTACCAGCACGGGACTTCATCTATCCAAATCTCTGGTCCATTAGGCCCATCCTAAGTTTCAGAGGCCATTAGTGCTGCAACTGCTGCTCACTTATCCTGCTCCCTGCTACAAAACTCTGCCAGGAGGTCCTTCCCCACCGTGCAGATTCCCTCTTCAGTCTGCAAAGGGTAGGCAAGGTTACACCTGACCTGACTGTCTGGTGTGTCACCCCCAGCACTCAGATGGGGTTTAGCCAAATCTATCACCACAGGCTGATCCATAAGACAGCTGCACTGCTTTACTTTATGGCTCCTGCACTGAGACTAAACTCTAGATTGTGCAAAGTGTTGTGCTGTCAGTCTTAACTCAGAGTGAGCAGCCTCAGCACATCACAGTAATTGTGAAGGACTGGGTGCTGGCTCGTTTTCAGAGTTTCCATTGATTTTAAAATTGCTTTGATGATCTACATTTGGGGGGTGGCTGGGAGGGAGGATGAAAAGTTGGGGAGAAGGATTTGTCTCTCCATGTAAGGCTAAGCACCAAATAAGCCATCCTCACCAAAAGTGTGTGTGAGGATGTGTCTCCTACAGCACCCTCATGTTTCAACTGTTGTGCATCCCACACCCAGGGCTTTAAGTCATTTACAGAAGAAAAACATCAGTAAATTCATTTTAAAGGAAACTTTCAGTTTCTTTTTCTCCAGTATCGGTTTTTAAATGGATCAGTTCTGTCCCATGAAATTTCTGTCCTCCTCAGCTCTTTTAAAAGTGATCTCTATATTTTAGATTCAGTCTGACTTGGTTTTTCACTTGTACAGAAGTTTATCACAGGTTAAGTATTGGCTAAAGTAAGAAAAAAGAGAGGCTCAGCAAGGGAGTTGTAAGCACTTACATTTTACCTCACATTTGGGACAGACAAAGTGCATGTAGGTGATTGGTTACTGTGGCTCTGCTGATGTGCACTAACTCGTTGAGCTGCAGTAAACTCAGCATCTGTCTGAGCCCTGAGGGTTTGTCTACACACAAAAGTTGTTGTGTTTAACCATACCATTAAAGTGCAACATAGGCCTCAAGGACTGATGCAGTCAGTTTGATATAAAAGTATGTAAACCCATGGAACTTGGCCCTGAAAGAGAACAGCAATAAGCTAAAGGTATATAAAGTATCTTTATACCCTAATATAACGTTACCTGTAGGAGAAAACACCAGCATATCACCACTTCATGCAATTAAGACAGTGAAAATACTGTGCATAAACCAGGCTTGAAGTAATGGAGCACCATTACTGCTGTTGGAATTGTAACTGAACACATGTTTCAGATCATTCCACTTCTGTGGTGTGTGTCATTCTGCAGGGAAAAAAATCACCCAGACTGCCCACAGGAAAGCTGTGTGTGGGTGGGAGGGAAACACACAAATGGTAAAATGCCACCAAGAGTCTTGTTTAAGAGATACTAAACCTTTCTATTCAAGTGAGAAATGGTGCATTAAAAATTCAAGAACTGGAGAACAGGAAGGAATCTGAATCAAAAATTCAAATTAATTGAGCAAACAGTCAATTGCTAAGCTTTCTGCATTAAGAGTCCATTTGGTAATTCATGATAACTAGGTGACTCTAGGAAGGTGGAAACTATGACAGTAGCATGATAGGCAGCAAACAAGTTTTTCTGTAGTTCTTGTAGGAGCTTGATTTGAGCCTTGGAACCAGCATACAATGTATTCACTGTTTTAAAGGAGAGCAAGAGAAAACATGAGCCTTGCACATGCATTGGTAGATAGACCAAAATCTAATATGAAATATACATTATATGCTGAATATAGTCATAGAATGTGGTCTACGAGGAAATTCTTTGTGGTGGAGGGACAGCATTGCTCCTGGAACGGATAATAAATTACAGACCATTTATTTTGGCATGATTTAGAATATTTATTGCAAATATCTGCCATAACACAATCTGCTGTGTGACACAAACTGGTAAAATGTGTCAGGCGTACTCTTTTGTCCTTTGAGGAAAATGTGAAATCTGAATTTCAGTGTAGAAAGAAGCTCCTGTCAAGGCTGGATCATCACAGTCAAAGGGAAAATGACAGCCACTCTTAGAGAAAAAATCCTTCAGTGGTAATGCATGACTTTATGCTGCTGTACTTCCTTTTCCCTGGTGTATTTAGAGTCCCTTGGGGTTACCTGGGGCGGTGCTGGCAGCAGCTGGACCACAGGGGACAGTGAGACTGGAATGCCAAGGGTCAAACAGTGGCTGCTTGGCTGAGGCCAGGTTTGCAGCCCCCAGGGGAGGAGAGGTTTTGGGGTGCAGTGAACCTCTGTGGGGGTGCAGTGAAGGCTCTGATCTGTGCCAGGACAGCCCAGGTGCAAGAGGCGAGCACCCACAGAGGATGAGTGTGACAAAGCCACCTCTGCTTAGCAGCTAGAAGGGTTGTGAGCCACATGGGGGAAAAGAAATGGACCCTGTGGAGACAGAACAGTGCTTTTTACCTTGCCAGTGCCCTCCCTTACACAAACAGGCTCAGGTGGGAAAGTGCCTCCCGGGAGGTTTGTCAGGATGTGAACATCCACACACAGCCTGGGGTTTTCATCCCTTCCGATGGGGCATAGCTGGCTCTGCCACACTGACGGGAGAGGCAGCTGACACATCTTGGGAGATGTCAAAAACCATCAAAGACCCCCCAGGCACCCCCAGACCCATTTCTGAGCTCTTCCCCCAGAGGACTGCGATCCGCAGTGTTGCAACAGATGCACGATGTTGCAAGAGTGTTAAACTCCCCTGAGGGAGGTTCCTGGGCATTCCCAGCTGAGCATGTTAATTACCACACTGAATTCTGTGTTTCAGGCACTTCCCCCACCCCAGACAGACCAGGAACGAAACCATCACTTCACCCAATGGACCTCAAAATTGAAACAATCAAGTCTTGCCGCTGGATTCATGGGTGGTGACTGTGTATCTTTCAACTCTAACCCTTCCTTTATGTTTCTTTTCCTTATTTATCTTTAAGTGTTGCTTTTATACTTTCCTATTGCTAGATTTCTATAGACAATAATCAAAATGGCTAGAAAAATACCTCCTTCTCATTGCAAACAATATACATATTTATATATATGTATAAAGCTCTGCCCCTGCAGCCCATGGAGGTCCATGGTGGAGCAGAGATCCAGCTGCAGCACCTGAAGAAACCCATGTTGCAGCATGGATGTGTTCTGAAGGAGGCTGCAGCTCACAAAAGATTGAGTTTTTTGGCAGATGTGACTCTGCAGGGGACCCACGCTGGACCAGGCATTCCTGAATGGCTGCAGCCCATTGTAAGAGGTTATACTGGTGAAACTCTTGAAGAACCACAACCCCTGTTCCTCATCCTTCCACACTTGTAGAAGGGAGGAGGTAGAAAAAGTGTCAGAGAAGCTGAGCCTAGGAAGAAGGGTAGGAGAAGGATTATGAATTTTATTCTTATTTCTCACTACATTAGTCTGTTATAATGAATTGGTGATACATTAATTTCTCCAAGCAGAATCTGTTTTGCTCCTGTCAGTAATTAGTAAGTGGCCACACTGCCCTTAGCTTGGCTCATGAACCTTTGCATATTTTCTCCCCCTGTCCTATTGATGGAGGGTGATAGAACAGACTAGAACATTGGTGGACAGATGACAAGCCAGTCAAGGTGATTTCACCACAGAGGGAGTAGTAGGACATATTCTCATACAATTTTACCTTCTCTTGGATTAGCAGCTATCTCAAACAGTAAGATGCCAGTCAAGTGTGACACAAGCAATAGACCCTACACAGCCCCCTCTGTAAAGAAGAACCTTCCTCAGCCAGAGTCAGCAGCCTTTTAGAACTAACTTTTTCAAAGCACAAGCATCAAAGTGCTGATTTCATTTTGTCATAAGATATTTAGTTTTGTCATTTTACTTCCAAATCACAAAGTTCTCTCTAATGCTTCTGTACCGATACATTTAGCATTATTAGAAAAATACAGATTAACACCCAAAAAAAAAGCAAAAAAGCCAAAGTAAGGCACAGCAGTATCAGGACACACTTTGGGAGACTGTTCCCAGAGCAGTGATGCACCAGTGCTTTGTTCTGACTGTGCAGATGCACACATGCACTGAATCAATGGAGTCGACATTTCCAGACATATTACATCCAGAAATAGTTACTTTCAGGGCATTTCATAAGGATGAAAGGAACTACAGCCAAAACCAATATCTGATTGTTACACTGGTATGGAACAGGCAGTTCCTCTTCTGGCCTTTTAGTATTTAAAGAAATAAATATTGGGAAGAGTGTTAAATAACTGGGCATCATCTCTTATAGTGGTACTTTTCATATCCCTGAAATTAAGAGGGACATATTGACAATGACATATCTGCAGAGCTTGAAGCTTCTCTAATTCCAGCTCACTTTAGATGTATCAAAGGCTGTCTACTTACCAAGTACAGCCCCTCAACCCCAGTGCAGCATAAAGAGGTAGCCTGGTGTTTCCTTTTGTTTGTAACCTGTGATACTTTCTGATTCTCAGGATATGAAGAGAAAATGGCTTTCCAGTCATCCTTTATGCTTACCTCTCCCAGCCTGTAACATGCCTTCAGTGTATTCCTCTGTGAGAAGAGCTGCACAGAAGGAGGTGCAGGTGATAACCATACTGGGTATCATTCTTGCATGATCCAGGTGGCACTGAGGAGAGCGTGCTCTGAAGTTTATGAAAAGTGAGCCCAGCTTCCCTGCAAATTGTCCTAGTTTTAAATGACCATACATAAAATCACCTATCAGTGATGCATAATAGACATGGCAACTCATTCTTGTATTTTACCCATGTGTTAGATCCAATATATTCATTGGCATGTGCAGATATATATGAACTTACTGTTTTACAGTAAGTAAACTTAAGTAAAGTAAGTAAACTCATTGTTTTACAGTAAGCAAAAGTAACTTACTTTTACATCTATTTATGTTAATTGAGTTCAATTCTTTTAAACAATAGAAAAAGAAAAGCCAGCTTCATTGATCTGAACAGCCTGTATCCTTTAGAAAATGCAATTTCACCAAACACTTGTGGTGTAAATTAACTGTTTGGCTGATTATAGACTGATAATATTGCTGCACTATGACACACGAGATGACCACAGCCTAGTGGTTATCTACAGCTACATAGTAGCTGTATCTTTCTATTTCTAGTTAATTTTCATTAAAATGTCTATGTAAAGTAGTTTGATAACAAAAAAAAAAAAATCGTGCAATTGTGATGCAAATCCAACAATGATAACACACTGATAACATAGCAAAGCAGGGCTGTAAAACTTCAGCTATAAAGATGCATTTTGTATGAGAGTTTTCAGAAAAAAGAAGTTTATACAATATGTAGAGTAAGATATGGGCCAGTAATCAGTAACAAGTCCATTAGAGGTAATAAATGGTATGAAACATGCAGGCGTCTGGGGTGGGATCCACAGTTTTGAATTAGGTGCTTTCTGCCCCATTCATTCTGCCAAGGGAGTTGAAATCCCTTGGGAGGACAGCCTGGACAGCCATAAATCGAGGTGTTTAGGGAGTCCCTGTGGCACGGGCTGGGCTGCAGGCAGGCACCTCCCCACGCTCCAGCTCTGAGCCCGGCTTAGCCAGCAGGTGAAACTGCACCTGTGCCTTGCTGGGAGGCAATGAGGGAGGAACACGTCCTGCCCCACTCCCTGTAACTTCTTGTTTCCTGCTCCTTGTAGCAGCATGGAAACTTTCTCACAGCAGTGCAATTCCAGCGCTGAATGCCTCAGAAACCACAGAGGTGACGTGGTGCTGTGCAGAGACAGGGACCCTGTGCTTTCACCAAGCACAGAGCTCTGCTGTTGCCACTTGCAGCTTCCTTTTTCATGACTAAAATTCTTGAAGACAATGAGGACAATCATCATTCTTCCTCCTTGCTTTGGATACACAGGAGTGGGAAATTACATGCGGGCTTTCTCAGGCTGTGAGAAGGACTGAACCCAAGTCTCCCACAAGTTGACGGAATGCTTTTGTTATCCAGGGAGTGCTGGCTGCTCCTTTCTCTCTTGAGACAAACGAATTGACCACATCAGCATTTAGATGAGAATCTGCTCCTGACAACAAGTAGTCACATGTATTTGGAGGGCAGCACATAGGTGGGAGTCATGCATCACATCAGGCAGGGACTCGGAGCTCAGCACTGGGAGCTGCAAAAGGATCTCTGACCAGAGTTCTTTCAACACGTTTAAGTCAAAGAAGGGCATTCCCAGGGCTAAAACTGAAAGGCAGTATCTACAGACCTCAGTCTTACACTTTCACAGTAGCTCTACTCGAGTTCTACTTTAGCCATGAAACCCTTTATTTGGCATTGTTCACGTTTTCATCCTGACACAGGTAAATGGATCTTTCAGTTAGGATGAGCTAATAAATAGAACCACTGATTTTTGCAGATATTTGACCTTTTAAAAGCAAGATTTAGAAAAAGCAAAGTAGAGAATATGACATTTTTTTGTTAGATTTTATGCTTTATATGCATACTCAAACATATCAGGAACTCTAGGACAAAAGTAACCCCTAATGTCTTGGTGATGTTGTAAATTGTCCAAAAGGGGGGGAATGTCCATTAACAGATGCTCACTGAAGAAATAGTCAAAATAGGCACATATAGGGACATATTCTCTGTTCCTTAAAAAATAAATAAATAGAAGGGAGCAAAAAAGTGTTCTTCATTGACAGTATTCTTAAACTGTCTCCTCAGTTTTATGGAAATTATTGTTATTTTCAGATTTCCATATTAAAAATTTTGCAGGCTTGAAGCAAAATGTTATATACAGTGAAAATAGAAGCTACATAAATAATTATTAGTAGATTAAAAATATCGATGAACACATGCTTTAAAAAAACTAAAAGAATACACAATTACTAGAGCTCTATTTATTAATACTTTCTAGCCAAAAACCACTTGGAATCAAACTGGCAGAAAATCAAAATTCCCTGCCAGTGCAAAATTAACAAAAAATTAACAAAAAAAAATCAACAAAATTAAGACAACCTTGAGTTCATTTTAGCTGTGTATAGCTAAAAAAAAACAAAACAAACAACAAAACATGCAAACAAAAAAAAAAATCCAACCCAAAAGTCCTTCTTTCAAATATTTACTCTTTCTTCATTGTGTACTTTTCCCCCTCACTTAAAGACAAGCATTTGAAAAACCTTTATACTACTTAATATTTTCCAAGATAATTATTTGGATTACACACAAGATTCAAAATTCCAAACTAGAACCACAATATTCAATCAACTTTTGTCACTTAGAGCAATTATTGTCTAAAGAATCTCTCACACTATCAGTGGTTTATGTCCAGTTTGAATCTCAGCCTTATGTCTGTTCCTATACACTTCCAAAACTTTACTAAAACCAGAGAAGCAGAAATCTAAGTATTTCTGTCAACTTTGTGCCCTCCTTCTCTGGAGGCACTTTACAGAGTTTATTCACATATTTTATATCACATGATAATAAAAACTGCCAGAGTAAGTCAGAATTTCTCACTTGTTTTCACTAGGATGGGCCAAAAGTTATCTCCTGGAGAGGTGCCTTCAGAACAAAGCAAGGATACAGTTGGTCTTCCCTAAATCTTTTCTGGGTTCTCAGAATTTGCAGCCTGTGGGGCTCCTGAGTGAGAAGTGATTTTTCACAATTTAGAGAAGGCTTCAGGTATTCACCTCCCTTTAGCTTGTTTAACTTTCATTAAAAATGAAATTAAATGTTAGGTGGGAAATGTTAGGTTTCACAGGAACCTGTGGTGAAGAATTTCCACCGTGTAATTACCTATAGTGTATGCAAGATCCATCTCCTCTGATTGTCCTCACTTGCCCTTTTCTGGACATTTTCTAAAGCTATGACAAACTTTCTGAAAGCAAAAGAAAATAGATCCACTACAGATTTACATGATAGTAAAACTCTTTTCTTTGCATCCTTTCCTAATTCTTACCAAAAGTTAGTGGGCTTTTTTGATCACTACATAGATTTTGTCACAAAACTTTCTGTTATAAACTGAATTCCAAGTCCAGACTCATCACTGTCAGCTCAGGCCATTTATTTTATGTCTTCCCCATGAACTCATGGGGGAAAGGAGAGCAAGGCCATGTCCTGTGTACATCAGTCTGTTTTTATTTTTTTTGTTAAATTGCATCTGTAATTTTAGTCCTCAAGTACATAGTGCCACAAAATTCTTCTGCAGTTCTCAACAGGTAACTCCATCGTTACTGTCCCACTCCCCTTGGTTTTGCCATCAAAATTTGTCATCTCTGTATACAGCCTTGCCAAATCAGAGAAGTTTCCTAAGTCTGTGGCAGTCAGCTGTCAAGCACATCTGGACAGTCATGCAGAAAATGGAGAAAAGCTACAGAGATAGCAGAGCTACAGAGGAGAACAATGGAACAGTCACAGATTTGAATTATTTGTTCATGCATTCATTGGAGTCTAGATTCCAGGAGACCGACAAGGGAAAGATGAGATAAAATCACTCTTTTGGAAAAAGCAATCTCTAAGCCATGGTTTTGTTCATGAAGTAAAATTCCTGCAAGGCATATCAGTTGATAATATTTTAATGGGTTTAGATTTTACTACAGTTTAACCAAGTCACACTTAAATCAATTTAGAGCCCCTCTATCAGACTTAAGTGGAGCAATACATCATAAAGTTATTGCTACTTTGTTATTATTTTCATAGCAGAACTACTAGATTACAGGAATTGCTATCATGCACACTTGTCTATATAAGAATTGAGACACCTCAACACCCTGCATTGTTACCAGAAATACCACACAGACCCACAGCAGTCTTTCAGTACTCTTCATTGTGACAGGAGGCAGAAATGCTCTCCCAGTTATTCATTACTATTTATTTATTTACGTGCAAATGTGCTAACACACAGGCACTGTTCAGAAACGCTGTCGCACTTACCGCAGTCAGACCCTCCTTCCAGAAAACCACAGCTGGCCTGTGAGCTGTGTGCCTTGGGTCAATAAATTCTGATGCTGCTGGACATAAGGACGTGAGGAGGAGAGGTACCAGACATAGCTGCTGCCTCTTGCTAATGCCTGGCTCCTGGAGCTTCCCAAAGTCAGCAAACAGAAGGATGGCATAGAAGGTACAAGAGCTAAGAAATTCCCAAGCAATATAAAAGTACTATCAAAAAATTGTGCTGCAAAAGTGCTTTTTGAAGCAGTGCCTAGGACAGAACCTGCAGATTACAGAGCACAAGATTTGCTGGGGAGGGCCACAAGCAGGAGCAGTTGTAGTCCAGAACAATTGATTTGCACCACAGCTATTTTTTTTTCATCACACCAAAGCTGTGGCACTCCAAGGAGGAAGGGAGAGTAAAAGACTTCAAGGCTATTTAAATTTTTGAGGAGCTGTTCTGGGGTTTCTGCATATTAATGCAACCTTTTCCTGGCAGACTTTGGGCCATATAAAACATTCTGCACTGCCTCTGCCTGCATGCCACACCAGCTGGTTCTGTTTTCATATCTCAGGTGGCACTTGATGCGTGGCCTGCCAAAGGCTCCTGAAAGGTTAAGCTGGGCTTTGACAAGGGAAATAACCTCATATTAATCATTCTCTCAATTTTTCCCTCCATCCTCTGCTGTAGTTTTCTTAGCACTGAAATAACAACATAATTGAAATTCAAATAGATAAGACAGAAATTAGCAAAAACACCTATCTTCTTTTAGTTTGTTGAATTTCTAAATACATGGAAGAACACTACGTGACTTAGAAAACAGCAAGTAACTTTGGACCCACTTATGTCATGGTAATGTATGCCCACTAAAAATTAGGAAAACATTTCCTAAGGTCACCTTACTTTGCTGCTGGCTGTGTGCTCTGAAGTGACAGCACAGTTGTGCACTCTGCTACCAAATGCAGATTATCAATTGAGCTATAGCAGTAGACAAAACATCTTCACTAAAAGCTGCTCATGAGTTCATTAACCAGAACCTGCTCCAAAATTTCCAGAACCTTAGTTAACCCAATGTGAATTTTGTGACAGAAAGTTGCAGGTTGTCAGTGGAGTAAAATTTGAGGGAGCTTCTTTAAACACAATGGTCTTGAACAGTGAGGAATCACAGGTGACTATACTGAATGCCTGAGAGGAATGCTGCCCTCTCTGTCCCCTCCTATAGTATGCCCATTGTTGATGAAGGCTGTCTTCCTTTTGTTGGTGTTCATTGTGGAGAGAAATGCACTAGTTATTTACTGGTGAAAATGAGATGGCAGTAACAAGCAATGGAAGACAGTGTTGTTTTTCATTTTGCATTGATGCCCCTCTACACAGGCATGCATTTCTCATATTATTCTTCTCAAAGCCTTTATTGTTCTGGCTTCCTGTTACAAATCAAGCTGGTGATGGCAGCCCCATGAAATCCCATTAGCATACTGAGAGCAGTGTATTACAGTACCAGGCAATAGAATAAATGCAGAACAATAAGTATAATAGGGAATACATTACCCCAAAATGGAACAGCAGCTCTGTACTGAGCTCCAGTTCTATGAAGGTGCCTTCTCCAGTGTTTGAAATCAAACAAACAGCATTTTTAGGGTTCAGTTGCACTGTCAAGTAAAATCTGGCTTGTTTAAACCAAGGAAAACAGAGATGCAAAAGGTGTTATGCTACATGTCCAGGTGCAACCATCTATCTCTCCCTGTTCATAGACTCTAATTTTACAGATATAAAAAGTTTATTTATTTTTTTTTTTTTAATATAGAGATGTAACTGGACCCTGCAATAACTGAACTTACTTTAGAGTCTTATTCTTTGCTTGGCTGGCATCAATGGCAAGTGTGTGATGGCAGCCTTCAGAAAGCAGGTTGCCTTTAAAAGAACCAGTGCTTGTGAAGCCTGAACTAGAAGGAAAATTGCTAGTTTGCAGCCAGTCAAGCAACAGTCTGCTGTGGATGAGCAAGGAGACAGCTGGCACATCAACATATGCCACTACCTCAGTAAGGCTGGCAGTTCT
Source organism: Oenanthe melanoleuca (assembly GCF_029582105.1). Classification (NCBI taxonomy): domain Eukaryota; kingdom Metazoa; phylum Chordata; class Aves; order Passeriformes; family Muscicapidae; genus Oenanthe; species Oenanthe melanoleuca. Next base: position 19,719,367 of record NC_079362.1, on the reverse strand, counting down.
CAGGGACAGGACTGTAAATACCCTCTCCTTACGTGGTCTTAAAGGTCTTGAAGTGAAGGTAGGTACAGGAGGCAACTGCAAGACACCTTTGGGGGAAAAGGGACAAACTGACTAGAATAAGGAACAATTCTGCAGAGGAATTGACATTTAGCCTGAGACAAGGGCTGTAAAAGCCTCTTCAAAGATGGGGATTCACTGCCTGTCAAATACTGGTGTCTTCAAAGGTGGGAGAGCAGCTGTGTTTTTCCAGAATGAAAAGGATGATCAATCTGAAAGACTTTTAAGAAAAGCTGTCAAAAACTATAAAAAAGCAAACCAGATTATGTATTGGCATAGTATTTCTGATGACTAATCACTTTCTAGTTTTAAATATAGGTTTTAATGCTAAAAGTGAAAAGAGAGAGTTCATATATTTTTCATGAGATCTTCTGCGTTAGTAACTTGCAGTGATATAATGATATGGACTGTAATTTTCTGTCAGAAATGGTTTAATTTTTAAGTCTGTCTGTGGCTTTGCAGGAAGATCCACAGGATCTCTTAGACCAGCAGGTCTGCAGTTAGTTCTGGGCACTGTCTTTGCAGATGAGAAAAGGAGTAAAATATTAAATGAGAACCTCACAATGAAGATTTCTACTATGAAAAACACTTGCAAGATTGGTTGTGTGGTTGAATATAGCTGAAATGCATTGTACCGAGTCTTAATGCTTAAAGCTCATGTTACTTGGTGTATTCTTCTGTCATTTCTTTTGTAAAATTCAAATATCAAATGGGGAAAAAAAACAATCTGAAAACCAAAAGAAAGGAGGTGATGGTGTGAAATTTCTTTGTTTCATCTTCCCAAATAGGTTAGACCTGCTCTGACAAGAGGAAAAACAATGTCTTCATGAATTAGGCCAAAGATAGGAATGGGCAATGAACATCTTCAGAAGTCTAGGAGAAATGTTCTGTTCAGGAGTTCAGACTGAAGTTGGACAAAGGTTTGAATTCAAGAGAGAAAGCTGACACACAGAAAAGCATCTAGATGGTTCTAGTTTCATTTAAGCTTTCATGCAGCTGTGCCTCACCCACAAGATGACAGTTTCATAACAAGCAGGTCAAACAGCAGATACAGGACTCATTATGTGAGCAGGAAGGAACTTGTAAGGATTTGCACCTTAGGGTATCAAAGAAGATGTCCATCTGAGTTTTGTGTAGAAACACAGAACCTACAAAGACCATTTTGGTTGTCAAGTATAGATAAGCGTGCAAGAGATTTTTATACCACACAGGTCCACAAGATCTCTACTTCACCTAGTACTGCATAACATATGCCAAATAAAAAACTCTTTCCCCTTAAAATGGAGACCATTCAGTACAACAGGTGAAAAATGGGGTTGACCCATAGGATGGGAACATGTGAAATCACCAAAGTTACCACTACATGCTGCTCTAGAATCCATAAACTCCATTTGCTCAGCAACACGTGTTTAAGAATTTTCAAGAATAGTTATCTTAGCAAATACAGCATCTGTCCCTAACTAACCCCAAAATAAATGCTGAAGTATTCTTAGCTATAGAAAACTACATGAGACAGGAAACTCTGTCATGTTTCATGATGATAACTCCTTAATTAAGAGATGGGGGGGTGTTAACAATGTTTTTCAAATAAAAACTCCTAGTAATCCATCAAATGTGGAGCTATTCATATGTCCCCCCACAGTGTGAGAGGAATGTGCTAAAAATGTCATAGTTATAGGGCAATTGATTGCACCACCTTTGGAATTACCAGCAATTGTGTAATTGTTTTTCTCACTGTATTATTATAATGCTGTGTGCATGCATTAGATGCCATGAAGACCTACAAAACACAAATTACTTCATGTTCACCTTCCTACTTCAACTAACACCCTTGTAGGAGTCTCCTCAAACAGCCTTGAAGTTGCTTCACTTCAGGGAATGCAGAGGCAGTGCAAGGTACTGGGTGAAATGATTTATCCCTCAACTGCTTGGGAGTTCCTTTTTCACACCGTGGGCTCAAGCTTCCTAAATTGTTAATGGTTGTTGTGAGATGAGTCCTGGAAACATTACAGTTGTACACGAAGAAAGATATGAATTTTTTCAAACTAATCTCATATTATTCAATAGTAATGAGTGGCACAGAAGCTAGTCCTGAAAGTTCAGTTTCAGATTAAACTGACTTTGAGACTGAGTGTCCATTAAAGTTTAAGATTTCAAAATATATGTGTAGCATAAAACCCCTAAATTCTTCATGTGATATAAAACATCTGATGTGAGAAAATCATTAACAAATATTTCAATACAGCACATTAATTTCTAAATCTCCATAAGAAAACCTTATTACAGAAGTAATCCACTCTGTAATACCTTCCCCTAGTGCTGAAAGCAAACGATGAAAATCACATCAGAGGTGTGTGCAAGCATACCTTCCTTTGAGCAGGAGCATATTAAGTTTTATGACTAAGCTTCATTTATTAACTAGTCCATAGAAGATCTCAAACAGTTGAGCCATTACCGCCCTGAAAATAGATGTGATTTTCCAAAGCTTTGTTTTTCAGATGTATTCTTACTCCTCCTTCAGACCTAATAACAATACAAAATAATCTATTCCTCTTTGGAAAAAAAAAATGATTAAAAAAACAGTCTGCAAGTCATTCTGTTGACTGCATGCACTGAGGAAATTCTGTCAACTTGCCTAAGTACCTCCTAGCAGCCTGGTCAGATTGGTGTTCTGCTGTGTAAAACCCCACTGTAAAAATTTCTTCCTGTGTCACAGACCGTATGCTGGGATCCAGGACAGCCTTTGGAGATCTAAGATAGTCTTTAGCTACGTAAATATAAATTGCAGTCCTCAGAAAAGTCACCCAGCTCTTGCTTGGATCTTCAAAGAGCTTAAGTTTACAGCATTACAGTGACTTACAGCTAACAGTTGGTCATCCCTAAAATGACTGGGAAGCCCTGGCAGTATGACACAGCACTGTCAGTCTCATGTGCAAGCCTCATTGATGGCAACTGTCCAGATCTTAACCAGTGGCTTAACACAATCCCAATTGTGAGAGCACATCTTCCAGATGGGGTGCTGCAAAAGGCATGGCCATTACATTGCCCCCAAATGTGCCAGATGATGGACACACCACTGCTCCTTCTGCTTATGGAAAATCTATTTCAGTTTCCATCCCTACTTGAGCAGATCCTAAACCGTACATCTGACTGCAGATCCTTCCCTCCTCTTCTGTCACCTGCCCTGGTAAGACAGGGACTTCTTCATTCTTGGGTTTTGTTCCTGTTGTGGATCCACTTGCTATTGAATATATCAAAGCAAAGGGGGGGACAGATAGTGAGTGTGAATGTGTCCATCTGTCATACTAAAACTAGTCCCTGTGTATTGACATCAGACATTTTATCAAATGACTGTTTAATGTAAAATACACCTTGTGGGAAGAATAAGGCAGACTGTCTGCTCCAAATTCCAATTGCAGATTTTCAAGGTATGAATAACTTAAAGGAATTTGATTACAGTGACCTATATTCAGACTGTTCATTCAGTTACATCAGTCCAAAACTGCACTGCAGGATGTCTGGTGCCATATGCTGCCTTCCAGCATGCCAGTCGATGAGGCAGTCAGAAAGGTATTGCACTATTAAACTGCTTCTCCTGGGAAAAAAAGAAGGAAGGAAGGAAAGAAGGAAGAGGGAGGGAGGGAGGGAGGGAAGGAGGGAAGAAGGAAGAGGGAGGAAGGGAGGAAGAGAGGAAGGGAGGAAGGATTTCAGGAAGGAAGGATTTCAGGAAGGAAGGAAGGAAGGAAGGAAGGAAGGAAGGAAGGAAGGAAGGAAGGAAGGAAGGAAGGAAGGAAGGAAGGAAGGATGGATTAGAAGTCCATCCATTGTGAGAGGGTGGGGTGTGCTTGGCTTTGCTGAAATCAGATCACTCTTCCAGTTTCTACAAAATGTGTTTGTCACAGCATTCTCTGCTTTGTTTTTTTATTTTTTCCCCTATTTTTTTCCCTTTTCTGCTTAGTTTGGGTTCTTTTTTCTTAATTTATCCAAAGGAAACAAAAAATACTGAAAAAGTTAAATAAAAATTTTAAGTTAAGTCGCATTTCCAGAAATTTACAGGCCAGTTTCACATCCAAAGATGAGAAGGCAAGTTTGAATAATCTCTGAAACGTAGTATGAAGCCCTGCTAAAACTCTGCCAAGCCACCAGCACTTTCAATAATATCAATATTGCACTATTGTACTGTCAGAGAACTTCAGTCTGGCTTTACACCAGCTAACTGTCCCTGTGGCTCTGCTGGCTCACCAGGGCTAGGGTTTTCACACCACATGGTTCCTCACTCGCAGGAAATGGTCACTAAATCTCTCTATAGGATCTTAGAGGTCCCCAGTAAGATACACATTTGTCTAGAGCTCTTCCAGTAATTTATTGCACCCATTCCCTCATTCCTGGGAAGTGTAACATTGGAATTGCTCCTTTATTCCCAGGAACTTATCAAAGTAATGTAAACCTAGGCTGTGCAGAGGTTTTGGAGGAGTAGCTGCAGTCCCAGAAAACTCTAGGAAAAAAAAAAAAAATGCTGCAATTCCCACTCATTGCCTCATCCTGTCTTGGTATCACACACCTCTCTTGCAGGGATGGGCAGCATATTCGGTGGGGGAAGGCAGGAGGAGGTCACTGAGATACACTTTCCCTAAGGTTGGAAAAACTCAGGTTGCTTGACTGCAGATTTCTCAGGGGAACAGGCAGATCCCCCCACGGCAAATGAATTTTGCTTTCTAAGATAAAGCAATGTTTTGATGATGATTCCCAGTAATTAGAAGAAATATACAGCATGTCAGTAAAGCTGATATTTTAATCAACTGCTCTGTTGAATAATGAAGCTGCTTGGTTTTTTCCTCTGGGCTTAAGTAAAAGGGAAAACACATAAAAAATAAGGATTTTCTTTTCTGTTTGAATTCTATTCAATTTTATTTTGACTGAATAAAGAGGAAAACAATGAGGGCCTTAGAAAAGCCAGTCTTATCATTTCAACTAGTACACAAATATTTCGCTTTTGCATGAAAACTGATGATACTGAAAGTGGTGTTAAAGAACAGAAATCTCATATGTCTACCAGTTGCCAGCATTTTTACTAAAATCCTTTTTATTGCTATTAGCAGCCTTTCTTAGGTCCCAAGCTTCCCACAAATTTCTGTTTCTGCGTGGGAATCTATAGGAAATCAAAACTCAAGATGTTTTGAGGAAACAAAAAGTATTAATATTTTTGCATATTTAAATAATATGGAAAGGTAAACAAGTCACGGAATTTTATTCCTAGAACTATTATTAATAATCCTGCATACTTAAGCTGAGGAAGGCATTATAAATTATTCCTAAGCACAATATACTCATTAAGTTGAATGTTTTATAATTTCATATTTTCTCAGAGAGTGTAATCTGTTTTACTTTCAACTCAGCAGATTAAAATAATCTCTTGAGGTCCTGCCAAGAAAGAATTGTACAAATACTTCAGCGTGCATATTTACACAAAGCTTTGCTAGCAGCACCTCTGTATCTGCAAAGCAGCATTGCTTCACAAGTCAGTCTGGGAATTTTATTTTCCCTTCATCCACCAGGAGTATCCTCAATAATGAATGTTTTACTCATAGTTCCCACAGTTGTTTAAGAATACCACAAACACTTTATTACTAATTGAATTAATAGATAGCATGTGTCCTTGTTTCAGCAGCCTTTATTTTTGTGGACATTTTTCATAAACTCACAAACATTTTATGTTTGAAATGCTACATAATTGAATGTTCCCCATCTGGAATGTTAATACTCGGCATGAAGAAAAGGAAGTCAAAGTGAAAAAAAAAAAAAAAACCCAAAAAAAAAACCAGTAACAACATTTCTTTGACTCCCATGTCAGTAGCACCAATTAGCTGCATGAATTTTCCATCTGCTTTCACTAAAGAATAGGTGAACAGCTGCATCCTACAGGAAGACAACCTGATGCAGCCAACAGAAACTGTCAAGCACCTGATCATTTCCTGATAGCAGCTCCACTACTGCTGCAGATGTCAAATCACACTGGCTGTGCCAGCTAGCTTTGTACAAACTCTACTGAAAAAAAATTGCCACAGTTTTGCTTTCTCTTAGTGAAATCTCTTTGCCTATTGATCTAAGTGGTTTGTATTTGTATTTTACTTTATGTCCATTGGATTGGATGGCAAAACGTATGTCTGGAAATTTATGGGCTTTACAGTCTCTAAACAATAATGACACCAAACTAATGCTGCAAATTAAAGAGAGATTAATGATTTTATTTGGCACGGTCTAACGCTGCTGTTAATTGGTAATATATATTGTGTTGGGCAGTTGCACCTAATCTATTTATTTTCCTGACAGAATATCTATCACTCTGCCCTTATGTTTCACAGAATATCATGCAAACTTTGTATTCCTCAAATTTAAAAGGAAACACTATTTTAGACCCTCCTCCTCCCCTGGAAAATGAAAATAGCCATTACAGAGATGGATAACTTCAAAATGTCTGACTAGCTGACTTACAGAAACTGAAGTACTGACATTTTTAGGTCTTTTGTATGAAGCACAAAGTTCCTTGCAGAACACCCAGACGTTTTGCAACTGCCTCCTGCCAAAATTTGTGAGGGAATACCTTTCTCCTTCTTCACTGTGGAAGCAATCTTCCTAATCACATGGCATTGTTCAGCTCTCTGTCTGAATCAGTGGAAGGCTTATATGGAGATAAGACCATCTGTGGTGTGAGGCAGAGAGTGAGAATGCTTTCTGGAACTGTCAGGGGAACTAGATTTCTGATCTTTTTAAGCTCAAGGATTGTGAACCCTTTAACTTTGACCTCTGTTATCAGGAGATTGCCTAACTGTAAAAACTGCCTGCCTTATAAAATTTCCTGATAGTACACCTGGGGTCTGCAGAGCAGTGAATACAAGACCCTCTCAAAGACCATCCTTTAGAACGGCTTCCAAGATCTATATTCCTTCTAGTTCCAAACAGTTCAATAAATTGTCTTTCTCCCCAGTTTCTCCAGTAATCATCTAGAAGAACTGTTACATCAGAGGATTTGTTATTGTACAGGCATTCATGCACTGTGGCTGCAGCCAGGGTTTGCTAGCAGAAATAGGGAGGAGAGAGCCATATCATCTTTTGGCACAAAACCACCAATTATTTTAATTTTGATTGATGGTGTTTTAAGTAAAACTGAAGAATGGGAAATGTATATCATTGGTATTCAGCAAACTAAATTTGTGATAGTGATTATTAAAATTCAGCACTCACAAGACAGAGATAAAAGCTAGTTCTTTTATGGTATGTTTTTGTAGTCCTCAAAATATCCAATTATCTGTATCTATGAAAAAGCATTGACTTTTTAAATATAAACATATAACTTTAAAATATAATATCTGAAGCTAAAACTTCAGATATTTCTTAAGACATATTTAAAGCCTTGAAGACAAGCATATGGATGACTAATTTTCGGATCTTGAACTATTAGGTTTTCTTGCTATCATGATTCTTTTTGATCAGAATCAGAAACATATAATTTATGTGTACCTTCTCTCTTCATAGTCCATTCTGTGGCAGACTATCTCCATTCTGTGTCTCTCGCAGGCAATTGCCCTTGTCAATAACTACAACATGACGAAATTACACTTTAGATCTGAGAATAGAAGATTATAATAGGAGATTCTGTAATTAATTTTCAGAGCTAATATCCATAAACAAAAGATTAAGCTTCAGCAGATATTCTTATTCATTATTAGAGCTATCTGTGCAAGGTTTATTCTTGGCTCCTATTCAACACTTTCTACACTTGCCTTATCTGTATACAGACCCCTGTTTCAAAAGATTTAAAATAGGTCTATCATTGTCCATAAAACTAGTTCCTGATATTTGGCTTTTGAAAATCTGCATCTATTCAGTAATTTCCCATCTCTAGTTTACCCTCCATAAACACTTTTCATGCACCTAGTCATTATTAGTATCCTGTAAGAGTGTAACTCTCTTTTTAAGACTCTTTTACAATGACAAAATCTCTGATAAGGACTCCTAGTATATCAAGCTTTATCACTATAACCCTGCTGTAACAGCATCCCTCCACAACACACAAACAAAGAGCCTTTTGAAAATTGTTTCAGGTTGTGCAAAGTATCCATTAGATAGACACATAAAGTACATCATATATCCACATTGGATAGCAAGAGAGAATGGGACATTATGGCAAAAGCAGCTCTTTTTTTTTTTTTTTGTGAGGGTCTGTCCAACTGAATCATTTGGTTTTGCTTACTGACTCACTGGATGAACCAAATGCTGCAAAGTAGGAAATTGTGTCAGACAGAAATGATGAACAATAATTCAGTTAGTTATAAGGTGAAACACACTCAGCTGTATTACCCTGCACTGCTTTATTCAGAAAACAGAAGGATAGTGAACCTGTTGAGGGAAATTTATTTTTATTTCTTTTGGTGTATAATTCCACCCATTTTGCAGTGTTTAAGCTCTTCACATCTTGTCAAGCAGTAAAAGTTCCTACTCTGAAGCATCAACCTGCATGTGTCTAGACACAAAGCAAAGTTCTTTTAATTCCATAATTGCCACTATATAAAACATATACACCAATATATGGCATCAGTCACCAGCTTCTTGGGTCTTTCCCATCAAGTGCAGGGCTCTGCTGGGAGAAGTGTTGGACTAATAAGGAAATATTTGATGCATTTCTTATTAAATAGATTGCCTTTCATTTAATCCTTATGGCTGCTGGCAGGCTAAAGGCTAGCAGTAGCAATAACACACCATCAGACAAAGGTGGATAAGGGGTGTTGTAATGGAAAATTGTGTATTCACATATGTGGAAATATACCAGGAGAAAGAAAGAGAGCAAAGAAGAGAGAATGAGTGGGAAAGCAGAGAGAAAAAAAAGACTGGTCATTCAAAGGCAGGAGAAGCAGTGGTTGAAGGAGCAACTTATTAGCAGCAGACAGCTCTGAGAAGCTCCACTGGGGAAACAGAAAGTACAGCTCCAAGGCATTGCTGTGAAAACCATTGGCTGTGGTGTCAGTTTTGATGTGGTTCTGTCTGTGTCTGCTGCTGTGGCTGTGTGTGCTGCTCACATCACTCCCACAAGCCTGAAGGAGAAGGCAAGCTCTGCAGTAGCATTGGGTAGGTGTAAAAAAACCAGTCAACAGAGCCAGTGGACTGAGAGGGGGAAGGAAACTTCTGCCTGTGGGGGTATGGCAAGACTGTCCCAGTAGCAATTCATCATTTAAACCACCAGAACAGCAGCTGAAGCTCCTCCAAACAGTAATCTGTGCTGTGCTGTGCTGTGATTTAGAGTGTCTTGAGTACACAGGCTTGTGCCAGAAATTGTCAGCATCAGTGGAAATGTGTAATGTTGGAGTGGAGGATTTGTGCTAGCTTTACACAGGAAATTGCATCGTTTATCATAAAGATTCCTTAAGAAAGAAAGTGAAAAGATAGTGCTTCAGTGACTAATTTCAGGCACTACAAACTAAGAGAAAGGAAAGAGATACCCAGTGGATGTCAAATATGTTCATATCAGTCAACCAGTTTTTGGTTTTTTTCCAGTTTCAGTGATATCATTATTATATAAGCAAAATCAAACATTATAAATTAATTTCTCATTCTATTAATCAAAGCAGTGGGACCCAAGGTATGACTTACTTGCTATGTGTAAATGACAGAGACTAAAAGAAGTCAAATTAATTAAAAAGAGATTAAAACATTAATTGATAGTTTTTTCCATGGTTGCAATTTTTTCTTATCACCTATGCTCTTTCTTGATGCACTCAGTGTAAAACTAATGCTGCTGCTTGAATCAGTCTTCCAAACTCTTTTCAAGTTCTACTGTGCACTCCAATCTTTAAAGATAAGCACTTAAACAAAATGTACTGTGCCACTGGATTTACTGTGAACCTCTTAAAGATTCTCCTGGTCAGCAAACTCACTTGAAACTTGACAATCCAGCCCTTTTTTTTAAGTTGTAGAGGACCTAATTTAAAATCACTGGAGAAATCAAACATAGGAAATTAAGGCAACAAATCAGCAGAGGAAAGGTGAACAGAATTAAATGGTCAGTGATTTAACAGATAGCATCTCTGATCACGGATACTTGACGTGAACTTCACCCCCCTTACTGCCAGTACTTCTGTAAGATCACTAGTGATACCATAGCATTTCAATACACATAGTAGGACTAAAAAGAATCTTAACATGTTTTCTTAGACTTCATATTTCTGCAGTGAAATAACTGAATATAAGCTATATCTTTAAAGAGATTTCCGTGTAACAATATTTCTGATGTGATCACCTAACAGGAAGTAGGCAATAACAGAACTGTGTCCAGATATATTTTTTCCCTTTGAAACCAGGTAAGAACCCATTAATTTAAGCCCTGCTTTCATAGTCTTGAAACTACTTACAAACTTGGCAAATAATTTTTGACTTTAAAAGACCCCCAGACCTAAAGCTAAACAGGCAATCTTCGAAGCAGTCTTCAAAAAACCAAGGAAGAAGCATCAATGGTACCTACGCCCTTTTCCATTTTCTGGGTTGGTGATATGGATGCCCACCAGGGACCACCTCTCCCGTCCCCCTGATGATCATTTCACATAACATCTCTTGCAGCAAGCTTCTGTCAACACTCCAGGGTGCTCCATCTCCCTGTCCACATCTTGTCACCCTTACGGCGCAGTGGCCTCGATTCGCTCGTGTCCAGCAGAATAATGTCCCAGACCAGGCTGGGAGCAGCCCTGCCTCACAGGCCAGCCATGTGTCTGGGGCAGCAGCACTCTCCTGGGCACTCCAAGCTCTGAGACTTCTCAGACAGGAGAGGATTGAACCCACACCTCGTCTCAGCCATCGAGCAGACCAGTCCCCAGACTACCAGATGAATTGCCACTGCAGTGACACGAGTGCTAAAAACCCTCCCAACAAAAGCAGACTCCACTCGATATGAAGCAGAGAATGTGAAGTTTGCCTCTCCTCACCCCTGAGCCTCCAGACCTCCTTACCCAGGCTGTATCACACATAGTGTTATCCTTCGGATGCAGTCTCAAATGACTGCGGTTAATCACTTGACTTTTTAAGTACTCCATCCATCACCCAGTGCCAACCCCAGGCCTCCAAAGTCAGCTTTCTGCAGCTCACCGGGATTATCACCCTCTTCGATCTTCTAGGGAAGCTGTTTCTGTGATTCTCACTCTAATACGTTTCAATATAGACCTGTCAGGCTGGCAAAGCCCTAACACTTGATTTGTCTAAGGCAGATAAGCACTGTTTGAACAGGCACACGGGGGTCCTTCACACCTATTCTTTCTCGAAATATTTAGGAGACAAAACACTTGCACAAAGCAGGAGAAACGCAGAACTGCAGTGACTTGTGAGTGATTAAAAATAGCATGTCATGGGAACTTCTTTTTTCTCCCCAAGTCTGGTAAAAAGAGAGAAAAGTAATTACAAATGCACTGTCCTGTTTTACACAGGACTATATCTGAACCCTGAGATACAGTCATGAACTGTCAAATCACACACAGAGGCTTTCATAGGATGGAAACCCACAACTCTCTAATGTAGTTTAGGTCTTTGGTTTTGCTTTTGGGTGTATTTTTTTCTGCCTCTCTCTACTGACTCACATATAAAAATAACCTTAATTTTTTTCTTCTTTGCATAAAATAGCCATTCTTAATTTTCAAATAATTTAAGAGGAATATATTTTTTCATAGAGCTTTTGTACTTTATTTTTTCAACATAGCCCTGAGATAGGCACATGAAAAGATCTCCATGATGCTATCTCAACCTACTCCCATTTAACAACCTCAGGTGAAATCCTGGCCCATTGAACTTAATGGTATTTTAAGGTAAATTGCAATGGCATTGGACTCCTTACTTATTTCCAGGGAAAGCCTAGAATAATCTATCAACATATGTTACACTTTGAATGTAATGGATGAAAACTCTTTAAGAGCGAACTCAATGTCTCTGGTTTCTTGCTTGCTGCTGCAATTCTATTTAATTTAAATTCTGCAGTATGTATTTTATAGGTGCCATACAATGCCAACTGAAGGTTACCACAATAAAGCAGAAAAAGATGAGGACTACAAAGACATTGGCAGTGTATTTTAATTCAGCTGAAAAGAAGTGACTTCTGCTTTTATCATCCTTTGTATTTGGCAAAGGTTAGAGTTTATCTGTTTCACAGGCTGCCAGAATGCTGAGCAGATCCTGCCATTGTCTCAGTGAACACTGAATTGCATATTAATTGAAGATCTAAGGCTCTACATCAAACAATAGAAGTGTAACCAAACATTGCAGACCTGGGACAGGAATGCCTCTAGAGCTAGATGGGAATGTTTGATTTAACAAGGCCCTTTAAATGTTTCCTTCAGAAACATTGCTAAATCCTTTGAACTTTGACAGTGTTTTGCTACTAGCTGCAGCTAACAATTATTTTCTGGAGATCAATCCAACGTGCTTACTTAGTGGTCATATCCCAATGACCAGAGTTAGGAACAGCCCCAGCATGCCAGGTCCTAGGGCTGCTTGAAACAACACATCATGCAGAATAAACCCCTGTGAAGCCAAGTGTGTTCTTACTGCTCCATGATGAAAGGACAAATGAGATGAGAGCCATGAGAAGAGCTGCCTCTCATCCTTCTAGGAGGTCCATGAGTGTCCAGAGCACAGAAATCAGCTGCCAAGGGGGAGACATAAACCAGCCAAGTGGCATTCACTGCTTGAACAAACAGGTGAATTCAGCCACACTGTAATGCACTGAGAATTTCTATCAGACACAGAAAAGCACACACCTCCTGGATATCATATAGTATTTGTGCATACATAAAATAGAAGGAAGCAGACAGAACTGAGCACTTCTCCAGTAAGAGACACTAAAAATATAATGTGTATCACTAGAAGTGGAAAAAGGGAATAATGCCAAGGAATTTAATGGATTCGAATCCATATAAAAATTGGCTTCATAATGATTACAACATATTTAAGTTTCACAAATTGATCGAAGCTGTTTATCTGAAAAGATCTATTCTTTTATGGAAACTTGCATTGGCTTTGCAACTCAGTTCTTCTTTTTATAGTGCTCCCGATCTAAACAACAGAATTCCAGGATTTCTTAGTTTATTTCTTTATGTGTGATCCCTCCCAAGTGCAATTTGTTTGTTCAAGAAAATTGTGACTTAAATCCCCATTTAAACCACACAGATATAACTGGCAATAGTCAGTATCACTGTGGCTACTTAAGTGCCTTGCTTTAGAAGAGTCACAAATAGAGGCTAAAATGTGGATATGGTATCTTAATTACATGCTAGGTACCAGCACCCCTTTCAGATTCTGACTCCACCTAACTGTCCCCTGTGTACTCTGTGCCATTCACACAAGATGTTTTGCTGAACAAATCCTACACATCATTTTTCCTCAATATATTTGCAATGCAAAAGGTAAATAGTGCATAGATGTAGAAGATTTGCAAGTATAAGTGATTAATGATAACACACGTAGTTTTAATGAACACCCTTTGAACAGAGAATGGATGATAATCTTCAGCAAGCAATGGTGTAATTTTAGATATGGTCCAGAAGTCCAGGAATCAGACATTTGAGTAGGAAGTAGCTTAAAGCACTACGTATCTGCCATAATTTTAGACTCTGAATGCTGTAAATTGCAGCCAGGAAAATTTGCATCCCAGGGTTGGATATCATCCAGAGAATATCGTCAGGCTCCAACAACTTCTTAGAGACTTACCATAGCAACTTCCATCTCTACCTCACCCATACAGCTGACTCTTTCCTTCTGCCCAAACTTTGGGGATGCACTCAGATATTTCCAGGGAATACATAGACCATTAAGACTGCAAAGGACAGGTGAATGAAAAGATCTTAGGGTTCTATGTCTGTATTTGACAAACAGACCTTAAGTGACGGAAGTTTATTGAATTTTTATTTCTTTTCTTGTGGGCCTATAACTGATGTGTTACAGAGACAGTCCTGCAGCTACTGAAGCCAAAATAAAGAGGTAATGGGTTTGACCTCTTTGTTACCAAGTGTCTCCTCTATATAGCTGAACTCACATAAAACCTGTGATTCTAAGATACAGCAATAAAAGTACGGAAGAAAAATGGGATTTTTTTTTTTTTTAGATATGTGAGATAAGGGAGGTAAATTCAATGAGCTGAGACTTGCTCTGTATAAAACCTATACACATTTCTCCTATCACTATAGCAAAATGATTTTGACTTCTGTCTATATTTCATCAGATTCTTCCAGATATTGGTTTACTTCATAGTTACTATTTACAGACACCAGCATTAGACAGGCTATATATTCTAAATAAATCATGCTTAGTGCTGCTGTTGAAATATTCGCTTCCATAAACAATGAAGTGTGTGCAGGAATATTATCTCTCTACAAAAAAAGTTATAATGTAAAACTTGAGTTCCTGAGATAGAAGATACTCTTCGTGATTTCACCACAGGTTCAGAGGTGACTAACAAGCCCCACCCTGACTCAACATCTAACAATACAAGCATGCTTCCCAGGTAATTCTTCCAAGACAAATTACAACTTCAAAGGCAAGAGTAGCTCCATTCACAAAATAGGTCAACCACAAGAGCTGTCAGATGGAAGAAAACATAGCAAGCAAGAAGCATGGCAAAATGGAAAATATGGAAAATATTTTTTCAGAGGGTGATATGTACACAGCAAAGTCAATTGGAACTTATATTAAAATCTTTTACAGAGTTTCACCTATATATTGCCACACAAAACGCACATTTGTTTTTTTTTTATTCCCTCATTCACCCCTACACTAATTCAGTCATGGTATTCCAGTCACATAACTTAAATGCCATTAGTTATGAACTGGAACACTCTCTTCCAAAAAAGGTGAACTGTTTAGCCAGTTTGGGAGTAATGGTTACACAGCAGTCCCATTTGCACCAATTTGCGTTCAATATATTACCCCTTCTTCAGAAATTATTGTCTTCCTCCTGTTCATTTCCTTGCAAAAGGTATTAAAAGTGCCTCCTATTCTTGTGTACAGCCACCCTTACTTAATTACTTGTGCAGCTACACGAGCTATGCTAATAAGGCTAATTGAGTTTTTTAAGTCACACTGTAAACTCATCTATAGAAGTCTACTGATCTAAATATCTGGTAAGTTTTGCCTGCCTTCTAACAACCTATGGACATAATAACAGAAACACTTGTTTGACAGCACAGTACATACTGTTTTACCATCCTACATTTAGAAGGTGGAGAATTTGGGTCTATTGGTTACAAAATAGATGTGGATATTCAGAACTCATCCAATTCCTTTCTATCTTTTCTTTCTTTCTTTCTTTCTTTCTTTCTTTCTTTCTTTCTTTCTTTCTTTCTTTCTTTCTTTCTTTCTTTCTTTCTCTTTCTTTCTCTCTTTCTTTCTTTCTCTCTTTCTTTCTCTCTCTCTCTCTTTCTTTCTTTCTTCCTTTCTTCCTTTCTTCCTTTCCTTTCTTTCTTTCTCTCTTTCTCTCTGTCTCTCTTTCTTTCTTTCTCTCTCTCTTTCTCTCTTTTTTCTCTCTTTCTCTCTTTCTCTCTTTTTCTCTTTCTTTCTTTCTTTCTTTCTTTCTTTCTTTCTTTCTTTCTTTCTTTCTTTCTTTCTTTCTTTCTTTCTTTCTTTCTTTCTTTCTTTCTTTCTTTCTTTCTTTCTTTCTTTCTTTCTTTCTTTCTTTCTTTCTCTCTCTCTCTCTTTCTCTCTTTCTCCCTTCAGCAACATAGGCAGCACTGGAATACCCAGCATGCTTGTTTCATTATATTTCCTCCCAAAGAGGAGCCCTAAAGAGACATTTCTTTGGCTGCTGAATGCCCTGTATTTTCTCTCTTCACTAATCATGCATACTGTGCCATGTAGAGTTTGAACTGTTAAGCATAGTGCGATTCACTTTCTTATGTGAAAAAAAAAAAAAAAAAAAAAAAGCAGGACTGCTGCACTTCACATCAAAATCAGTGAGTTTGTAACTGCTGGGACTTTTAATGATTGATGAGAGCTTTGGCATAGTTTCTGTTTGGAAAAGAGGGCTTTGAACTGGTGGATGAAATACCAAGAGGAGAGACTTACATAATGGGCCCATCTCCCCTAATCTCCTCACCAAAGAATACACAAGGAAGAAAAACAAGGAGTCCCTTGTAACTCTTGCAGTGACGAGCGTCTCATTTAATGTATTCAGTTACTTATTAGTAGGCCAATATAAATCTAGCACAACAGTGTGCAAAGTCAGCAGGGGGTCTGAATCCTGATGTTATTTTTCCCACCACTGAATAAATGATCCCAACCACCAGCTTCAGAAGCTCATCCTCATTAGTATGTATGAAATGAGCGGAATAAGCACTGAGAGATTTATATTGTTCTGTATTCAATTTAATTAATAAGAGACGGTGCTGATTTCTGGAGGAAAGAAAGAGGCAGTGTCCATAGATTACTGTTCACCTTTCATTGTTCTTAGTGATAAAAATCTATCACAGCATGGCAGCCTTAAAAAGTACACTCATCGTTTTCTAATCCTACTGACATTCATTAACCAGACCTTTTAGCAACATGCATATTATAATCTGCCACCATCACTAAGGTCACTGTAGAGTTCTCTTTACAAGCCCTCTACTTACAAGGTTTTATAACTCTGACAGAAAATTTAAGAACAACCGAGGAGTAGTTCTTGCTATAGTCTTGTCCACTTTTAAATTCTGGAGACATCTAACCAAAAATGAACAACATAAATGCCAAACAAAACCAAACCAAATCAAACAAACAAAAACAAAAACAAAAACAAAAACAAAAACAAAAACAAAAACAAAAACAAAAACAAAAACAAAAACAAAAACAAAAACAAACAAAATAAAACAAAAAAAAACAACAACAAAAAACCCACAAACAAAACCCCCAACTACCTGTCAGTGTCAGATATTGGCCTGACAGCAATTAGTACAGGTTAAGTCACTGTGAAAAGAGTTCCCAAGAGGCATGAATGATAAATTCCTTTAATTAGCATGAAGTAGATTGTGGGGAAAGGTGGGTTTTGTATGTTTTATCTGGCATACACAAAGACAACCCCAAAATCAGGACTTGAGCTTGAAAACTGCTGTCTCACTACACTGAAGTCAGCATGGTCTCACTTACTCAAGTGAGACCAAGACTTGAACCAGACTTTACAGTTTAATACCTAGAGGTCTTTTTTATTCTATTTTACATTTATGGTTTTCCTAGTTTTCTGTTTTCACAGAGTTAGGAGGCATGGTTATTAACTGGTTAATGTTACCGATTTTGCCTTTTGAATGATGTTCAGGTCCCATGAAAGTCAGTGACAAAACTCCCAAAGACTTCTCTAAGTCCACTTCTTTTCCCCAAGCACTTTAAGCCACATCAAACACAGCACATTTATAAATACATTTTGATTTTTATTTAACTGAACACTCAACTTAAAGATTTCAATTGAACACAGGCCCAAGCAAAAATGTAATACTCCAATATCAAGTTTTATTTGTGTCTTTGACACAGTGTATTAGTAGATATTAAAATGCACGTATGTTTTCTGCTGATTTTCTATGAACAGTAATGCATATTCCACACAGGGCTGAAAGTACAGTCCAAGAAACATCCACAGGAAGTTCTTGCCAAAAGAGAGGAACAATGTTGTCTTCAGGACAGACCAAACAAAGAGTTAGTCACCAAAAATATTGCTATAAATGATACCCTGGGCAAGAACATGTTAATTTGTTTTTCAGCTAGTGGGAGTTTCATTACTGATGGCACACAAACGAAGATGCCTGTGGTTTACTGCATGCAAGCTGATGTTTTCCTCCACGTTTCTTCTTCTTTATGCATAAGTCTTGCACTTCTTCCAGCTATGAGGCATTCTTCTTCATCTACTAGACTTCCACACATGAACTGGTACACTCTAAAAGACTGGTAAAAAGTCTGGTATGGTGGGTTACAGAAAGGAAAACGGTTTGAGTCAGAAATCAAATATTCCAACAGTGGAAACCCTCTTTCCACGGTGAGTTAAACAGACTTCTCCCAGCAGTCAGTTTCTGCGTGGTCTCTTGTCCTTTATGTTGAAACAGTGATTAATCTTCCAAATGGCTTTCGCTCACTTCCTCTCAGTTTTGTTGCGCTAGTATTAGGGCAGCAGAGTGACTGAAACTCATGCAGGCAGGACTGGAATGTCTAGGCTGTGATTTACCTGGGATAGTCACAGTTGGGAGCAGCAGCTAGGTAATGATTGCCAGGAATGAGCAAACACAGGAAGTCTCTGCTCTCCTTCCCTTGTTCCCTGTTAATAGTGCAGGCTTCATTAGCAAATGCTTTTCAGCTCTAACAATCACCAGGAAACTCCAGACTACCAGGAGCCTAGAAGGAGGGAGGAAGGGAGGAGTTGCACCTCTCATCATCTTCATCAGATGAGCCAGAGGCTATCACATCTGCATTCAGTAAGAAACATCTAATTCCTCACCTACCTGCATGAGGTCCAATGCAACTTCTTATTGAGTCAAACCCTTTTGAATACAAGTACCATTGGCAGAGTACAGATAATTATCTGGAAAAATCCAGACTACCAAATATGTGTCTTCAGAATTTTTTATTACTACTTTCCCCCACTGAATGTTATATAGCAAAAAGCCAAAAGAGAGCCCTTTCTACACCAGTTAATGGAAGTAGAACTAGAAACACCTCTTAGGAAAAGGGATTGTGGACAAGCAGATAAAGGAAAATATACATTTCTGCTCTTCTCCTGAATATCTTTTTACTAGACAGCATTCTCAGAAATCACTGAGGAGACCCCATCAACTTCCCACTGTAACCCATAAAAACCACACTGTGCTACAAACTTATGGCTCATCCCATGTTTTCTATTTGAGACAAATAAATCTCTTCTCGGTGAGAGACCAGGGACATTAAGTCAGCCTTAGTGAGGGAAGGTGCACAGGGAGGATGCGAGAGACACATTTCCTTTCACCAGCTGATTCCACCTTGCTCACAGCTGTGAGCCAAGGGGAGCCAAACTCCATCCAGCCCACCCGTCAGAGTGGTGACTGTCAAGCTGCTGCCTTTCTAGACTGATCCCGTGTCCCGGAGCACTGTTATTTCCTGGTTATCCTGTGCCACTCTTTCCATACCGAACTGGGTCAAATAACTCATCAGGCTGTGTTAGGAGGTGACTGACACTGATGAAAACCACTTTGCTGAAAGCAGGACACAGCTTCTTCCCAAAGACTGTGTCGTGTTGTGTCTTTCAACACATTTTCCGTCACTCTTGTGTATCTTAGCAGGCCATAATGTGCTTGACATCAGTTCCTCCTTTAGTATGTAAAAATATTCATATTGTTTAAAAGCAAGTGTAAACCTAGAGCTACACAGTCTCTCATTTCTTGCTGTTTTAATTCAGTAATCTTTCAGAATTGAAAGATAAAACCTGACTAAAAAGATAATTTTCGATCAGCTGCTCAATGGTCAGGGTCTGACCAATCCCATTCTTCTTTCATTGCTTTATTTTATCTGGATAATCTTTTGCTGAACATAGGAATTTGTTTCCATTCTCTTTGACCCTCTTTCTATGTATCTCCTTTCCTCATCACTCCTCTCTGGTTTTCCTCCTTCTTGCCCACTTCTATCTTCTCAGATGGACCCATTGTCCAGATTCTTCCATTTTATCCTGGCTCCTCTTTTACCTTCTGTCCTTCTCCTTCCTCCTTTTAGTTTGTCAGTTGCAAACTGTAATCAATTTGGGGGTTAAAAAAAAAGAAAAGAAAAAAATTAACTAGATAAGAGTTAATGCTATGAATTTTGTGTGTGTGTGTGTGTGTGTGTGTGTGTGTTTGTGTGTGTGTGTGTGTGTGTGTTGGGTAGAAGGACGGAATAAATCTTCTTTATTTCTAATACTGAAACCATTATTTCTATTTGGTAATTTGGTTTCTATTTGGTAATGTTGTATTGCCTGGCAATTCCAATTACTGAGTGTTCCTAAGGGCTCAGTTCCACTGAAGGGACACTGAAAGTAATGATTTTGATTTATTAAACAAACTACTTTTTATGCAAAATTGAGTTTGCTCTCAGTTTGGTGCTGTAATTGTACTTAAAACATTTTTATTCTAATATTTACTTGTTTCAGTGCTGTATTTTCAATTATGATGATTTTACACTTACTTACCCCATGTAGATATGAAACATTCATTTTTTGGGGGGAGCCACTGTGATGTTTCACTTTGAACCCATTTACCTACTGCAAGAACACAGGCAAAGCCACAAATAAATCTCTTCACTGTTATCCTTAAATTCTTGATCAAGCCTTCTTTAAAGGAGTCCTAATGAGAGCTGAGTATTTACCTAAAGAAAACAATGAATTTAACATAACTTTTCAATCAAAATACATTCTACAAGTTTGCAGAGAGTCTTTCAAAGAGACTTCTTCACTTACTCTCCAGACAGCTCAGTAGGTAGCATCAAACTAATTATACAGAGAGAAACAGCAGCTGAGAGAAACATTTTATTCTGTTCAGTTCCTCACTGTACCCAAAAAGGATGCAGTACATAAGAACAATGTTGGAACAGCTGGGCGTGTGGATCTTCTGAAAGAGTGAACTAAAAACACTGAGCACAATACTCGAAATTAAATCACCATGAAGTAACAGAGGAGCATGCTGTCTTCTGCCATAGCAAAGCTGAGGAGAAAGAGAGCTTGAAAACTCTCTTCAGATGTTCTCTCCATAGTTTCTGATTAATTTTCCTCTCAGAGACTCTAACTACAAGAGACTAATGTGAGATCATCCACATCCAATGTGTGAAGAAATTAAGTTTCCCTTTATGGAAAATCCAATAGAGTTCAATAGCAAATAATTTTTCTAGTGACTTGAACTTAAGTGCCTTTGGAATACAACAGATCAGTTATATTCCTGTTGTGGAGATCTCCAGGCCAGTTAAAAACTACCATAAAATCCCTTCCTAGTGAAATTTTACAAAACAGATCATTAGCAGGTGAAATCGTTACAGATGCACTGCCATTAATAAGATTATGTTAAACAGGAGGATTTGGCCCATGTGTGTTTAGAGTCATTTGATAATGAACCACTGCAAATTTCTGTTGGTTTTAACAACTGTTAAATTCTACTCCACTTTCCCATATTGATCTTACATGCTCTGTTGTTTTCTCTGTTTTTTTAAAGGGGAGCCACTCCCTTCACCATATGGTCCAGCCGCTATCCACAGTTTTCTCTGCTTATTTCACCATCATGTAACACTCTCCTCTTCTGGGAACTAGATGACACAGTGACATGCGAATGTTGCTCACAGCGCAACATGAATTTCTGCTGATTTTTCTGGCACAGTACAGCAGGAGCTGACCAGGGCAGCCTCCTGCATAAAACATCTGCTCTGCAGCCTTGCTTACTTTCCAAAATCCTCCATAGCTGTAAAGACCAACCTGCACAGAACTGGCACAGAGACGCTCTGGGCTCCCTGTAGAGGCAAAACCTTCACTGCTATTTCCAGTGAATATTACAAACTACTTTGCTGAACTTTGAATACTCTGGGTGCTCCTTGTTGAGCACATCCCATGCCAACACACAGTCATCTGAGTATCCACTTGGAAGATGTCTGAAGAAAGTGATTAAGAAAAGCAAATCTACATATGCCCTCCAGCAACCTAAAAATGTGGCATTTCTGGTAAGGTCCTTATTTATAGAAAGAATTTTGCAAGCATTCGACAACCATTAAAAATAATATCTATGGAGGAAACTCATTATTCTTAACCTCATCTCATTTTCCATGTTCAGAAAAAGCAGTAAAATGTCTAGCATTCATACCTATAAACTATGAGCCTGACTCTGCACGAGCTAATTGGACAAAAGACCTATTGCACTCCACACTAGGAGGCTGAGAATTGGACCTTGTTTCCTTTAGTTGCACTAAGTACAACCACAAGCTGATAAAAAAATCTACCCACTTGCAACCACATTTTCAGAATACAACTGAGTTTGATGAATTTCCCTGAAGTGGTTAAAAGAAAGATCTTATTTTTCTCTGTGTAGGAGTAATTACTTTGCCAGGCATTCAATAATCTTGTCTTGACACAAATCATATTTGCAGTTTGATGAGATTTCAGTATTGCTATAAGATTAAAGAAGTCAACACTTATTTTATATTAAGATGTGCCTGCACTCAATATTTTGGGTTTTTTTGTGGTGAAATATATGTCCACAAGTAAAAGCATCTCCTCTGATGCCCAAGCCAGAAAGAGGAAAAAGGAGTACAAGCCCTCCTAAGATCACAGCCTTTAAGTGCCTCGTGGACATCAAAACTATCTCATACCTTCCTTGGGGAAGCTCTGCCATTCGTGTTGTTTCTTGACAATGTAAAACTCTGCTGCATTTTGAGCTTTTGAGAGAGTGGCAACAACAAGCTGACCTCAATCTAACAGTAACTGGAATCAGGGAATGTTGCATATATTGCATGTGTGTGGAATGTTCTGGTAAGGAAGGTAATGAACGGGGATGAGCCCAGCGAGGTTGCCATTGCACACCTGCAGTACCCCAGCTCCTGAAAGCTGTGTCTAAAAGGATGCTGTTCCTACAGTCACACAGCTCTGGGAAGACAGTACAGTAGAAAACAGATATTATACAATGTGGGGCTCAGCACACAAATTAGGATCAAACTTAGTGCATTCCAACTGAAAGAGGCAGCTGCTGCCAGGGAAGGAGATACAAATCCCTTCCCCCATACAGGCCAGGCATCTCACAAACATATTTCACACGTGATTAGGAAGGAGGAGCAGAGGTAACATTTTCATACGAACTGTAGTCAAATCTTTAGTAAAGACCTATTTTGCAGAGGGGTTGGAAGGAGTTGGAGAAGTTCTCTACAGCCTGTGTGAATTGTTCAGATCGGGATTTTAAAATGCACAGCTCCATGGAGACCTCACCAGGAATTCCTGACTGGAAAACCCACCGCACTCTACCGCTGCAGCTGCCAAAAAGCAGGCTGTTAAAAAAAATATGTCTTTTCCCATCAATAACAGTAATAATTCCCTTCCCCAAGCCCATGTGAGTAGCCCACAATTGTTAACTAGTCAAGGTAAAACAAGCAAGGTTGTATCTCTGCTTTCAGAAAATCTGACAGCAGGAAGAATTGAGATTGACATTGAAGTTCCACAAAAATATACTAAAAAACTTGGTGGGAGAGAAAAGATGAGGAGAATAGTTCGTTGGATTGAAAAGTGAGAGGGCAAGGGAACAGGAAGCCAGGTAAAAAAGAGGGTGGGTTTCAAGCCATGAAGACACTTCAGAGTTTGTAGAGAAAACAAGAGGTAATGAAGGACAGAAGCGCGGGGTGTCATTTTGGCCGAGGGCTAAATAAAAAAAGGCTACAGTGCATGATTTAACTGAAGTTAGGTAGAGAAGGCTTGGAAATTAAAGATGGGGGGGGGGGGGGGGAAACGGATGAATGAAAAACAATTTTGGAAAAAACAGAACATAAAACTTCTGGTTACTGATGCCTTAGCTAGTACCGGTATCTTGTAAATAGGATTCTTTTAGTGTTGCTTCTTCTAGAACTTTCATTGTATGAAAATCTGGTCTTTATTTTTCAAAAGCCTAAATATAGGAGGAGAAACTATTCTCTGTCAGAGAGCCTTTTTTGTTTAATGAAGAAACGCAATGGTAAAATAAACCATTCAGTACTGCAGAAACATTTGTGAAGTATCTGAAGCACACAGTAAGGACCAAACCTGTGTCTGCTTCCAGTTCACGCCCACAACAAAGTTGGAGGCAGTTTTGAACACCTCAAAATGTATGCAGTGATTGAACATAATGATCAAATGTCAACCTTAGCTATTGTGAAATGGATATTCCCCACAAATCCTGACTATGTTCAGTCTCTCTTCTCATTTCCTGACAGAGGAAGAAGTACCATGATATGATCAAGGGCCTCTTTGTGGAAATGGGGTTAGGGGTCTTGGCAAATCAAGGTATATTCATCTGGTTTACCCCCCTGACACACACTTGGGTACCCAGAAATTATTTGTACCAGTTGAGTTTCTCTAATTGCTTTCAGATCTAGGAGAAGTTTGTTTCACTAAAATTTATCTGTCTCCAGCAATTACTCTGTTTGGTGCAGAACACACTTCTGTTTTAGATTTTCAGGGAAATAAAGAAAATATATATTCGGTCTTGGTTCTTTTGGTCATAAAATTACCCTAAGTATACACTCAGTTTAAACTGTCAGAAAGGAAAGAAGAAACTTTTTCTTGATACAGATGGATGTTTTCCCTTGTAATCTAACAACCAGAAATTGAATGGATGTGTGGTTAATTTTAGACCCAAATCAAATACAGAACCAAAACCAATGTCTTAGAGTCTTTTATTATCTGAAAACAAAAGACAGAAAAAAGCAGCTGCCATGAACAAGTAATTATTTTAACTTTAATGTCACACTTCGTGACCTGACAGCAATTCTCCTAGTTGCACTCTGTCCTTTCACTTATCTGGTTAGGAAAAAAAAAAAATCATGTTCAAGCAATTGCACATGTAAATGAATCCCCTAGAAACAAGATATCTTCGCGCTGAAACAACTTAGAGGCTCTCCTTGCAGCCTTAACTCCAGTGAGATCTGGAGGGTGGAAATCACTGTTAAAACTCATGAGGAATCGCGTGCCGCCGTCGAAGAAAGGAGCACGCAGATTTCCACCTCGCCGACCAGGAGCTGTTTTGCAGGGTTTACGCTCTGAGAGGTCAGCGGGGCGCGGGAGCCGGGACAGCGGGAACCACGAGGGCGCGCAGGGCCGGACTGAGGGGCCGGGGGCTCGGGCCCGGGCAGGGGCTGAGGGCACCGCGGGGCCCCGGGAGAGCGGCGGAGCCTCCGGCCCCGGGCAGGGGCTGAGGGCACCGCGGGGCCCCGGGAGAGCGGCGGAGCCTCCGGCCGCGGGCAGGGGCTGAGGGCACCGCGGGGCCCCGGGAGAGCGGCGGAGCCTCCGGCCGCGGGCAGGGGCTGAGGGCACCGCAGGGTCCCGGGAGAGCGGCGGAGCCTCCGGCCGCGGGCAGGGGCTGAGGGCACCGCAGGGTCCCGGGAGCGCGGCGGGGGCGGAGCGGGGCCCCTGCGGCGGGCGGGGGAGGAGCGGCGCCCGGCGCAGCCCCCGCACGGCCCCGCGGCCCGGCCCGGCCCGGCCCGGGGGGATTACCGCCGGCGGCAGCCCCGGGGGCCTCGGCGCGGCGACGGGAGAGGGGGATTAATGTATTAGCGCCGCTTGCTCCTGCTCCCGGCTGGGTCGGCTCCGAGACAGGGATTAGCCAGCCGGCGACCACCGGGGCGGGACTGAGACGGTGGGAAGGGAAAAAGGCGACAAGCGGCCGGCCAGCCGCCAGCTGCGGCCCCGTCCCTGCTGCCCCCGGGGGATGCGCCCGAGGGGGCCGGCCCGCCCCGGCCCTGCCGCGGGGCTTCGCTGCCGCCCCGGGCTCCGCAGCAGCTCCGGATCCCGCGGGGAAGCGGCGAGCCCTTCGGGGGGCTGCGGCCGGCTCCCCCGCTCCGCACCGTGCTCCCGCCCCTCGCCGCCTCCCCGCGCACTGCCGGCGCGGAACGACCGCGGTGGCTGGAGGCGGCGACAGCTCCGAGGGGACGGGCGAGTGCCGGGGGCGGCGGGACCCCTCCGCAGACACCTGCTCGGCACCAGCCCCGAGGTGCCGCCGACAGCGAGCCGCGCAAAGACGCGCGGCCGCCCCCCGCCCGCCGGGGTCCCTCACGCCCCGCCCGGCGCCGCCGCGGCTCCGCCCCGGGCCCGCCCCCCGCGCGTGCCCCGCCCGTGCGGCCGGAGGGGCGGGGCGGGGCGGGGCGGGGAGCGGGGCGCGCCCGCCCGTCCGCCCGCCCGCCGCGCTCCAGTCCGGGCTTTGTCTCCGCCTCCGCCGGCGGAGCCGCGTCCCGGGGACAGCGGGCGGGCGGCGCGAGACGGAGCGGCAGCGGCGGGAGAGCGGCGGGACACAGGGACAGACAGGGACAGAGAGACACAGAGAGAGGCGGCGGCCCCCACGTCCTCGCCCCGCACAGTCCAATGCCCGGCAGCTCGAGGCGAGCAGCGACTACGCTTTCCTGCCGTGGCACAGCCAGTGCCTCCAGCCTCGGAGTTTTCCTGAAGCAGCCGTCACACCGGGAGCACTTTTGGTAGAGAAGGGACCAGGAGACCCCGAAATGACTTACCTCCCGAGGCTCGACTGAAGGGGACTTACTGGAGTGGAACCGTAGTGGAATTTGGGTCTGGAGAGGAGTTGCTAACGCTTCTTTTTCCTTTTTTTTTTTTTTTTTTTTTTTTTTTTTTTTTTTTTTTTTTATTCTTCTCTCTGATCATTCCCCTCTTCGCCCATCACTGGAAATGAACAAATTGCGTTTGCAATTCAGAAAGTAGAAATATTAAATATACCATCCCCCGGGAAGCACACATGTAGTAATGACAAAGGATTGCAAAGGAGAGAGTGGCTCCAGTTTCCCAGAGAGATCCCCTAAAATGGATTACTAAATGGGACACTACATCAGCTAGTTGTCCTCTAGCTGCCCAGATACATGCACCGAAAAGGTACAGTACCCCCGTGTCCGTACCCCTGCCTTATGTTTTGGGATTGCTCGGAAGGGAAGGCTCCCGGATCGCCCGGCAGGCTCGGAAGGAGCGAGGGTGGTGTGTGGTTTGAGGCGGGCTGCTGCCTTCTGTCTCGGCATCGTTTGCAGCGCCTAGGGAGGAGGAGAGCCGCCCGCAAGTGCACACTCCGCGCTTGCTGTTGTCACTTTCCCGGCATTTCGTGGCTTGGTCTTTCTTTTCCCTTTTTCATTTGCCCCCCTCTTTTTCTTCTCCCCCTCCTTCTCCCAATTACCTAACACGTTATCCTCCCTCCCCTAGCCCTTGGCACGGCTCGGCTTGCATGCGCCGTGCTGGGGCTGCTCGCCTCCCGTGGCCGAGCCCCGGCTGGCGGGGGTCGCGCCGCCCGGGCACCGTGGGGAGCGGGGAGCCGCGGGACGCCGGGACCGCGCCGAGGCACCGGGCGGGGACCCCGGGGCCTCCGGGCATCCCGAGGGGCTGGGCGGTGGGGTCTTTGTTACGAGAACTATGTGTGCGCTCCGTGTAGAGGCGTAACCCCGCCGTCTCCGCTGTTCCAGGGGTGCACTTGGGTCGCGGCCGATGTATTTATTTATTGGTTTTGTTTGTTTTTGTTTTTGTTTTTTTTTTTTTTTCCCGAGGCTGTCGCTGCTTATTGGGGGAAGTGGCCGGGAATCGAGGCAACTTCTTCCGCGGAGCAGCCCTAGGCGCAGCCGCGGGCTTTGTTCGCGATCGTGGGCTAGGGCCGCGGGCTCGCTCCCCCGCCCGCTCCCCACGGACAGTGGCCGCCTTCCCCCCGCTCTGGCCTCGATGGAGGTGGGCTGCCGGCTGCCCTCCCTCAGCCCCGCCGAGGGTGGCTCTGGGGCAGGGATGCTCCCCGCCCCTCTCTGCCGGGCGCCTCAAGCCTCTTCCCCCGCGGGCCAGTGGCTCTGCCAGCCGCTTCTCCTTGGCAGGGGAGCGCAGGCAGACGGGCTGGGCAGGGCCAGACCCCTCCGTGGTCGCCCGGCGGGCGGGAAGCGGTGCGAGGCAGCGCAACTCTTCTCCCTCCGCCCAGCACTCACCCTGTCACTCCTTCAGCCCCTCTCCGCCCTCGGGCTCCGGGCCAAATGGGAGAAACGGCGAAAAAGAGAAAGTTTTTTTAATGGCGAGTAGCAGGGATGGCTGTCCAGGAGGGGCTGCGGGCTGGCGATGAGCCGCCCCGCAAACGCCCCGGGGCGCGGGGACCGGGAGCGGGGACCAGGAGCGGGGCTCTTTCCCACCGCGAATGCTGAGGTGGGCAGGGATGCTGGGGAGGGGACAGCATGGTGCTGAGGTGAGGAAAAGGATGCTGAGCAGGGGGAACAGGATGATGCTGAGCGGAAGGGATGCCGGGCAGGGGAGGGATTTCACCCCGCACGCACACACCCTGTCCCCTGATCTGCACGGTACGGAAGGCTCCCGGCTGAGGGCAGGGTGCCTCAGGAGGCTGTGCCTCTGTCTGCGGTGCGCTGGCGACACGGTGCCGGGGCACGGAGGGCGGCGGGGGCTCGGGCAGCCCCTGGGGCGGCCGAGGGTCAGCACCGCCCCTCGCTCCGCGGCCAGCGGCGGCCGTGAAAAGTTTGGGTCTCCGTCACGCGTGAAGAAAGTACCTGCTTCTTGCGAGGGCTCGGCCGTCCCACCGCCCCTTTCTTCGTGCCTGGCTGCCTGGCAGTCCGCGGGAGGTGTTCCCGGGGCTGGACCGGACGGCGTGCGGGGAAGCGGGGCTGAGGCTGGGGCTGCAGCCCGGTCACTCGAGGCGGAGATGCCCTTCTGCCCGTCGCCACCGCCTCTGTCCTGCCTGGCTCATCCCGGGGTGAGTCGCAAGGCAGTAACTGCTGGCTTTCCCTTAGGCAAATGGCTCTGTCTTCTTCTAGCCTTGGCCTCTTGTTCAGGGGATAATTTGTTCTCCTGTTCCTCTCCCGAGCTAATTGCTGCTTTTGAAGTTTGTAAACATGCACGTTTGTGCCAGCGTCTGTGCAGCACGGACGTTTAGCTGCTGCAGAAAATTATTTCACTGATAGAACAGCAAAATATTAAGGCTTTAGTTAGCTCTGTGATAAGCTGTAAAATATACCACTAATTCCTGACGCTGCAAGCAAGGTGAATGTTTCATTTTCTAAAGGCGCACACTCAGCATGCAGGTGCTGTAAATAACGAAGTGTTAAGTGTCCACAACCATTTTCTGCCATCGGGCTGCACGAAGTGGCTTATTATTTGACGTAGATTCTTCTAACTTGTTTTTTACCATCCAGCAGCGATATAATTACTAACTTGACCTCAAAGATAGCAACTAAAGGTGTGATTTTCCCCACTGTCTCTGCAAAAATCAATTCAGTGACTGCTTTTAGTGTGCATTCATTTAAGTGTCATCCAGTAAACCATTCTCATCCAAGTAATCTTTACTTGGTGATTAAATCCTTTGACATCGGTATGACAAAGTCCAGTGCAATCAGGCTCTTTTGATTCGAAATTCAAGTCTCAAAATTCATTGAAATTTTGCAGCTTTCTCTCATGGCAAGATTTATGCAGCTGTTATCATGTTAAGGGTTTCCTTTGCCATTTTTTTCAGATTAGAAACACAAAATAATCTTTCTATGGTTAGCTTTTTTTTTTTTTTTTTTTTTTTTTAATGAGACTGTTCTAGTGTGATAAAATTCAGGTCTGCTCCAACGAATCTCTTTCTTCATGGAATATGGAATTAACTTGAACATGTTTGAGAGCAAGTATGTGATTCAGTAGGATCGGGAAGGTTTGCCACTATTAAAGTACAGTTGCCAAGGTGTTTCACTGCTGTCTAGGGTATTCTTTTATCTGATAGGAGCCTGGTTTTAATATGGCAGCTTCCCACAAGTTACAAGACAGAGAGAACTAACTCTCTTTAAAGCCAAAGAATTTCATATGCATAAAAAAGTTGATTTCCATTCTCCACCACTCTTCACTGGAGAAAATCTCTGGCATTCATGGAAGCTTAGTTCACGAGCAGCCTTCCCAGATGAGATTTCTGCCTAAATGCCAAACAATATTTAAAATAGTAAGTAATACTCCAGTGTATATTTGCAACATTTGCTTTTCATGTACTAGGCACCAAACACTTGGAGCGCAGGTGAATGCTTTCAGAGACTACAAACTAGGTAGTCACAGATGTGTTCTGTGTGTTCTCAATTAGCCTACTTGAAAACTGTGTATTCTTACTTAATGGCAAAACAACCTTATCAACTGAACTCATCCTACTTGAACCAAAAATAATTGGGCGCTGACATCTATGAGGAGGATGGCTAGTTAACATTTCTAGCTGCTTGAAGATGAAAGTGAGTATTAGCCATAGACCCTTCTTTATGTTTGCAAATAGAAGCTTGCAGTTACCGGTGTTTAAGACTGAAGGAGGAGGTGGATCAGCTAAGAATGAGGAATTGCCTTCATTAAATTTTTGGAAAGAATAAAAAAGAATTAAAAAAACCGAAAAAAAGAAAGAGAAAAAGGGAAGGACAGGGATCAAATTAATGACCTGTGAGAAATCCAGACTAGAATTGTTTGCATTAGAAAGGAAGTAGGTGATTGTGAGCTTGCTTGTGCATGTTTTGTGAAGGGAAGGGGAAATTTGTCATCTTGTTTTGAAGAGCCATACATAAATACACATGAAAGGAGCTCGCATGGTTTACAGCAGGGGAGACATAAAATGTTTTAGGATTAAATTGACCTGAGCTAATACATGTCTCACATTCAGCATGTTTGCAAGAACACATTGTTATACTACTGAAACAAATGTTTTGTGTATAGTACCTGATTCCCATACGCTATAACAGAGTGCAGAAAACAAACAAGCCAGTAAATTCTGGAAAACAACACTGAAATTATATTGGATGCAGCATGTGTTAGAGAAGTTGAACTGTACTAAGCCAGAAGTTTTCACTATCCTAATTTGATACAGATGCTGCAGTATTTGACCTCCTACTCTTCATATATTGATGAAGTAAATCTTAGGCCCTCACCTTTTGCAGTCTCATTCACCCAAGTAAGCTTTTCTGATCCTGGAAAGCCTCGCCTGCCAGAGTAATTTTCTGTGTGTGTGTGTGTGTGTGTGTGTGTGTGTGTGTGTGTATGCCCCAAACTGGAAATACTGTTCTCTGCTGGGAATCAATACTTGCTAAGGACCTGAAGCTGTCCTGTGAGTACATTTGGTCTGGACTGATCCTTAATGTTAAGTCAGATCTAGATCTGTGTGTCATGGAGCAAGTTGCATCCAATAAAATGTCAAGCTTTGCTTGACAGGGCAACAGAAAAATAAGAGTAATAAGCAATGCTTTTTACTGGTGACCCTTTGAGCACTTTATGCTCATAAATTCTGTGTATCAGGATTATTCTTAGGTGGGTGAGACATTTTGGCAGTTAGATAAAGTCGGTAGCACAGAGCCCAACTGCTGATCAACAGCATACAGCAACTATAAACAATATTCTAACGCAGAAGTAAGCATCTGGGGGAGAGCCTGGACCTGAGCTTGACAGATCTCTAAGGGAATATTTTTATTTTTGTTCTGTTGCACCAGTCCCCTGAGTTAGGAATGGCTTTGATGCACGTAGGGTCTCTGGAGGTGGAAGTGGGCTACTCCAATCACATACCTGGCAGAGCAGTATTTTCTTTATGTGCTGTGTTACCCATGGCCATGGAAATAACTGAGTGTTAATGTTTCTGCAGTGTTTAGAGATCTCTAATTATCCATGGTGAAGGCTGCTTTGGTTTTGGGTCTTGATTGCAACATGTCAATATGGCAGCACGTGCCCAGGGCACAGCTTTAGGTTTTAAAGGGAAGAGTGCCACCTACTGTGTTATAATTTTAGATACTGCAGCTCCTGTGTGAGTTCTGGAGTTCCCAAGATTCTCGTTTGCCTGTTTTGCTTTAGCCTCTGAAAGATGTGAGAGGATTCAAAATTAAATGTGGTATGGGAACAGAGGCAGAGAAAAAATAGAAAAGTACAAAATTTGGGTATTCTGGAAGTCTTAGGAGAGGTTAATTGAAAGACAGGCATACATAGAAACATTTGCAGTTTTTGTCATTTCTGATAAAGACTGCTAGCACTGGAAACAGGGAAGGGGCTAAGAGATTTATGCTTCCCAAATAAAATAATCATGTTCTCAGCTTTCATGCACCAGATAAACATAAATGAGGCTGCCAGGTTTATGCCCTTTGAAATTTAATCCTGGCTATAGTTTATTTTTTAAAGAAATAGAATTAATTTTAAAAAACAAAACAAAAAAAACTCAACAAAACATCTTTCAGAAAAGGAAGAAGAAGATGAGAAAAACTCCGGATAAATTTTCCTGTAATTTGCTGCAAAATCTCATGAAGTCTTTCCTAGCATAGAACTGTAGTTATTTATCAGCCCAAAGGAGGGACGTAATATTGTTGAAGTGAATATCGAGTCATTTTTGTATGAAATAAATTTTTCCCCAAGCCCCAGCGTGTTTCTTTAGTGACTGAAATAGAGATGTAAAATAAAGTAGATAAACCAGCTATTAACAGAACTGCCAGTTGCTGTATCTCTAGAGTGAAGACATATGGTAATTCACTACATTCAGTAATGACCTTTCCTTTAAAAATATCGTTAATAATAGGCACTTCTATGTAAAGTATTTATATAACATACTTGAAATTCATGTATCATGGACTACTCCATGCCATTTTTGTTAGTAGCAGGTTTTTAGTTTGTTGTGGTTTTGGTTTGTTTTTTTTTTTTTTTTTTTAGCTACTGAGAAAACTGCTACTGAGGAACTTTCCACAGCAGTACACTTTTGCAATATGCCTGCAGTTCTGAAGTTGGAGAGTTTCTGGCAGCTGGTGCACAGCATTGCTGCACCTCTGTGACAGGGCCCTGTCCTCAGGATGGAAAGCCTTTGGCATCATCTCCCTCATCCTTCCCAGGCAGAGCTGTGCCTTGACTGCAGCATTACACCCTTTCCATGAAGCAGGCACAAACAAAAAAGCATTCCTATGTTTTTATGATCTCTGTAGCCAGCTGCCTTTAGTGAAAACTTAATGCTTATAAAAGTGGAAAGAAATGAACAATATTTTTGTTATGCCCTCTCATCTTCATCTAGTTGGATGAAGACTGCTCCACTAGTACTTTTACTGGTGATAATAGCAGAAGTTTCATTATGTGAGAAAGGTATTCCTAACTGTCATTGATTTTGCAATGACCCTGATAGACTCAGGGACCTTCTAATAATGAAAATGTGTAGAGTATACAATAGATATGGTCGGGCTTTCCAGTTCAGCAGATGAAAAAAATACTCTCCCGTAGGAATTCCCAACACAATGGGAAAAACTGCATCCAACTATATTCCTGACTGCAGCAAATATTATTTCCGCTTTCCTGTCTATAACTGCAGTTTCACTCAGATGTTCTATATATTGAGTGTTCTTCATATGGCCTTTATATTTGCGTAGAAAATTTTGTATGTTGCTTCTTTCACCGTTGTTCATGAGCATTTATCCATTACTTGCTCTTGAGGCAGCCATTCATTGAAATGTTAATGAGATTTTGAACAGTATATAGTTCCATAGGGGTTTTTTGTTTAGGTTTTTCTGTGGGTTTTTCTCTTTTTCCTGCAGAAAAAAACGTGGTTTTGTTGATGCCTTTCAAAATCTACTTTTTATTGGTAGATTGAGATGGATTCTATGCTAATTCCTCCTGCATTCCTGAATTATGGCCTAGCAAGGCACTGTCGCTGGGATCTTCATCTATTAATCATGGAAGCTGCTTTCTTATTCAGTTGCCATAGTTTCAGTGCCTCAGATAGTGTTGGGGTGCCTTGGGAAAGGCTTGCGATACATTCGGACTTGCAAGCCTTGCAGTTATTTTGGCAGTAGAAGAGCTCTGAAGGATCAGAGAGCAGCATCCAACATTATTCAGAGTTGGATTAAAAGCGGAAACTTCTGGATATGTCTCTCTGGACCTTGTTATGTGAATGTCCAGCTGATATTTACTCCCAAGATTTGCTTTTTGTTTTGTCTTGCTGGTAAAATCGTACACTTCAGAGACTAATGGCTACCTTTATCCGTTGCAAGAACAAAAAGCTTTTCATTAGTTTTTCTGATAAATGGCTGAGTAAATTAGGGCATTTAGAGTTTCCTAAGCAATCCAGGTAATTTGTTTTACATTCCCTTTTAACCTAGCTACATACAGTATGATACCACGTTTGAGACTGACTTAATGTTTATTGCTACCTTAAATTTAATAAGACAATAAGAACCTTTTTGTTAGCTGCAGAGCAGCTTGAATTACCAAGTAGAAAAGAGGAAATTAACTTTTTTCAGAGAACTTAAGCTCTTTCAGCGCTCTGTTGGCACTGGCAGTATTTTTTCAATGGTGTTTCAATATTTGTTCATAAACTCAGCATTAAAACATACATACTTTCAGAAATGTAGAGCTATGAGATGTTAGAAATAGCTTTTTTGATGAATGAGAGAAACAATAAAGTAGTAAATAGTAATAAAAAGTAGTAGTCTAGCAGGAAAGTAGCTGAAAGACTGATTTGTCAATGTAGTGCTCATTATCAATTGATTTGTCTGTTATGCATAATATAAGATGATACAAAAACATACTTCAGTAAGCAAATAATAGTTTCCTTTTTCTTCATCACTTTTCTTCATGACTTTTGTGTGATCAGCAGTAAGCCAAATGCTTAACCAGATATTTGAATCCCAGTTCTTCTGCATTTTAGAGTGTCTCCAGAATGATGTGATATCCCTCCACTCCTATTGAAGCAATTTGAGTCTAGCACAGAGAAACTTGCTAAGTATCTTCTGTCTACAGCAACAACAACAAAAAGCCAGTCTTGACTATTCAAATCAGTCAAAGTATAATGTTAAAAAAATATACAGTTGAGATGAAAGATTTCAGGATAATTGGAATTAATCAGGAAAATAGCTACTTCTTTGCTTTCATGTGGTTAGTTTGCACTCAAAGATTAGTTTTAAAGCTTCAACTTGAGACTTTACTACGCAATCTTGTCAATTTTTCAAGCGATATCAACAAGCAGATTGAGAATGTGTGCCTGTTATATGTAATTCTCAGGAGCCCTATGAATTGATGAAATTAAGTCCAAAAATTTTACACAAATTTTGTAGTTTCATTTATTGGTAAATTCACACAAAATCTGTATTCGTAATTTTATACTTTCAACATAATATGGAATTTTCTGGTTTATTATCTTAAGGATTTGTATTGTATAAACATATTTTGCATAAAATTAGTCCCAGGCTTTTTCCTGGTAAACTCAGAATGCGCATGTCTCTATATTATTGTTATTCATGACAGAATAACATGCCTCCATCGTTTTATATTTCCCTTTGGAAGGAAGCTAGTGATTAAGTAAGAAAATTGTAACGGTGAGGAAATATCTTGGGTCAAAAGCTGTAGATTTACAAATTCTGTTGTGGGTTTTTTACTCAGAATTTATTATATTCCATTGAGTTTCAGGTTAGGTATAGGATCCCCCTACATAGAAATTATTTTAAACAGTCCTGTAAGGAGCATTTTTACCTTCTTTAACACTGGTGGGGTTTTGAGGGGTTTATTTGTTTGTTTGTTTGTTTTTTGGGTTGGGTTTTTTTTTTTGTTTTTTGTTTGTTTTTTGTTCGCTATTTATTTTTTGCCTCCAAGAAACAGAGAAGTGAGTAGTAAGTCAATAGAGTCAATCTGGTTCCTGATGGAGGATAAAAATGTATTTCTACTCAGCGCCCATCAACAAGCCCTTAGGCCATTTAGACCTCAGTATAAAACTGCAGAATTACTTAAGTTGGAAAGGTCCTTGAAGATCAGGGAGTCCAGCCCTTAATCTAACACTGCTGAGTCTACCACTAAGCCATGCACCAAAAGCCTACGTTTACACATCTTTTATATATCTCTATGTATCTTTTAAACACCTGAGTTGGTGACTCAGCCGCTTGACTAGGAATATTTTCCTTTCAGTTTACTTATGGTTGATAATAAAGGTTCTTCTGCATCCCCAAACAGCTGAATTATAATAATTTATCAAGAAAAGAAAACAATAATTTCTGTGAAGGTAATTGTTGTGCTTGTATCTTTTAAGTGATGTCACAGCATTTGCTTTGCAAATCTTGCTCAATAGCATCTCGCTTCCTGCACGTTCCTGGAAGGTTGGTGCTTGTCTTGGGCTGTGTGAGCACACTGGAGAGCAGGACTGTGCCCTGTTGAGCCTGCAGCTGGTCAGCAGGAGCAGCAGAGCACACCCATCCCACCGCTCTGGAGCGGGCGGATGGGGAGGAGTGACTGGAGGGCAGCTGGAGCCCTGGCCTGCATGCCTGGGTTACTGTGGGAATCCTGTCCCAAAACACCACGGCAAGGAAAAGGACGGGATGACACGCCTTTTCCGACAGATGCTCCACACTCGGGGCACAGCCTGCTGTCTGCTGCCTGGTGGCAGAGTCCCACAAGATTATCTTTCTTGAGTGGCACTTCACACCCTGAGCATGGCCAAATGCAGCCCCGTGTTTGAGTCAAAAGTGCCTGTTTTATTATATGGAGGGGATTAGAGGCTGTTCAACTGCAATCTTGAACTTCAGGTCACAGTCTTTATATTACTGGCTTTTCATCAGAGCTCCCTAATGAGAGAAGGGCATCATGCATTAAAATCAACTTTTGAATTCAATTTTCTGTAAGAACAGAACTTGGTACTATGTGTATAAACTTCTAATGGTGTTCAACCCATTCCACTTCTGAATAATTTGTACTCATTAATTACAAATGTACAGCTTTTGCAATTACAACTTACTGATCCAAACCATATTAAATCAGAAATGATCGCAGTTAAATTGATTTTTTAAAAGTTGCTGTACTCTGTTACATGAGGATGATTACATAACATCTTATAAGAACTGCGTCCCAGCAGTAGAACTTTGTTTTCTAGAAATACGTTGTACAGAATTTTTGTTTTGGGGTTTTGTTTGGTTGGGTTTTTTGTTTGTTTTTGGGAAGACATTAAGGTGGAGAGTTATACCAGGTTTTATGAAGTAAGAAGGCAGGCTTTAAAGTAGTGATGCTTTAGAATGCATTTTTTCTTTTTCACCCAGCAAAATTATTCTTAATTTGAAATAGGAATTAGTTTTTCTTGAGAAAAAAACTAAGAACTAAATCCTTAAAGTTCTGCTCTGGGAAAAGGAAAGATTTTTGCATGAGCTACTACACTTTTTCATTATTATCTGCAAGGTGTTTCCTTTTAATTCTGTTGTAGGGAAGTTCATCATGTTCAGAAACTGATTAATTCTATCACGAGATGTGTATATTTCAGGGTGGTGTCGTCTTTTTTGCTTTATCCTGTTCTACGCATAAGACCTAGACATGCTGCCAGAACACTTCCTTTCCCAAGATTAAAAAAAAAAAAGAGAGAGATCCTGTTCTCGTTCAACAACACATGTATTCCAAAAGGCAGATTTAGCTGACATGGGGCTAATGGCCTGAAGGTGTGACATGAAGGCTGGTGACTGGATGATTGTGAGAAAAATGCTGTTTTGATTTGTCAAAACATTATTAAAATTACTACATACATGTGTTAAAGTGTCTATCAGAGAAAAACTTTGAAAATGTAGGGCAGCTTGTGGAATAGAGTAAGTTCTCGGACACGTGAATTCCTTTTCAATGCGCCTTTTACTTTTGTAACTGTATGGTTTTGTTTGTGTTCATCTTTGTCATAATCTCTCTTGTGTAGCTGAAGTTCTGGAGATAACATCATTTGCCAAAAAAACCCAAAAAAACCCCCACCCCACAACCAACCAAAAAAACCAAAGAAATAACACCCAATTCAGGTGTTGTTTATGTGAGGGAGGCAATTCAGCCAGGCCTGATATGTTATGCTGGTGATGTTCTGCGAAGGGGTGAAAAATGTAGACTAAAGCCTGATGATAACTGAAGTGGTCCATAAGAATGCTTCCACTGAATTACTTTCAATAGCAAATCAATTCGTTAAACTTCTTAATTTTTTTTCCATAAATGGTCAGTCATCTCTTTTAGATTGAAGCAGATAAAAGAATTCGTTGTTGTCCCGGTCAAAGAACTTCAAGAAATTTTCAGAACCTGGAACATCTACACAGATGCTTAACCGCTGCATTTTTAGAAGGACTATTCCTCACCTCCTCCTTTGTGCCAGGTTCCAAATACCCACCTATCTATTCAAACAAGTGTCCTTTCTTTACATGGACATGTCATCAGAACCAATTACATTGCTTGTGTGTATAAATGGAGAGGAGCTGTGTGGAGACAAGAAAATACAGGTTAGCAGGATCTAATTTTTGATCTGTTAGCATGAAAGAGAAAATTGAGGGCACAGTTTTGCTTCGGATTGCATCTCCATGTTTGTTTTACTAGGCATGGTGTTTGTCTGGAAGAGCTAACCTCTGACTTGTTCACATTGGACATAAACCTTGGTGGCTTCATTAGGAGTTATTAATGTCTGATTTTTTTTATTTTCTTTTTTATTAGGATCTTATTAAGTTGCAAGCTCAAAATACCAACAATAGTAAATACAAATATCAAAACAACCAGGAAGGCACGGAATTGCAATGTATCTGTAAATTGGATTTTTAGCTTCAAAGATCCAAGCACTGGAAGTGTTTTTAACATAAACCAGCAGTGAAGGTGTTAGTAGGGGGGCTGGTGTGCTACTTCGCTGCTGCGCTGCCTACTTCTAGACAGTCGTCGTATGACAGCCTGCTCCAACAACTACCCACATTTAAATAGCAGCGTTGTGTAAGAATGAACACAACACATTTTCCGAAATACACTTATGGTGGGGAGAGCCTTAAATATTCCAGCGGGTGGAATACACTGAGAGAGGATCTGTCTCATGTTCATTAGACTGCGCGTCAAATCTCGGAAGGAGGCGACACAACTTTTCTTCCTGTTACAGGGTGGCTTTGTAAAGCGCTCCAGGTCCGAGGGAAGAAGGGCATTCCCTTTTTGCCACAGTTTCTGGCGCAGGGGCACGGCTGTGGCTGGTGGCGCGATGGAGGAGCGGGAGCGGAGCTCGGCCGCGCTCGCTGGATGCGGGAACGCGTGTGGAATTCCCGGCGCTCGGCGCGGGCTGTCCCTCGCCTGTCGCCTGCCCTCTCGTGTCCGAACAGCTCCGTGCAGCAGCCCGGGAGCGCCGGGATCCGCCGGGATCCGCCGGGATCCGCCGGGATCCGCGGGCACGGACTCCTCAGGCGCTCCGTGCCTCCGCCTCGTGTGTGTAGTCTTGCTGTTTGCAGCGTAAAAAGCAGAATAGTCTTCAGCTTTCTTATACAGAGGCAGGAACATCAGAAAGTGGGTTAGCCAAACTGATGTGCAGCAAAGCTCTAGGAGTGAATCTGAAGCGATGGGTAGAGGCTGAAATGCATATGATTAAAGTGAAACATGCTGCCTACACAGAGAATTGCTAACAAGATTCTTTCACAGCTTTCATGTCTCAGCCCCGCTTTTACAGAAAATAAATTCATGTTTGGTTTCAGTGGGTGTGTCATTTTGCTCAGCCCTACAGGGTAGATAAGACAGTCAAACTACACAAATGCAACCAATTGAACAACAAAATAATACAATTTGCACTGAGTAGAAACAACAGCAGTGCTTATTAGCAAAACAGTGTCCCAGATTAACATTTGCTCGCTCCATCTTGAGCTTATTCTCTCTTAGTGGTTTATTGTTCAATACTTGTAGGGAAGAGAGACTAAAAGCACAGATTAAGTTAAGGCAATTTAGTTGGGGAAGAGAAAGAAGAGAAGAGAAGAGAAGAGAAGAGAAGAGAAGAGAAGAGAAGAGAAGAGAAGAGAAGAGAAGAGAAGAGAAGAGAAGAGAAGAGAAGAGAAGAGAAGAGAAGAGAAGAGAAGAGAAGAGAAGAGAAGAGAAGAGAAGAGAAGAGAAGAGAAGAGAGAAGAGAGATTTCATGTCCTTTGAAAATTTTCTTTTTCTCCTCTTCAAACAGAAGCGTAGATATTGCTGCAAGCCATTTAATAGTTTCTGGCAGTAATTCTACCACATCCCCTTGCTCATATGAAGTATATTTTCTGTAGCTCAAAAGAGTATTTAAATACTCTCTCATGTTTAAAGAGCTTCCAGAATTATCTGAAGTTTTTGCAAGATGCAGAAAAATAGACTGCAGCAGCTGTATGTTGTTACAGTGCTTAGAATAAAAAGTAAAGAAATAGTAATCCAAGTAATTATTTTAAAAGCAGTTTAAAAATCAGCTAGAAATGGACTTGATCCATAAATCAGAGGTAGCTTTAACTTTCAGTTGTCCAGTTAATATTTTTTTATTATTATTTTCTTGAGAAATATTATGCATTTATATAAGAAATTTTACCTCATGTCAGTCCCATGTGAACGCAGGGTTTATTAAAATAATTTCATTTGTGTCTTCTGAGGGACATAACATCTTTCCATCTTCATTTTCTTAACAATAGTCATGGATCCAGGGAGGATAAAAATGTGGATTTGGGAAGGTTTCTTATTTAGACATCCTAGAGTTACTTATGCATTAAGGACTCAAGCCCAGGTGTTCAAGTCTTAACAAAAAGGACAGAGGTTAGCATGTTCTGGGGTTTTGTTTATTTGGTTGGTTGGGTGTTTTTCTACTTCAAAGTGAAATACACATGGAGAAGGTTTTGTGTTTGGACTAATTCTGCTCCCAGTCCTGCTGATCTCTTCAGGTCTGCACAGGCTGAGAAATCAGCAGAAGGACACAGCTGGCTGATCAAGAAGCCTATGGACACATGTGATTGATTTCAGGCCTCTTGTGGCTTTAAACCTGTGTGTTGTGTCCCTCCCCAGATCCATTTTGCTGGGGTAGCTTGGATTTGTGTGTGGGGAAGACCTTTCTGGAAGTGTGGCATGTTTGTACTTGCACCCTGCAATTGCTCTGTTGCCAGATGCTTGCTTCTGACCCGAGTTTACACTTTGGCCACCACTCAACCCATACCTCAAGTCCTGGGTCTGCAAGCTTGCAGGTGTTCTTAGGCAGAGCCTTGAGTAGAAAGCTGCTGCCAAGCAGCCAGCATTGCATGTCAAGGGAAGGCAGTGTTCTCAAATAAAGCCCTTAGTTCCTCAGTCTCATCTGATCAGGTCTCACTTTTTTTTTTAAAATAGCAAGTTTTTCATGTTTCAATGTGTCATGACTAAAATGTCTAGAGAAATTTTACAGATGCAACTCAAATGCATACACAAATAAATCAGATTTGCCAAATGAATCATGAAATCCTCTAGCATTCCCTTCCTGAGCACATCATGAGGATGTTACGCAGGAAACGCATTGATGATACATAGAAATTTATCTGCAACTTAAAGATTTCCTGATTTCTTCACTCACACTTGTTACCTGATGGCAAACCAAACTTGGCAGACCAGGCATCTGTTTCTTTAGATCTCTACTTTGAGCAGACTCATAACTTCAGCTCTGAAAAAGTCAAGTCTGGGAGCCAGGTCCTCTTACTACAAACCACAGAGTCAAGCCATCTGCCTCAAGATCATCTAAATATTCACTGGAATAGATAGCCTGTGAAGCAGAGAGGTTGGAGAGTGGGCTGGATTTGGGGGACAACAAACACAACTGATGAAGAATGTGCTGTAGCACAACTCATCCTTCTGAGAGTGGTGCCCCAGCAGCCCCGGCTCTGTGGGCAACCTGCTGCCAGCACCAGCGTAGGTCTTGCTGATTCAGTCAAGGAAAAGTGCTTTCTGCATCAATGTGGTGAAAACAGCTAGAATGAAACATAAATGCCACTGAGTGACAAGGTGGCTCATAGTAACTAGAGGGACTGATTCTCTTCTAAGAAATAAGTGGGATGGTCTGTAATGTTTTATAGTGCATTTGTGATGGAAACTGTGATCTCCCAAGAGTATACAGAGTATTTCCATCAACATCAACAGGTGCAACTGAGTGAAACAGAGTCAGTGTCTTTGGTCATAGTGTAGACTTACAAAACATCAGGACGCCTTAAAGTCACTGCTGTCATTCCCTGCTTAAAACTATTGCAACTTTATCTTATAGTATGAGATATAAAAAGATGAAACTTGTTTTTGGAATCTACAGGTCTAAATGGAGAAGAAGCTGCCCTTAACTGCAGGAAAAATTCTCACTTTTTATCTTTAACCGAATACATCATACCTAATGCATATTCTCAGCCTTAACTCAGCAGGCAAAAGATTACAAGCTGTGTTGTCCTGCTTAAGGATATATTGGAGGAGAATAAGTAATGGAAAATTTATCTACTTCAATATTTGTGGTGTCTTTGAAGTGCTAATAATATTTGTAAAAATTTATAAGTCAGTTTAACGCCTATTCTGTGAGCTTGCAAGAGAGATTGCAAGCAATGAATAATTTGCAGATTTATTTTTTTCCTCCATAGTGAAACCACTAAGATGGTCTCAACTGAGGTATCACTTTGACTTGACCACTTTTTTTTTTCTTTTTTTTTTTTTTCTTTTGACTGAATCTTCAGTCAAAGTATTTTAATGAGAACATTGTTTCTGACAGATACTTCCAGTGAATTAAGTTAAATTTATGGAGTCTTATCAGTGCTTTTGTTATGTGTAATCTCTCAAAAACATTATCTTTGAAAAAACAACATAAAGCCTAAGTCAACAAGAAACCCCAAAACCTTGAAATTATGAGTGGATCCAGCTGTTGTATTGATCTTGCTAGCTCCCAGCTTCCCCCACTAGTGATGGGACAAACACAGATATGTTTGAGTAACTTTTAAGGAAAAAATGGTTATAGGAGGCAAAGAAAGTAGCTGTAAGGTCAAGTCTAAGAAGTGGAAAATTTCTTGAAAGAGATGGATTAAGGGAATAGGTATATTGTATGATGGATTAAAGGAATAGATATATATGGATTAAGGGAATAGGTATGTAGTCAGACTGTTCAGAGTGATAGCTGAGGAGAGGAGAGGGAGAGGAGAGGGAGAGGAGAGGAGAGGAGAGGAGAGGAGAGGAGAGGAGAGGAGAGGAGAGGAGAGGAGAGGAGAGGAGAGGAGAGGAGAGGAGAGGAGAGGAGAGGAGAGGAGAGGAGAGGAGAGGAGAGGAGAGGAGAGGAGAGGAGAGGAGAGGAGAGGAGAGGAGAGGATGAAAATGCTCTCTGCCTTCTAAAACAGCAGTATGCTGTGGGATGATTCCTTTCTGATGGGCTGTCACTATCTAAAGTGTATAGGAAGCTTGGAATGGAAAAAACAGATGGCACATGGGAGATAAAGTGGCATCATTTATCTCTTTCTGCCTGTTTTCTCTACCCTTCACATAGAATTTGGTAAGTGGGGGAGGAAAAATGTCTGGATGTGATTTTTCTCTGTCTCCACGTTTCTCCTTGCCCTCAGAAATCTCAGGAGACTCCAACTTCTCTCACAAGCTATTGGTAAAGAAGATTTCCATCATTGCTGAGATTGGCTTGGAGAAGTGTTTCTTTATGTGGGGCAAAAAGGTTGACACACAGGAATGCAGAGATAAGAGACATTAAAAACAAGATCAGTAAGCAATGTAGTTGCACTAAGGCTTGGGCAAAGAGATGGAAGGAGGCTTTACAATTTGTGTGTTTCAAGGGAAGTTGCTAATGGGCTGTGTGATCTTCTTGCCAGGCCTGTGGTGAGTTGACATGTTTCAGCCATGAGGAAAGGGCATTGGCATCACCCGTTGCAGCTGGCTGGTCAGCTGCCTGGAACAAGTTCATGGCTTTTGGCCAGTTTCCACTGAACTAGTAAAGCCTCCTTTAAAAAAATCCCCGCACCTGGCACTGTTCAGAAAAATAGTTAGTAGACTTATTGGAGAAGAAAAAGGCCAGTGAACACAGGCATTAAAAGCCCTAAAAGTTAGATTTTTGTATATTACACCTTTTAAAAAAATTAGCAGCATATGTTTTTAAGAAGAGAGGATTTGTGGGTGGGGAAGGGAAAGAGAGAAGCTGGTGATTCTGGAAGCAGGCAGCCTTCAGGTCTCTGCTGGATCTAAAATTCTTGCCAAGATGAGCAGGACTTGTCTTTGTGCAGACAACCAGTACAGGGCTGATCTTTGCAGTGCAAGGCTGATGCAAGGATCATCATTTTAAGAAGTGACTGTGACACTGTGGCTGTGACTG
Source organism: Oenanthe melanoleuca (assembly GCF_029582105.1). NCBI lineage: Eukaryota > Metazoa > Chordata > Aves > Passeriformes > Muscicapidae > Oenanthe > Oenanthe melanoleuca. Next base: position 19,675,595 of record NC_079362.1, on the reverse strand, counting down.
CAGATGTGCCAGGAGCCATGTGAAGTTCAAAGCCCCTTTTCCAGCTCCAGACCTGGATGCCTACAGAGGGGAAACCTGCTGGGCAGGCCGCTCCAGAGTGAGCCAGGAGTGTGTTATGCTGGCAGGGTAGTACCAGGAGGCAGGGCAGGATGTGTAGTGACTCTGCCTGTGTCGTGACGAACGTGAGCAATCTGGTGTTTGTCACAGGTCTTAAAACTAAAACTGAGCATAAATAAAGAACCCTACCGCAAGTGAGCAGGATTTTCATGGTGGTTTCCAGGAATGAAATCAAACCTAAACTACAAGGGAAATATTCTCTGCCATAGTCAAAGTTTGTGTACAGAATGTTTCAAATAAATGCTCTGTAAAAATGATTTAATTCTGCTGTGATTATGAACTTGCACAAACATGCTGTTTCACATTACTCTCTTAAATAAATTTGATTAGTAACAGCTGTGACTACATAAGTCCCCCAAATTTTATTTTCTCAATAGAAAAGGGTCGAAGAAATCCTCAAATTATTGTAAATGAACATTTTGTTGGTATTTTAAGCTAAGATATCCTCGACAACAACCCAGCAATAATAACATGGACACGCTCCTTCTTGGAGAGACTGCAATGAACTGCATTTAGTCCAGACAAATAGTCTTTTCTGTTCCTGGAGCACTCTGTGAGTATTAGCTGCTTTGTGCTGAGCAAGAACTAAAATCTGACCAAGCAATAAGTGGTGCTGCTCAGTGACAGGCTGACCCAGAAGCAGGCTGCGTGGTGAGCTATTCCCTTTCACTGCAGACTAGGTGCAGACAGTCACCCCCTCCCACACACACGGGCATTGCATATGTTTTCTGATGGTAGTGTTTGTTTACCACTCGTGACTGTGTTGGTTTAGGCACCGTCTTGTGCTCTGTGGGACAGCTCAGTGTCCCTACGCTGCAGACAGGGGCTGTCTTTCCCACCCATGCCTCCTGCAAGCAGAAAATGTTCCCAGCTGGTGGAGCAGGGATGTGCTCTGCCGCCTGAGCTCTGTGCTGGTGAATCCATTGCTTGGGTGCCCCCTAAAGATGCCAAATCTCACTTCTCGTATTGTGCTGCAGAATCACACCTGCATTAGAGGGCAGACATCCCTGTCCCCAGCTCTGCCACGTACTGCTGTTGCTGCCAGCACTGGGTGGCTTTCTGCATGTGTGACTGCAACCTACTTCTTTTCAGTCCTTGATGTCAGCAAGGGCTGCAGGCAACTCTCCTATACAGCTCTTCTGCTAATGAGCTGGTCTGCTAATTAAATAGAAAGGCATATTTGGCAGTGTCTTTGATATTTATTCTCAGTATGGCCCTTTTGACTTGTTTAGGATTTCAGGGTGGTCTTGAGGGAAAAGATATGGTAAGCAATTGCTGAGTTTGTATTATGTTTTATCAACATTGAAATAAAGTTTGTGAAATACTGTTTTGTTCCTTCTAAGCCAGATAATGCAATATAATTAAAAAAAAAAAAAAAAAAAAAAAAAAAAAAAAAAAAAAAAAAAAAAAAAAAAAAAAAAAAAAAAAGAGGGGGAAAGAGAAAAAAGAGTAGAGCTTAGCCCAGAGCCCAGACCACACTTACAATTCAGAAGAAATAAAAAAAAAGAAGCAGTATGGGAAGGGCCTTTTCTAATGTTTTGTGTATGCCACATTGCTCAGCGACATCCATGATGAGTGACAGTCAGAAGTTAAGTAGCACTTATTACACACTTTTTGTCCACCTTACATGTACTTCCTAATTCTTGTTCTAGGTTACTTTTGACTATTTCAGCATTTTTGAACAGCTTCAGGCAGATGGCATTTTCTTACAAGGAAAAAAACCACCAAACAAACAAACAGCTCAGTCTGGGACAGGAGGGTTGACTTTTTACCTGGCAAATGAAGAGTGTCCCACCTGGACGTACATTTGCCAAGGGTAAAACACAATTTTTTGCTGAGGCAGGAAATAGGTTTAAAGCTGAGATCCTCTGATCTGTTAGGGTGAGAGGCAGATGGCTGGACCCCCAGGTGATTTGTATCTGCTCACTCACTGCTCCCTATCAAGCATCAGTGCTCTGCAGTATGCAGAGACAGAGATTTCCATACCTCCAAGGAAAAACATGCTGTTTGCCTCCTAGGCATGTGACTTACAGAAGTACCAGAAGTATAGCATTAATGTGCCTAAAAGAACAGACTGGGTCATTCTGAGGTTTAGAATTTTTAATTAGTTACAGATTTTTCCTTTTCCCCCCCTCTTTATCCAACTCTGCACACAGAGGCAAGGTAGCTGAAGGACTAAATTTGTATATTCACAAAAATATGTAGAAAATGGCAAAAAGCCATAAGACAGTTTAAATTTCTGAAATGCTGCAAGTATTCAGTAATGCTTCTGTTCTTGGCTCTTTTCTGAAGGTTTGTTCTTGATTGTTGCTAAAGATGGGATAGCAGGGTAGGTGAACTGGTCATAATGGCCAGTATCCCCATTCCAGTGTTCTGATGATATACAGAGATTTGGATGTGTATTTGTCTGCTGTTCAGCTAAAGATTTGCTGGTGGAGTTCTGAAAAAAATACTATATTACTATTCTGTCTCTTTGCTCGAAACAGACAACAAAATAGTAAAGGGAAATTTTGAGCTTACCATTAGCTACCTCCGTAACACAGTGATTTCCATGGACATTCCATACAGCCCAATGACTCTGGCTTCCCACAGTTAACTTCATGATGCTAATCTGAAAACTAAGAATTAAAGGTCTGCTGGTCGTGCAGTATTCCATAACACCTGAGAGTAGATCTATTTGTAACCTTTCTTCAGTCCTGGTAAGTGTTGCTGAGTGTGGCAACCATCATGGTTGGTGATGCATTTGCAGAGATTCAGGTGGAAGCAAGTGCTGCTTACCTTTGTGTCTTCCCTGTGAGAAAGTTTCAAATTTGGAAGTTGGTATTAGGAATAAATTGCATTGAGATTATGAAAATCTGAAGACATTAGAGTTTGTGAACGGTGTTGAAGGGTTTGTGTATGTTACATGAGCTTTCTGTTTCTTCGTTAGTACATTAATATTCAGTGTGTATGAGGACTGATATAGACTTTGTAAAGTAAGATGGAAATGTGGCTAAATAACTTTTCTTTATACAGGTATGCAGAAGAGGAATGAGAGTTAATTGTCTGAGACCTGTTCTTTACCTGTACATGGGAAAACTAGGCACACAGGGAAGGCTCTACAGTTATTTTCATTCCAATCCATTTGGTGACCGTGGCTTGGTGCTGGCTACTAAAACTATTGTCCAATTTTTTCAAATCTCAGACAAATATTTTTTTTCCACATAGGGATGTAAAGAGGTTCACTATTAATTGCTTGCTCTGTATTCTTAATGGAAATACTAGGCAGCTGTATGTTTTATTATTTTTTGCTTAATAGTAAAGGTTAATGCTGAAGAGAAGGTCTTACTGGTATATATTTGATATTTTTTCCTCTCTCACAAATTAAGAGTTTTATTTTCTCCTGGGGTTTGCTCTTATGGTTTAGCTTCATTTGCATTTGTGGAAGCTTAAGGGAGGTGTCATGACTTTCAGAAGTGCTGAATATTCAAGGAGTCCTGATGGCACTGTGAGGTGCAGGATGCTTTCGAAGGGCAGGGCGGGCCACAGACCTGTACTTTTTGCTTACAAGAATAGGCAGCAACTGTCTTTTCTTTAAATGGATCCTGCAACTCCTGTTGGTGCAAAAGCCCCAGGAGCTGGTGGCATCAGGGAGAATCATCCCATGTGGTGCTGCCATCCCAACCCGTCCTCCCCTCGCTGGGCTCTGCTGGGTTGCCCTGGGCTCTGCACAACAAGCCACTTCTGTCTGCAAGGAGTGCTGCTTGGAAAGCTCATTTCTATCAGTGGCTCGAATTCCTTAACCTGGGTCTCTGTTGAATGGTGATAAAATACGTCACAAAGTCTTTTGTAACATTCATAGGAGTGTTGTTTTTCTGGAGTCTCTGGAAATGTGAAGAGACATGGTGTTACCAAGCTTTCCTGACCAGATATTCAAATGATGAAATAGGGAAGGTTGCAGCATATTCCTGAGGGACCAAAGAGTTCTCTTACTCCTGAAAAATTCATTTAATATCTTGGTTTCAGAAGCCAGAGCATCGAAGAAAATGCCCAATGTTGTATAGCCTTCTGATAAAAAATTACAGAGTTTAGCAACACTGGCACACAGAAAACTTTTCTTTAAAAATATAAATACATATTGCATTAGCTGGCAAGTAATATTCTAGTGATTCTTAGGTTATCTTCAAAAAGTGCACATCTTTGTCATCTGCCTCTTAAAACAAAAGACTTGGTGAATAAAGAAATAAAGACTTAATAAACTTTGATGTTACTGTTCACTCATTGTCAGGTATGTCAGTGTAAAAAAGGAGACATTCCCTCTGAGCAGACAGTGTGTGAAACTAATAGTGTGCCTTCAGACTCCAGGCCTGTTTTTTTGCAAGTCAATCATTGAATTTAAGTCATGTTTTAAACAGCTTTATTCATATTCTTGGAGACTGGAAAACAAGGTCAGTGTAGAATCCATCCTGTAGCAAGTTATTAAAGCAGATGGTTGAAAAATGCAAGCAGACATCTGCATCTGCTTTGCATATTTAAATGAAAGATAAACAAGAAAAAGCATCTTAGGTTCTGGGGGTCTTGAGTGTGTACTACTGAGAAGAAATTCTTAGAATAACTTAAAAAATTTAGGAGTGCTATGGCAGCACTGGGAAAATTTGGAATACTGTGTTCTCATGAAATTATTTTTTTCCTTTCATACTGAATATGAGACCAGCAACATTGCAGTTAGATTCATGAAATTTTTACAAGAAATTTGTCATCATCAGTCAGACTGTCACTGGGAAAAAAGACGTATCATCTGCAGTTTACCTTTAAAAAAAAATAGTTTCAGAACTTATATCTTATAATCAATCCTATTGCGTTTGAAAGTAGAAACCAAAGCTACTGAGTAAGGGCTGTGTGCTGGGGGGAAGAAAAAGTTAATAGACTGAGGGTCCTTCCACAGCCACCAGAACATCTAGCAGTGACACACTAAAACAAACTGCTGGGAATTGGTGTAGTAAATTTGTCTGGTGAATGAATCTGCAGGTGCCCACAGCAGCAAGATGCTCCTTTAGTGCAAGCTGACAAGTATTTTTGCCCCACTGCATGTGGGTGTTGGAGTGCAGAAACAGGAGGAGCAGCATCACAGCTCAGTGTGCAGAGGTTTACCAGTAGTCACTTGGTGATTTTGTGCAGAACCTTTATGGCTCTGTCAGCACAAGGCTCTGCCAGAGTTAAAAAACTGCTTTTCAGAGTCTTGTAATACACTCACTCCCTTGTTTGATGTAGGCACGGTTGTTTGACCTTAAATATGAAGCTTACACAAAGCCATGCTTGTTGGTCCTATGGAATATTTCAGGAAATTAACTTGTTGACTCAAGTATTTCTGTAGAGAAGTTGAAAAGGAGTATAAAAAGTGTAAACGTAGGCATTTCCATGTAGTATTCAGAAATTAATCAGATAGATTTATGGATGCTAGGGATGTTAAGATTTTGCTCATGATTTCAACGAAAAGATATGGCCTCCAGGTAAAGTAGATACATTAATATGATGCTAAATGATATTTTTGTTCCTTAGAAGACCAAATATTTGCTAATTACTTGTCATTGAAAAAAAACTTACCTCTTCAGTTCACGCGGAAACCATTTTTGCAGCCAACCATTGTAGCATTTGAACACTTTTGAAATAAAGTCAGTTGGTGGGAATTAATTTCCTACTGGAATTCATGGTGGTTAGAAGGTATTGTTCAACCCAGCCTCACACAGCTAATTTTCAGTGCTCTGAAGCTCCTTCCTTAAGGAAGTAACAATGCTGTAATTTTCAAGGTTCGAAAGGAGCGGGGGAAGCTATAGAGCTTGACTGCAGACTCTGCAGGAGAAACTTCCCGCTGCCCACAATAGCTTGCAAGATTCCCGAGAGTGGCAGAAACAGGAGGGGAGCTGGCACGTGGCATGAGGACCCCTTAGAGCAGCCCTTGGTTATGAAAGCCTGGCTCAGGGATGTGCTGGGAAGGGGTGTGTGAAAACAGTGTCACAGCCTGGGGCCGGCCGTGCTATTCCTGGAAATCGGTAGGGCACCAAGCGGCATTGTTCACAGCCTCTCTCCCTTCTTTATTTCACATACAGTGGTGTTTTGGGAAGCAGCAGTTCAGGACACAACCTGGCAGCTCTGTGCCAACATCAGACAGTTCTGAAAAGAATCTCGTTGCAGCTCAGCTGCAGAGATCTGTGTCCAGTTTACCCTCAGTGCCCAGATGACAGCGCTGAAAGGGTCTGAACCAAAAAACCTCCATGAGCTGGACAAAAAAGTGCTGCTGATGATTTGTAGTTCAAAAGCAGAAATAGTTCTTCATTGTGAAACAAGAAGGGATAAGGAAATATTTCTTAGCTTTGTTTTATTTTTCAACTCTCTTTAACTTTAGAACTCATCTTTAGCTTTTGTTATTCTTTGCACATAAGTCATACTAAACTGCTAGATTGAAATTGGAAATTAATTACAGCAGATTTCAGCATTTTTGCGTGTCTTATGGAGTACAACACCTGCACTCCACAGCACTGAATTCTCTGCTGATAGGTCTGGAGCCGTCTTCTATCAGGGTAAATAGAGACTTCAGACATGAGTGGCTGGAAATGGTGGAAAGAGTTACCCCACATCAGGCAGTTGTTTGTACTGGCTGTATCCTTATCAGAGAATTCCACCAGTCATTTGAGAGAAGGAACTTTTATTTTATTTATTCAGTAAGGTCTTGTAGTTTATAGTAAAAAAAAAAATCACAAAAATTTTGTCTTAAAAGGAGCAAGAGAAACAACCAACTTGTGTGTCCAGGTGTCACACAGGTAGCTGGAAAGGAAGAAGTGGTACTTGCAAACTTCTCCTGTCAGGATTCAGGTGGGAAGTGGGTTTGTGTGTGAAGGAGCAGTTCATTGTGTGTCAGAGTTCTATGCTCTTACCTCCTGAGCTGAATTTTAAAAATAACAGGAACAGGGGAGGTGAAATATCCTGTGCTCTTACTTGAAATGCCTTTGCTTCTTTCGTTATTTCCTGTAGTAATGCACAGGATATCCAGCTGATTAATCACAGCAGGCTATGTGATCTTCACATCCACAGGAACCTTCTAGGATGTAATCTCTTCCTGAATCTTCAGAATAAACTTTTACAATTTACCAGAAACACATATGCAAGTTTTGGGGAAACTGAGTATAGGTTGTCAGGGGATAAGGATCTCATTGGTTAGGATGGAGTACCACCATTATTTTGCCAAAGAGGCTTTTTCAGGTCTCTTATCTTTTCAGGCCTCTTATTTTCCCTGTGTCTTATTATATCTCCACTTCTGTATGTCACTATGTGCTTATTCCCCAGGACGTAGATAGGTAAGACTCATTATGTACAGCCAGGTTTTAATTAAAGTGCCTTGACCCTGCATGAATGATCTTATTCTGAAGGAGTCTTAGCACAGCTTAACTCTGCATGCTTTGGAAGATTAGTATATTTTAAGAATTACCTTTGAATTTACATCTTGCTTCAATTGCCTTGACTTTTCTCAGTATCTCAGGTCCTAATATTTACTGCAGTTCAACCAAATCCTTTCTTCCTCTAAAAGTTTCATATTTCAAGCCTTCTCCCTCTGTAATTGCAACTTTCTCTCTGCATCTTGATTGCAATGGTGGTGCTGCCTTCTCCTTCTTCTTTTTTTTTGCTTAATTTCTGACTCTTTACCTCTTGATTATTTGCTCTTGTCTTCTAGTATGCGATAGTATCTTAGGAGGTCTGATCTTCAGGCTCTTTGAGAGCCTGAAGAATGAGTCTTTGAGGGAAACCTGAGCCCCTGAGTTTAGGAGATACCTGAGAAGAAGAGAATTTATTTGCTGATCCCTACATTATATTAATAGACATAGTTACTTTGAAAATAATAAGCTCAGCATAGCAATGAAGCATTATTTATGCAAATGTGAATAAGATGTGGATGGGGTTCAGGATTTCAGCTGGAGTTCCAGTTGCAGCTTGTTTTTAATTTTTCCCAAGACCAGCAACTACCATTAAACCAAAAATTTACTGTCACATTGAAGGAAAAGACTTGTGTTCAATTTTTCTGTATCATTGAAAATAATTTGATAATTAACCTGCTAATACTAGATTATCACAAGCAAAACCAGTCATCTGTAGCTCTGACTACATTATTAGCTGCAAAGCTTGCATCTTTTTCAGCTTTTGTTTAGGTTATGGACTTTATGTACAAAATAGGCAGAAATATCCACCAGCATATCCTCATCCTAAAAGAATGGGTGCTTTGCTGTTCCTCATCTTCACGAAAAATGGGTGCTTTCCTGTTGGCGTCAGTGTGAGCGTGAGCCTCACAGCAGGACACCAGCACTTGTTCTTGTGAGGTCAGTGGAAAAACTCTCACTGGCTGTGGTTTTGCTCCAGGTTCTTGGCAGACTGTTCCAAACGTGTGGGTTTATCTGGGGGTATCCCTGTCTGTGCTCTCAGACCTCTGAACTGGCAGCAGACACAACTGCCTCTGAGGCACATCCATCTCTTCTTGCTCACATCTGGACCAAGGCTGCCTTCTCCCCTGCTCTGAAAGCTGGAATGCAGAAGAAGTACCAATGCACACATCAGTTGTGTGTATCTAGGAGCAGTATATACTATTTCCTGGTTTGGAAAGCCTGTAGTAGTTTAAGCATTTTGATATTAACTGTATGTATATATCTTGCAGTTTCTGCTGTTGATTTTAATGATGGATAAAGGTGAAGGCAGAGATGGAGGTAACCCTTCAATTGAAAACAAATTCTCAAAAGGGAAAGAGAAATGGAGGATGAGAAAAACTGGTCTTAGGTTCTTTGATGTCCCAGGTTCAGCTCAAGTGGATCCCAGAAACAGCCCAGCTGGATCCCTAGTGACAGGGGTTGTTTCAGTACATTAACAAGGAGTGTATCCAAGATACTGTTGCTCAAGTTTGGCCAGAAAAAAATAACAAGCACACCCTCTCCTACTCTAAAGTTGCGCCAGTAGCAGCTGGCTCTCTTTCAAACCTGTCACCACCTTCATTGCCTTCAAAAGGACTTTTTGCTAAAAGGTGAAGGCATATGTTTTTTTCCTTATTTCATCTGCACAACTTTTTGTAATCTTCAAATAAATACAAGTGCCATATAGGCTCAAACAGGTCTCTCTAGTCACAGTGCTGGGATGTATGGAAACTCAGATTTATCAGCTTGTTATAACATGTTGATTATTCATCACGAGTTGATTCAACAAATGTGAGAACACAAAGTCTTTAGAAGGGAGCCTTTTAACTGGACAACTGAGCTTTTAAAGAAGCAAAGAATGAAGTGCAAATACTGTCAGAAAAAAAAGAGTGAAATTAAGGTATTCTGAAAGTTCTTTGATGTTGGAAATATGACCTTCATGAGTGTGAATCTTGAAAATAGATATTCTTCTTAATTGAACTTACATATTCTCCTTAGCCATTTTTAAATTAGTGTCTTCAATTCATTAGGCAAAGAGTAAAAAAAATGCAAATAACTTGGAGTGCAAGGGCTTTAGACATATATATTAAATATATAATTTATTATTTCAGGGGTAAAGGCCACAGCTGGCTTAGCAAAACACCATGTTGTTAAGCACTGCAAAGACTGAAAATATATGGTTTCTAATGGGAACCATGGAGTTTAGCTGTTCATTGAATTCTAGTAAAAAGCATGTAACTTGTTTCGTTCTCACAGCAGAGGAAGTCAGGAATTATACCACCGAAGCCAGTACCATTGTTTAGTATGAATCAACCTGGTGGTAGTTAGGAAAGAATCTTTTACTTCAGCAAGAAGAACCTAATGTGGAATTTTGCTGCAGAGGAGAATTTAACAGAGAGTTCCTACACAGTTTTCACTGCTGCTAGCACGGTGTCCTTTGCTGGGACTAGTGGGTTGCTCATTTTTTGGTAACTTGAAGCTTGAATTCCTTTGTTTGTTCTGCTGAAAGGACCACCATGTCAGTGAACAAAGGTCAGTGAGGGCTGAGGCTGTCCTGAGTCTCTGGGCCACCAATAGCACTTTCTGCATTCCGCCACAGCAGGGTTTGTTGCACATTTTTGAGTGCTCTCTTTGAGACTGCAGGGATTTTCTGAAACCTGGAAGAGTGAAATAACCCACTGAAATAAGACAGCACTAATTTTGTAACAGGGGTTGCAGAAAGCAAAAAAAAACACAGCCAAAAAAAAAAAGAAAAAAAAAACCAAACCCACAAAAAACCAAAAAAACAATGAACAGGGGTGTGATACAGCTACACAAGAGAATTCTCATGTGGGTAATTCAATCTTCTTTACGACTTACAGAATTTAGAGCTTTTCCTGTCCTAAATATCCTGCCACATGTAAGATAGCAGCAAGTGTGGTAGAATTACTAGTGTTTGAACTTGTAATGGGAATAATTTATTAAGTGCTGGAAGAGAAAAATTGTGTAGGTGGACTATCATCTTCAGTATATAATAATTAACCCTTTCCTGTGTCCATGGCAATCTCCTCCTGGCAGTTACTTCAACTATATTTTTAGTATATATAGTTGTATAATATATGTGTTGCATGATCTGTGTGATCATACTATATATTATTCAGACCATCATGGCTTTTAAATGAAATCTCTCTACAATTGTTCTTTTTCTTCTCAAAATGGGCACGTTGTTTTTGTAATGCCAGTAGACAGAAGGACTGCATTGTCTGGTTTTACATCCAACAAGTTCACAATTTTTAAACTCAGCTAATTTCAGTTAATTAGTAGTTTGTTTCACCAAGGCCAGCATGTAATTCAAGCTTTTCTTTACTGCTGGGTTTTTTCTCACTACAGCCTCCACCTGCACCTGCCCCTACCTCCAGATCTCTGCAAGTGTTCACAGGGATGTTCAGCCTTCAGTCCATATGGCACAAAAGCAATTGGTGACCTTCAAGCACTTTGTCATATTTTAGAGAGCTCTGTAAAGAGTTTTTACAGCAGAGATGAGGGAACTGAATTTTTGTTACTGTCAGTATGGCATATTTCAATTCCTGTAGTTTACACTCAAAACTTAGACACTGACTCAACTTTGCTAGTAGAAATATATTTGCAAAGTGGTTTCTGGCCTCAATTTAGAAGCAGAGTACTAAACCATAGCCCAAGGGCTAAGAGAGATGAAAATTAAGCAGACAAAATGTGGAATTGTGCCAGCTGGGAAAAGGTAGGATTCCCAAGGCACAATAATATCATCATACTCTTGCCTGGCATCCTATATTTGATTATCTTGAAGTACATTACAGGAATTAATGGAAGCTCATAACTTCCTAGTGAAGCAGGTACTACATTGCAACACTGATTTGCAAATATATAAATAGAGGTCTTGTGCAATTCTGGAATTCTCAGCGAAGTCATAAATATTCTTAAGTGAGATTGGGAAGGGGGAGCCAAAGATGGGATATTGTACTGGTGGACTGGTGGCAACCAGTGAATCTCCCTTATATTGCTCAGGCTTAACTCTGGCACACTTGTCTGGCATCCCTCTTCTGGGTAGAAGTTGGCTTTGAATGTTAAGATGAGAATGTTAAAGAATTTCCTCTCCACCACCTAACCTCCTCCCCCCCCAAAAAAAAACAACAAACCAAACCAAACCAAACCAAACCACTCAGCCAAACAGCAGCAACAGAAAAACACAAACAAAAACTTTTGAAACTTTTGAGATTTGGTATTTCTTTTTGTACTAGCTGTCCACTTTGAAGGGCCACTCCAGCTCTGTTATACTTTTTTCTTCTGATACTTTATTTTGTTCTGCTTCTTGTTCCTCAAGGGCAATTCTAATTAGTCAGCAGTGGCTTACCTGCCTGCTAACACAAGATTCAACTCAGCAATCTTAAAGGAATTTCACCTATCAATTGTTTGGCTATGATTTATTCTTTGGGGAGAAAAAATTTGGAACTGGTAAAAATCACATATTTCCCACTCTTTAAAAAATATAAGCTGCAAGACCACCAGTTGGTGACAGCTTTGCATATCCTGCTTAGTCCTGTTGGGGGGCACTGGTAAGGGGAAAACACTCCACTGAGAGCCCCATCATGAAAATCAGGCTTGGGTTACACTGTGACTAAATGCATGATCCTTGCATGCCGAAATACATACCGTCTAATTGACATGGAAACAGCTTCTGCCTTGGTATTTAGGACATAGCACAGCTTCCAGTGCAGGCTTGGTTTCCAGAATAGAGCACATTCTTTTCTACCATGCATGTTAATGCATTGTCCTTCTTCCTTCTCCTAATAGCCCGTGAGATTTGAACTTGGAGTCAGCTAAGTAGGGGCTTTGTGAAGCACAAAAGAACACCAGGTTTTTATCACACCATGGCTGTAAAAAGAGCTGTTCAACCATTCAGTTGCTGCTCCTATTGTGCAGCTGTTATTCTGCTGCTGAGAACATCTTGCTGTCGACACTGAAGTAGTACCTGCAGGAAACACTGACACGTTGAGATTTTCAGGAGATGCTGGGCTTGGGGACCTGCCAGATCCTTGTGTGGAGAGCTGAGGTATTTTCTCTGCCTGTACCTTTCCCATTACAATACATGTAAATACGTAACAATTTTTGTCTACTCGCCAGCATCTGTTCTGCGATTTTTGCTTTATGACTCTTTTCCCAGCATGATGAAGGTCCATGTTTCTTGTCTTCCAAAATCATCTCTTCAAAGCTGGCAGTGAGGCTGCGATGGGCAGTGTGCTGCCTGCATCACTGTCAGGGTGTGTGGGTCTCTCAGACAATGGCTCTTTGCTGAGCTGATGGCCAGTATCTGGTCAGCCTCATCTATTTAAAGTCAGACGAGCTGGGATGGAAGTGCTAGGAGAGGGGGTGCTTTGTTTGCTTATGAGTTACAGGAAATTCAACTGTTTCAAATTAAGCACAAACAGGGCAGGGTCAAGGAAGTGTCTGAAATCCACAAGAGAGGGGTCAGAGAGAAGCTAAGCATCATTCATCCTTCATCCCTAAATTTGTCTCTGTGCAACTAAGGGTACAATTCCCACTGCAGTTGAGAGCTAAAATTTTTCTTAGCAATTAATGCAAAAGGCTGTATTTTTAGCCTGACATCCTAAAGAAACAAGGCTTGTGTGAGCACATTGTCTGTGTATAGGTGATTGTCAGCTCTCAGTAACTTGTGAATCTTTGGGTTCACTTAGCTCTGCCTGCAAGATGGTAATTTTCCAAGGCCTCTCCCAAAATCAAGCAAACAGGTGAAAGAGTGGTTTCAGAGAGGCAAAGGGCGTGTGCCTAACTGGCCTTTTAGAGACATCAGCATCAGGACACAAATTCTCAACAGCCAGACTTCAGTGTTCCCAGTGCTTGTTTAGCAGTAATGTTTCCATATAAATAAACAGAACGTTCCTGCTCTGGGGTTGTGTGAGGCTGAATTTGGTATGTTGCATTTCACGCTGCCCAACACATCCTATAACATAAACTCACAGCCTAGCTAGTGCAGAATATTAATTTCATAAGGCCTGACTTGCTGGCTGCAGTCCCATTGACTCTTTTTAAATTAAATGGCAGTTTTGTCTGCCTATGTTTTCAGGATCCAGACCCACAGTTTGGGTAATTTTAACACTTTGAGAGTGCACAGCTCCTGATCTTTGCCATGTGCAATACTAACTTTCATGCCTTGTGGTGGAAATACAACCCCATTAGAATATGACACAATTTTTTTGGAAATTAATGAATGGCTGAATGCTAACAAGCAATGAGTTTGATAACAGCATGGTTGGCTGTTAAGTGACATACCACTATCAAAGAACGTAAATGTTCTTGCTTAAATATATGTGTTTGTTTGTTGTTTTGGGTTTTTTGGGGGGGTCAAAGGGGTTATTTGGTTTTTGAGAACAAAAGTTTTGAATTTTTGAGTTTCTGACTGGATCTTTTAAATCTTTCTACAGGCACTAGATGGACACTTTCTACAGACGCTTTCAATAGACAGCTAAACTGAACTCTCATTTTAAAAATTAATCTAATATTTTTTCCCTCTCTAGTGGTGTAGAAAATATTTTAAACCCTTGAAAGTACAATTTCAGGCTGTAAAATGGAGCATTGTAAGTCTCCTTCTCAGTTGGAATTGATTTAATGTCTGGGATTGCCAAATTCAAATCCGACGCAAATTGCAACAGCTGAGTTACAATTTTTAAATCAACCCTGAAGATGAGGGTTTTATAATAGTTTCATGGGAAGCATGGTTCATTGCAGCTGTATGAAAATAGAACTCTATTCCAGTTAGATTCATCTGCCCTGTTCTCATGAGGCAGGTTAGGTACATACTGTGTTGGACTTTCTGTGTATATCCAGTCTGTCTCTTATCTCTTGAGGGTTCCCTTCACTCTGTCCTTCTCATCTTGCTCTTCTTTTATTGCACCTTGAGGCTTATTGTACCTTGAGGATCCTTTTCTTGCTCCTTGTGGGCCATTTGTCAGTCCACTCCAAGGAAGCTGCAGGCTGAGGTATACGATAGTGCTCTGCAGGAGGGTGTTTTCCAGTGTTTTTATAACAAGTGCCAGTGCTACAGGCAACAGACAGGATTGCTACATAAATCAAGACACACATGGATATGCACAGGGAGCTGGGCCCAGACACCAAATCCTTCATCTCTGAAGCATAAGGACAGTTCTCATGCATAGGCAAAATTCCCTTGGCTCAGTAAGTCTCCAGGTTTTTCAGTGTAGATCTCACAAGACTGATACTGTGTTTGGTGGATCACATCTTCTCACCCACGATCTAAATTCTGCATTTCCTTTCCTTTGCAATTAAATTACATCTCTGAGACAAATATAGTGATTGCTGACTCTGAATGTCAGATAAACTGGACTCAAGAGCCCATTTAAGAAAGTTTTAAATGCATTTTAATGTATTTAGATGGCTTGTGATCAGTGAGATGCTGGCAGATGCTGTCTTTTTTCCTGTAGTGAGACCCAGAGCACAAAGCATGAACCTGTGTTTTGCTGTAGCCGTGATATTCATACCTGCAGCCTTCCTGTGAGCCAGCTGCTGGGAAGGCAATATCATTGCCTCCTCTGCTACATGGCATCGGTCAATACAGGGGAGACCTCCTTCTTCCTTTTCTCTCTCTGAATACTTCTATGAGTTTAAAAGTTGTATTAATAAAGAAACAAAAATATCACACATCTGAGAAACCAAATTTCCAAGCACAGACTGCAAGTGAAAAGGAGTGTGATACATAACAATGGTCTTAACAATGTGTTTTCTTACTTCTTCCATTCTTTCCATCCAGCTGTTGTCCTTTTCTTATTTCCATTTGCTTAGGGATGCTCTGAATCTTCTCCCTTTCTTCTCCCTTTGCCAATAACTGTATTCCTTAATTTCTAGAGATCCCTTTACACACACATGTGTGAGGTCCTTTTGCCTCACAGTCTTTTCACAGCTATATTAATTTTGGAAGCTCCTTCTCATCTTTGTATTTTTCGCTCTCTCCTACCTGCCAATCATTTGTCTCCCTCCATGCCCAGATGCCTCAACAGCTCTTCCTCCTTAGCCTGCTTCACCTGTCTGAGCTTCCAGCTCCCAATTTTCTCAGTCTTTGTACTCTTCTTCTCATATGTACTCAGACCTACTTCCTTTTTTCCTTTACTTTGCTCTTGCTCTTCCCCATTTCTTTCCCAGGTTCTTCCACCACATGTAAATAGAGCTGTACTTTCAGCCACTTCTAGTCTTCAACGTGGGGAATCTTTGTACCAATCTGAGAGTGGGATTTCATCTCAAGTCTAAAATATGTTTTTGGACATTGTTGTGGTGGTGATTCATGCCTCATTCTCACTCACACTGGGCCTGCTCCTAGTATTTGGCTGGGAGTCCTTACAAATCCCTGGCACTGGAGGATATTGGGTATTGTTTCTCTCACCATTGGATGTTACTGGATCAGGATTGCCTTGAAGGCATTATAATATGAGAAAACACTAAGACAGCAACCACACATCAGTGGGGTGTGGGGAGATGCAGCCAGCATCAGCACAAAGGGGTTTTGGGACATGGCATCATCTTTTTGCATTTACATAATGTGTTCGAGTACATTCCAGGCCCCCTGTGTCAGCCTTCACAGTCTTCAGTTTCCTCAGGGCCTAAAGCAGCTCCTGTAGGAACACAGCTTGAATGTTATCTCTCACTGTACCTATCAGTTGTTGCTACACTGGCTCTTAAAAATGCTGTAATACCTGCTTCTGCAACTGCTCCCCATAGTGAAGTCAATGGGATTTCTACAGGCAGAATGAATGCCAAACTCCACTATTTTAGACTGTAAAAGCTTCCCAGGAGTAAGGAGCACATCTCTCTGTGTCTGTACAGTGCCAAGCACACAGCTGGTGCTCAATGAATAATATATGTATGGGCTTGGTAGGAGTGACTGTTCATCTAGTGCAGCAGAGGTGAAGCATCTTTTTGTAGTGAGAAGCGATGCATTATCCCTTTCACTGGTCTATTTTACAATTTAGGCTTTAAATGGTGAAAATATATTAGCCAGCTAGTTCAGGGGGAGCTCATTTACACCGCCTTCACACAACATGTCCCATGTTTCAAATGACAGGAAGGATAGCTAGTTCTCTACAGCTGAATGCATAGTGATTAAACTGTCTGGGCACCAGCAGTAGACAGCCATTGAACAAATCATTATTAAGATGGCTATAATTACAGAGTCAAAGCAGCCCCTTGCAGCACACTGGTAATCTGCCTTGAAAACTGGAGTCACAAAGGCATATCTCCTTTTTATGTGGAAGCCCAAGCTGTTTAAAGTAACTGCAGATTTTTATGGTATGTCACTCATGTCTTAAGCTGTTAACTGCTTTAGCCTGCACTTTGGAGGCTGGTCTGGACAGGGGGATCTGAGGTAGAAATAAATGCTGAGTAAAGAGCTGCTGAGAAAGAAGAAGTATAGCTATGACACCTCCACAAGAGCTCTCATGGTATTGCTTTAGTCATTAGCTGAGTGGATACTTGAGCTTAATCAGTATCAAAGGGACATACACAAAGTCATCTATTTCATTAAGCTAATTTGCATTACTCGGCTTACCGAGAATCAAATTTTCATGTATTGTCCATCTTGCTGTCAGCAAAATAAGGGGAGGGGGAGGAGTAAGTGATAAGCAATGCAAGACTGAGGTGTGGTGGTGTTTATTTCTATTTTCAGAGATACCTGCTCGTCTCTCAGGAGCCTTCATTGCCTTTAGATACCAAAAATACACACTAGTTAGCTTTATAAAGTTTAATTTTAGTAACTTCTGCCTAGAAATGAAACTTCCAGAGCTTCACCAAGTGCAAGATCCTTGAAGCAGTGCATAGTTAGGCTTTTAACTGCTGCTGTTGTTGAAGAAGAAGTAAGGTAAGTGTTGTTTTGGGAGTAGGTGACGGGAGGATTAGAGTAGTTAGCTTAAAAAAGACCTTTATCCTCCTCTGGTCCCCAAGAGACATCCGTGAAATTTTGCGTGAAGCTTCACACAGCATTGCAGTCCCAAAGGACTTGCCACTGCCACTTATATTGTACCAGATCTGGTACAATATAAATAAAGGCTGTGGCTTCAGCAGAAAGCTGTAATGTGCTGAGATGGCTGTTCTTGTTCTTCTGTTTTGTCCTTGGTGCTCTCTTCCTTCAGTACTGATTTTCTTTCTTTCTTTCTTTCTTTCTTTCTTTCTTTCTTTCTTTCTTTCTTTCTTTCTTTCTTTCTTTCTTTCCTTCCTTCCTTCCTTCCTTCTTTCTTTCTTTCTTTCTTTCTTTCTTTCTTTCTTTCTTTCTTTCTTTCTTTCTTTCTTTCTTTCTTTCTTTCTTTCCTCCTTCCTTCCTTCCTTCCTTCCTTCCTTCCTTCCTTCCTTCCTTCCTTCCTTCCTTCCTTCCTTCCTTCCTTCCTTCCTTCCTTCCTTCCTTCCTTCCTTCCTTCCTTCCTTCCTCTTCCTTCTCATTACACTGGAATTTAAAGTTAATTACTGTCAAGTGAAACTGTATTCTTTCAGTTGTGTAATCTGTTAACTGCACATTAACCTTCAGTTTATTCAAGATGTTATGACTGAGGTTTGCTTTTAAATGTGAATTTGTTGTGATGATTAGATTATTCTTTTTAAGCCCAGGTATTTGAGTCTAGAAATCAAACATAATTTTTGATTGACTGCACAGAATGATGGAAATCTTCCACAAGACAACTGAAATATGTGGGGCATCATTTTTCTTGGTATTGAAGCAGGACTGAGGGGTTAATTCTGTAGTCTGTTCTCAGATCCTGCACAAGGTTTCCCAAATATCAATGTTTCTAAAATCTGCTGATTAAGAAAAATATTCAGTAACAATTATTTTGTTATTTGTATGACTTTTGTTGGTATAACTAGAAAAAATTTCACTCTGACAGACCAGTTGGTAATGATAGAAAAGCTAAAAAAAAAAAAAAAAAAAAGCATGATTTTGAGTTGAATATTTTCAGTGAGATGAATCACTATGTTTGTGCTCCTTGAAGTGCAAAATTGTGCTCCAAAGCCGTGTCCCTGCTGAGAATGTGAGCAATAGCTCCTCTACCTTGTGGAATGCATCCCATCTGTGTGCAAGTGTACATGATTCAGTTTTTAAGGACATGGTACTGGGCTGGAGGTCAGCAGTTGAATGCATTCGTTTGGGCCCAAAATGTTGATGTGAGAAGTTTGGGGTGGTGGAAGTCAGTTATGGATGCTGTTATGCTGTCGAAATACTGTCAGTATTTTTGCAGCTTAGTAACTAAAATGTTTGCTTAGAGAAAAAAATGGGGCCAAAGGAGACTTACGTATTTGAATCAGGAGAATTGCAGTTGGGAACAGCTTTTCTGATACCTGCAAAATTTTTTCTAAAATCTCCTTTGTCCACACATGTGTGTGTTTCCTATGTGGACAACTTCTCAAGACAATGCCTTTTTAATAAAAATTACACAGCACCTAGCATTCTTGAAATAAAATTCAAGCTGAGGAAAGAATAATCAAAAGGAGCTCCAGTATAGTAATATCTGCTGAGGGTAGAGCTGTTTTAATCCCAAGCATTATTTTGCCATATGGGTTGTAGCTGAAACTTTATTTTTTCAACAAAGTAGACAGAAATTAATTTACAGTCCTGCAGTTTATAGGAGGGTCCAGCCAGCAATAGAGATGATAACATTGACAGGGCTGTCTAGTGCACGGTTTTGTTCAGCTGGTGCAGGACATTGCTTGGCTGTAGATGATGTGTGATGGGTTTGTGACAAAGTAGCAATCAATAATCAAATTGCTATTGTAGGAAGTCATCAATACATCCACCTATTGTATAGACAGATCTATTTGCAGAGTCAAAGAGTAAAAAATTCTAAGAAGGAAGGGCATAAGTCGGCTTGCTGCTGAATAATCCCAAAGGAGAGGTTTCTTATCCTTGCATTGCAAACTGTGCTACCTCAGATGCCACATCTGGTTTTGCTAATTAGCACTGCTTTATTTCAGGCTTGTCATAAAAGAAAGCATACCTTTTGTCTGTGTTTGCATTATAAATACCTTGAAAGCAGCATATTGGAAATGACAGCTTTTTTTTCAGTTTGTGTGTGTGGGTTCACACAGTCCACTTAATCCTACTTGAGAACTGGGCAGAAGGACCCTGCAAGGGATGCATGGCTTAGAATTTTTGTCCTAATATGTCTGACCTTGTGTACTTCTGTGCCTGCAGAGCAAGAGAAGAGACTGAAGTGTAAGTTATGCTGAGAAGATTTCTGTCCTCATTTTCCTTTCTAGTCAGGCAAAATTCTTCTGGATGAGTGTGTCCCACCCCTGGGGAACACACAGCAGGACAATGCACTTTGTTCCAGGCTGAGGGGAGCAGTTATCTTTGTCAGGTTAAGGAGGGAAAGGAGGGTGCCCAGCTCTGCTGACCAAGAAAGAGCACAGGAGTTATCTGTCTCCATGACAGAAAAAGAAGGAATGTGTCTGGTGGACTCAAGGAAGAAGGAGTTTGCTCTCCATCTTCTTCATTGTCCAGCACCTGTGAGAAAGCAACCACATCTCTCTCTCCTGGTTTTTGGGTATAATACCTGCCTTCAGAGCTTACCAACATGCAGCTAAGAGAAACTAAGTCACAAGCCAGCTTAATTAAAATGTACATTAGAAGATATATTCCAAGTTTAGTCATCCTTTAAACATCAAGTGTTAGGTTTTTATTTATGGGAAGCACAAGCAATCTACTTTAAGCTGTCCAAAAAAGGAGGGAAGATACAATCTGTCCCCATGAGCCTGCAGCAGAAATAATGTTCTCAGCTTTTGGGGAACGTAAGGGTGTGTGTGAAGAAGGGGAGTAATCTGTTCTTGCATGAGGAAAGCCAAATCCTTTTACGAGAAAGAGAGACCCTACATGTCAGTGCTGGAAAGGGAAGGGATTGTGGGGAGCTCCTTGGGATTCAGAAAGGAAGCATACAAGCATTCTTCACAGTCTTTTATCATGGAGGCATCAGAGTTTTCAGTCTCACAAACCAGTCCCATTCTTTGTAAAAGCACTTTATTGTGGGGCATTGCCACTTGCTAGTCATAGCCTTGTGTTGTCCCTCCTGTCTGTGTGCTCCTCCATGCTGATCTGTGCAGGTTGTTTCTTCCTGCCTGGGACAGTAAGGATCCCATGGAAAAAAAGGCATGATAATTTATGACAAAAAATTTTCTTTCTAGCTCTACATGGGGGAATGATGTTATGGTAGTCATTGGTTTGTAATGATGTAAATCATCAATAAATTCACACCTCTTTTCCTCTGCACTTTAAACATGTGAGAACACAATATTCATTTATTGGGTTTTTTTAAAATAACTTTTTCTTTGGCATGTTCTCAGAGTGCTTTTTGTTCTGTGGCTGGACTTTTTCACATGCAGGAAGTATAGTTTGCTGGTAAGTCAGCTAAGTAAAGGTCTTTCTCCTTTCTGAAAGTTTTGTCAAAGCATTTGGAAGCTCTGGTCTGTCTCATCAAGGTGCCTCTATGGCTGATGCCTAGGAAAAGCTGGTGCTAACAACCACGAGGTGTCAGGAAACAGGATCCTTCAGAGCTTCCAGGAAAGATTTTGTAGGTTAAGTGCTTTCTTTCAAAGACACGTTTTTCTATCAGAAGAGAGGAAGTGCCTGAAAATGTATTCCTCAGATCTCTTTGTTGCAGCGAGTTGTTGAGAGAAGACTTCCCAAGAATCTGTTATTATTGAGCCATCATAGTACACTTTTTTGGTGTTATTGGTGATGTTGTTCGGGATACCAGAAGTTATGAATATATAGGGTCATAGACACTGCAAAATTGACTTTTTCATAAGAATGTGTTGAATATATGGGTGCTCGTGGAAAGAATCTCTTATACTTCAAGCTGGTGTAGTGATGTTTATCACAGAAAAATAATTCTGTTTTGGATTGCTCACAGGAAAATTTTAACAAAAAGAAATACAGTAGAACATGATCACAACTAACTGCTTTGCTTTCTCTGAGAGAGTAAGGATGTAAATCAGAAGAAGAATTTCTTATTTTAAAAGATTAGGTATAACCTCAAATTCCGCAGGGAATTTGGATGTGGTTATTTCAATTTCCTAACATTAGATTGGAGATTTTGCCCAAAACGAATGTAAAGTTGGCAGGATTTAACTGAGTCTTTATCCAAGTATGTGTACTTTTATATGAAAGTGTTAAATATATACAATTCTCTGCAGCTGGAAGCCTTATAAATAGGTATAGCAACCTCATGCGTGAGCTGATGCAGATGGTACAAGCTGTAAAACAGCCACAGGTCTGATTCCAGCAGGAATCAGTGCTCCCCAATCTAGCAGATGTCAGTGTCAGCGTTTTCACTGCTGTAAACAAAAGCAAGCCTCTGCCCTTCAGTTGTGGCTCTGTGTGACTGTGCTGTGAGCTGGAGTCACTGCTCTGTGGCTGAGCAGGGAAGCACAGCCTGCGAGGCATGGGTCAGCTTGTGGGCATGGAGGGCAGGACACACTGGAGTCCAGCTGAGAACACCACACCTCAATGCCTACCTGGATCTCCTCAGTCTTTTCTAGAGGGTTCAGCACAGTCCATGCATACATACAGCCTTAAGTCTCATTGAGAAGTAATTTGATTCTCTGGGCTAAAGCCTTTTGTGCAATTTTTTTTCCTTCTAAATGCTGGCAGGAATTTGGGTTTTGGCTGTAGATCAGCTCCTGGCAGCTGATCAGTTCAATGTCCACATTATGGAGTCCATCCTACAGTTAGAGGAAACTCTCTGTGCAGCATTTGATATAAATCACGTAAGCAGCAGAACTGCAGAGTAAGAAATAACAGCAGCAGTTTGTCAGCTGTGCTGTTATATGCAGTATTCCTTGTTCCTGTACAGGAATCTCAGCTCTGTTGGGCAAGCTAGGGAGGATTCTTTTGGGTTAAAAAAGCGTCTGGCAGACTTGTTAAAAACTCATAATTGTGTGTTACTACTCATGAAGCAGTTTTGCTGAACTCACTTAGATGCAGTCAGCTAATGAATCATTGCTTTTCCTGTGTCACCCACCATTACAGAGTGAAGTTGCAGGGTGTGAGGGAGGAAGAGGTTTGGGAACAGGTCCTTGGTGTCCGAGAAAGCCTTGGTATTTTGGTTAGAGTCAAACTTTCTTCAGTGAACCCCAGAGCAAAGGTCTTCCCATCCTGATGCTGATGGATATTATTTCATTGCTGGGATGATGCTTGAAATCTGTCTGTTACACACAAAGCAGGCTTTCTCAGCTCCATAAAATTATTATCTGGAGTATTAGAAGTGTTTCAGTTTCATTTTCAGGCATTAGCTGGGTGCTGGTGCCATGACTTCTCTTCCTGTGTCTCTCATTATTCGTTGTTGGAACCTGAATGCAGGCAATCATTCCTAAAATAGCCATAGGAAGCACAAGCAATATAGAAACATCTTTGTCTTGCTCCGGGGCTTTGGGCTGCATAGCTGAGCCCGCCCTAGTGTGGGACCTGGAAACAGGCTGTGGTCTCATCTGGGAGGCAGTCTGGGCTGTCCTTTGCAAACCCTGCACGTGGTTTTGAAAAGGCAGAGGTTATTTCCCGCAGAAGAAGGGAATGACTTTGCCTCGCTCCAGCAGTGAGCCGGAGAATGGGTTAGAGGCTTTTCCTATCTGCGAGGAAGCTCATCCATCATGCCCCATTCAGACAGTCATACTCAGTGGGCTTGTTCTCTCCTGCTACACTGAATCTTTTTCTCCATAGCTTGTGCAAAGAAGCAAAGCAAATAAAAACAGAGCTGCTGCTTTTGTATCTTGTACTAACTACAGGCGTTTGTCAATGCTGCTTTGACTTCCTTTTCTATGCTGCTCTAGTTCCCTCATGCTGTGCTAAGAAGCAGGTGTGAACAAATGTGTAAGAATGCTTGTTTTCTTCAGTATGTGGGTGAATGTGTGTCAGTAGTGTATTTCTGTAGTGCAGGGACTCATCTTACTCTAACTATAATATCTTTTTTTTCCTGACCCACAGCATCTCAATTTTAAGTTTGCCCATGCAGTCACATCAGATATTTGATGTTTCCTCTCAATAATAGGCCCTCAGTAATTAAAAGTATCTTGAACTAGTCTATTAGTTACAGGAATTGTGATTTTTGTATTTGGAGGTTTATTGATTATATCTGCATATAGCATTTTCCCTTAAAATACACTGAACTACAGTAATTAACCTTATGTCCAGGCTAACATACAGTACCATTTCTCTAAGTACTATCTTGGAAATTGTATATTTCTTAGGTATCAGTTGACTTCTTTCTATGCCTTCTGTCCTCTGAATTGGTGGAATGAAGAGGAGAGTGGAAAATATGTCATGTTGGCATATTGAGGTGACCTCTTTACTCAAAGGGCATTCTCAAGGATAGGGTACTTTCTAGTATTATCTTGTCCATAAAGCTAGTTGGATTTTAAATTTGGGAATTTATTGGGCATGAATCTAGATATAACAAAGCTCAGCCTGCCACTTGCAACTAGCAATTACTAGCAAGTTGCAGGTGCTAGATTGTTGTAGCATCATGCTCATCTCAGAGGAAAAGCAAACTACATAGATTTTCTGTCTCAGAGCCAGATTTATTCCATTTCTTTACAGCTTCCAAAAATACCAGCAAAAAACATTGGCAATGAAAAGTAATCACGAAAGATAAAGATCTATGAAATTGCTCTAAAGTTTTAACAGGAAAACCTTTCCTGTGATCTGAGCCTTTTAAATTTGGGTGAATATCTGTCACTGTATGAGCACACCGGAGTTGTTTTGGTTGTCTGGGGGAGAGACACTTCAGAGGTGGTGCTGAGAGGCAATGTCTCACTTAATTTTTGTTTTCTTAGCACTCAGAGTCTTCTGGTTTTTCCTTCTACCTGTATCTATCCACAGCTATTTTAATATTTTTCCCTTAGGGGTTACACTTTTTTTGTGAACATCCTTCCTTTTTGGTCATTCTACATTTTTGTAGAAGTCTATTTCATGCTTTTCTTTAATACTTTTCTGTAAGAAAAAGAAACTTGACATAACTAATTCATAACTTGACATAAATAGAGAAACTTGACATAACTAATTCATAATCAAATTAGGGGCTAAAATTATAAATACATATAGAGAACTATTTTCTTATCTGCCTTTTTTTTTTTTAATCTGCCAGGACAAACATCATTTTTCTTGAAGGCTATGCCAGGTTTCCAGAAGAAAAAGCCTTTCCCTTTTTTATGCCTATCATAACTCAGATTGCTTGACTACACTGTGTCCTTGTGCTGGCATCCCTGCCCAGAATGTGATGCTGAGGTTTGGCCTGAGTTTTCCTGCCATGACTAAACTGTTGCAATGTGGAACAATTGATGCACTCTGCAGTGGTGACTGTCACTTTCAGGTAGTGTGTTATCCTCTGCTGGAGTAATTATTATGTAAATGGTAATGTTCTTGAGCATTTGAAGTGCTACAGTAGATTTCATTATTTTTAGGGCATGTATGTAGTTTAATGTGGTGTCAAACCACTTCATGACAAAGTCGATTGGTTGCTATTTGAAAAAATAACCTGACAAAATTTACTATTTCTCTCCAGGTAAATCAAGGCAGGTTAATGAATCGATTTTTTCATATATGAGTTTAGGGGCACAACTGGACAAATTGCACAACAGCTAAAGCAGTGTGCTTTGATTAGCAGCTGACTTAAATGTGATGATTTGCATTTCTCTACTGTTTCACCACATTAAAACATGGACACTCCAATTTCAAGTGAATGGGACAGGTGTCCTGAAGAATATAGCTGGGGTTCATATTTAAATGCTTGAATGTTTCTTGCTTTAACAAACAGCAGAGTTATTTGTGATTACACTGAGCTTTAAACGTGGTGATATTAAAATCACGAAATCATGAAATTGTTCAGGTTGGAAGGCGCCTTAAATATTGTCCACTTTCAGCACCCTTGCAAGGACCCCTTCTGCTACAGCAGGTTGCTCAAAGGACCATCCAACCTGACACTGAGCACTCCCAGCAATGGAACCTCCACAATTTCTTTGGGCAACTTATTCCAGTGCCTCAGTACGTCCCACTCTGAAGCATTTCCCCTTGTCCTATCTCTACATGCCCTTGCAATGTTCATGTATCAACTGAGACAAAGTCTGCAGGGCTGTGTCTGACTTTTAATCAGTGACATTTGTAAATGTTGTTGTGAAAACATACCAGGCTTAGTGTTTTACCTTTGCTGTCCAAAAGGAGAAGAAAACAAAGGAAGGACACATTTTTCTCCCGTTACATCTTTGGTCACCTGCAGCTACATAATTTTTATTCCATCTCTCAGATGAGGGAATAGGAGGTCAGTTGACTGGCACTGATATTTCCCAGGCAAAATGAGCGTTGGAGAGAGTAATAGTGTTGCTGGTAGTGGATCTGTTTTCTATTAAGTATGCCGAGATGAAACAGCAAAGTATATATTAGAGATGGTGTTCTCTCCTTTCAAAAGGCAGTGATTGCTACATTTAGCTCTCAAATCAATTCAGAATTTTGACAGAGTTTTGCTGAAGTCCCACAAATAATCAATAGAGCTATTTTTATCTCTTATATGAGTGAGACTCTTAAAAATAAGAAAGACATCTTTGTAATGACTGACCAAGCTGTTCCAGTGTTAGGTCTATTGCTCTATATGACTGGGGCTGTTGAGTGAAAGAAGTTATTTAGGCATTGCCTTTGTTCCATTCTGCAGGTTTATAATCCCAAAATAAAATTGCAAATGTTTCTGGCAGTCATCCTCCAGGCACAGATGGCTTTCCTCCCAGTTTTGGCAAGCCTGATTTCAAGTATAAAACTGAGCAATTATTAGAAAGTGAAATATTGCATGATATAATACCACTACCAGCACCATCAACATCATGACAAATGGAGCATTTGTTATTTCAGAGCCGTGTGAGAGAGCTGGTGCCACTGCATTGCCCCTTCCTTTGAAACCTGTACCTGTGCTGCAGCTGGTGATGCACAGATCGGCGCATCTTGCTAGAGCAGATGCTTTAGCAAGGAGCTGTGGCCATTTTCCCATTTGCTCTGGCTCTATATTTCAATGCAAATATCACTGAACAGGTGGCTGATGAGGCCCCTGTGGACTGTTTACAGTAAAGGTTACAACCAAAATCGATAGGCCTGAGACGCTGCTTATTCCATCTGGGAGATGTTCATCTTCCTTCTGAGCGTTTCCCCTCTGAGCAGCAGCATCCTATTAAGGCTGCAGTCGTCAGAGATGTCTCACTCAGGTCAGAAGAGGGGCTCTTCCATTTAGGCCTCCATTTGCTCTTTGCATTTTCTTTCTGTGCCGCTCTGGAGGGAGCAGCAATGTGGATCTTGACAGGACAGGTTGCCAGCATTAGGCATGCTGAGTTTTGCCTACTGACTTGACACCTGCTACTCCCGTTCGACAGGCTGAGCCTCATCACTGCTGCCTGGGGGCTGTCCAGATCTTTTCAGCTTACTGAGGCAGGAGGCAGTGATGCCACACATCATGGGTGACATTATTGTGCGAGGTATGGCCTTGTAAAGGTGCAAATGAGGGAAGAGGGACTCAGGTTTGCATAAACCTGAACAAAATAAGCAATTACCCCTGAAACTTGCGTGAAAATACTTTGTGTTTGGGCAGAAATTTTATTTTAGATGCACTTTTGCAAGTCTTTGTGACAAAATCTGCATGGTCCGTGAATCTCTGTTCAATTAAACTAGTAATGGAGTTTGCATTACTCTTTTTAGTGAAGGTAGGTACTGTTGCTTACTATATGAGGCAAAATCTCTTACTGGTGTCTTTCCCTTGGGCCAATCGTCATGGCTGGCATGCAGCCCACAGCAGCTGGGCAGTGAGTAAGCAGTACTGAATCCAATTAAAATGCTAGTAAAGCATGTATAGCAGAGGGCACCCATGCAGTCCTCTTATAGTCAGGGAGAGCTTTTTGACATGCACAAATGAGAGAAAGTGGTGCTTCCTGACACGTAATTTAGGGTCCACAGTGTTGCCAGACAGGTATGGTCTTCCCTTGGGCACTGCCTCTCTCCGCTCCCCAATGTTCAGGAGCAACCTCTTGTTACCATGGGGTCTGAAGGAGTACAGGTGATTACCCCAATGTGTTCATGCACCAGCCTCTCTGGCATGAGGGCCAGCTACCTGGAGTGCAAGAGTGCTTTTTTGGCCACATGAAATTTATGGCCAGCTGCAGAGACAACAGGAGCAGAGCAGGAGAGGAAGATGAATGATGGCTGCACCATCAGCCACGAAAAGATGTTGGAAGTTGGTAGTGCTGGCATCAAGTGTCTGTAGCCACCTGCACCACCATTCAGGTGACTGAGCAGCAATTGGTAGAGAAAGGACAGCGTGGGTGAAAAAGCTGTCCATCCCAGGCACTGCCCTGCCACTGCCAATTCGGTTACAGTGTCTGGCACTCCATGCTGTGTCTTGCTGATAGCCACTTGTGTCTCATCTCTCTTGAGCTTCCCAAGCACCTGCTGAGCTTCTGTTCACTCACATCTGTCTGATCCCCTTGGCACCGTGCAGACCAGGCGTTTTGCACGAGCCCTTCTGCTGCCTGGAGCAGCCATGAGTGGTGGCTGAGCAGCAGCTAGCACACCACACAGGCAGGCAAAGACAAAAGATGCTCTCCTGAACGTCTCTGCTGGTGCCAGCCGAACTTCCCACATTCTCTGGTTGCTGCAGCCTTCAGGTTGTATTCCTCTCCTTTGTTGTTGTTGTTTCATTATTCCTATCTCCGTCCTCTGACTTGCATGGAACTCTTGTCTTTCACTTTCTAGGAACTGTGCATTTAAAAGGGTAAATAGCAGTGATGTTGTTTTCCACTCAGAGATTTCCAAAGGAAAATTAGCCAAATTTAAATGTAGCCAAAGGAGTTGAAGGATGCTTGCCAACATCTCGTGGCAAACCTGTACCATAGCAGGCAACAGCAGGCAGGTTGGCCAACTGGTTTCTGTGCTCTGTCCGCAGCACAGCAAGGCGTGTGCTGTGTAGATCAGTACATGCTTTTTATGTAATGCCAGAGCTTGCTCTGTGAGTCTGTTTTGAGGGAACACTGGAGTAGGACTTGGGCTCCTAAATCACCTGTGTACCACAGAAGAATTGCCAAGCTTTTATCCTCTGTTATGAAACTCAAATCAGTTTCTTCTCTGCTTTTTAATGGTACTTTTGCTGGTTATGATTCTAGGGCTGTTTGCTGAGTATTTCCAGGACCAGTTCACATAGACTGCTGCTAGACTCCCTGTTGTGTGTTTTACCCTTGTGCAGTAGTTAAAATTCATCTGGCTTTTTAGTTTCCTCAGTGTTTGGTTAAATGCTGTCCCTTCTTGCTGGACTATCTTTTTGAAGAATAAATTATTTCTACATATTTGTAGAAGTGAAAGAATTTGTTGAAGACAGTCACAGGCTTTTATGGCCAGTAGGTTTTCTGGCCTTGCTTCATGCATAACACAGCCCATGGAATTTTGTCCAGTGATTCTCACATTAAGCTTAATAATTTCTGGATCGAAGTGCAGCTGTTGTGTATGAACATGACCCATCATGGTAGAAAGAAGTTTTGTAATAAATGGATATAAAAAGATCTATTCATTTAAGAGTAGTCTTACTGTGCCATGGGAAAATTCTGTCATGATTGCATACTTTGATTTTTCTTGGAGTTATGCTGGGATTAGCTGACTGTACAGTGAGGTTGTAGCAACAAGATAGGAAGTTTTCTAACATGGAAAAGCATCTCTTTTGTTAGAGATGTGCCTTTGCAGTCATTGCTTTTGCTGTTGAATTTGTTCTCAGGATCAAATCTGCCTTCCTACTTTTATGGAGTTTTCCAGGAAGTTCACTTTTCCGTTTAGATTTTTTTATTGGATTTGTGTAACCTTTCTGGAACAAACAAGCTGTAGATAAAATAATCTGCCTACTAGGGTATTGTGGCAAGAGCCACGTAATTCTTTCCTTAGCCAAGCAGATATTCTGTATGCATTTCCACCCAGACTGTTGTAAATGCTAAAAATATCAGAGAGCAAAAAGCAAAGCTCATCATGGTGGCTTCTAGTTGGCTTGAATAGCCATGGATAGCCATTGTGGGAGGATAAAATTAGTAAAATTAGACTTTTCTCCTTGTTTTGAAATGATCATTATTTTCTTGGCTTCAGAAACTCCTTCATGCCAACAGCATGAATTTTACAAAAGTAAATGATCATATGTCAAGCATATATATGTGGGTGGTTGTATATGTATATGTATATGTATATGTATATGTATATGTATATGTATATGTATATGTATATGTATACTTTGACTAAGCAAAAATAATAGTAATAGCAACTATATTGTACTAGTATCCAAACATCCTACTTAGAAGTGATTCATCTTTGAGCTGAGGTGTACAAACAGAGAAACCTATTCCACCTCAGAAGGCAAGACTTGGATTTCTATACACACTAAGAGATCATGTGGTTTGTTTATATTTAATTACAATACAACAGAAAGGAGGGAACACAAAAGTGGCCAGAACAAGATGTTTTACATAGGTATTTGAGACATCAGCTTTGGAAAGAAGAATCAGAGCACCAAGTTATATTCCAAAAAATTACTGTATTCCTTTGTTGAGGAATTTAAAAAGCAGATTATTTGTGGGTTTTTTAGAACCTTGGAAGAAATCTAATCTACTCTGCCAATTCGATGGCTACAAAGCAGTGGATTAGACATAGATTATAAAACATGCTCTTAAATATTTACAGTGCTGTATTTTAATATCATGTGTGATAATAAAAGACCGTCAAGACTCACTTTTCTTGTCACCAGTAGCTTTCTTTAACAAGAGTGACAATGTTTTGAACCAGGAGAGTTGGAGTTCTCAGTCCCAGTTCTCTCTAAACCAGTATGGCTTAGTGCAGGCCAGAATGAATTGGAGTTCAGATCTTTGCATGGAAGATGGAGAGCTCTTCCTTGATGTTTGCAAAAGTTTTATTTTGAGGCAGTGCCTGTACTCACTTGGCATCACTGTCTAACTACTCATCTTCATCAGACACTGTGTTCACAAGCACTTTTCATTAAAAGTACTTTCAGCACAGTACGAGTGAGAACATTTGCATCAATCCCAGGGGCCCAACCACAGTGAAAATTGTACTAAAAATAAGTGTGACCTTCTTGAATCAGCACTTTTCTGAAATTCCACTGAAACAGTATGGCTCTTTCTGCCATTGTAAGAAATGCAAAAGTGACAATATTTTTTGAGTAATTGCCTCTGAAAAAAGCTGCCTTTGGATGCAATTTAGTCCTTCTCAGTGTTAATTTATTGTCACAGACACTGATACACACGTAGTCCAGTTGAATTATTGACATGTTGAAACACATATTTTGCATGCATATTTGTGAATTTGAATAACTCTGTTGGTGGCATCAGAGCAACAGAGAATTGTGCTTTCTTTTCTCTTCTCCCTTTTCTTCCCCAAAAGAATCCCCTTTAAGAAGGAGAGAGAATTTAATTTGCTTTTAAACCTACCGATTTATGTCAGTTCTGTTGTCAGTTTGGTTTTTTCCTAAGTAAAAGAAAGCAGATCTGTCCCAATAGCATGTACACATGAAATCACAGAGTAAGTGTGCTGGGCATTGTTCATTTTCCTGGAAGCTGTCTCCCACACAGATTTACACGTCTGAATGAGCAGAAGAGACTGATGGTGCAGAATCACCCATGGGACAAGTTTTTCAGGCTCTAAAGAGCAGTGGCAGAGCTGTGTCTGCAGTACTGTGGTGCTTTCCTCACAGCATACACGTTGCTAGATAGTGGATTTTGTGATGATAGGGAGTAACAGAGAGCAGCTATTCTCATGATCCTGAGTCTCACTGTGAGCCAAGTGGTTTGGATTGTTAGCCTGCAGACTGATACTGTAGATTAATACAGTTTAAGTGGAAGAATTGGATTGTTTCCTAAATTCTTCCCATTAAACTGTTGTTCTTCATGTATGCCCCAGAAAAGATTTGTACATTGGATTGTAGCAATTCCAAGGAGAAAATAATTTCAATCAGTTTGTGTAGTAAGGTGTTTTGTTTTGTCTTTTTCGCAGTGTACTTACAAGGGCAAAATCTTTAAACCAGCAAAGTGACATTTTGAAAAATTGCATAGAGAAAAAGGAATTAGCCCCTTTAATGGGTATATATTGTTTTAAAGTAAAACCTTTAGAGGGAAACTGTTTTTCCAAGCATGCTATTTACTTCTGCTGCTTATTTCTTCTTTGGGCATTCCAAAGGGCCCCAAATGACAACAAATAGAAAGAAGCAGGTTCTACCCCACAGAGCTAACAGTCAAGAGAAAATATAAAAGGTGGCTAAAAAGACAAATGGAGGAAATGCATAAAGAAAGTGTCTGCAGGCAGATAGAGCTGTGTCAGGTTTCATACAGAGCTATTGGCTTAACCAGCCCTGGATTGAAATACTTCTATTGGGGCTTCTATGTATTATCTTTTAGTATGTATTTTCCTATAAGTTATAATAAACAGACAGTGTCTGCATTATATTGCATTTATTCTTGCTATTTTTATCCTTCACCCTCTATCTGGAACTCCATTCAGTTAAGGTGTCAGTCACTGCCTTATATTATTTTTTATTTTTTTCCTATTCTTGGTCTAACTTGGTCTCTCAGTTATTTTGTTAATAGAAACAGAGAATCAGCCAAAATTCCAATTTGTGTGTTGAAATAATAATAGCCTAACACTGAGAGTGTAATAAATCAGTAGTCCTCATGGACTCTATCACCCTGCAACAGAGTCCCACTCCAAACCATTTATAGAAACTGAAATTTTATTTGAAAGCAAAAATTTGATGAGGCAAATTAATTATTGTGACATTTTTCTATTGGTTAAAAAATGAGGAATCCAACATTTAAGGTTTGCTAATGCTTTTTTTGGCACCGAGAAAGGAGATACAGGTATCTAATATTAAATAGTGCTGCAGAAGGGCAAGTTAGCACTTTGTTTGCCAAATTAAGTTTCAAAGACTATGTAGGTTATGAAGTTTGACTTTCTGCCCATAAATCTTGAATGACTGACAGACCACTGTAAAATATCTTTGTTCAAAAGGAATCCTTGGCAGGCAGCATCAAAGGTTTGAAACTCAGGAAGGGATGAAAAGAAAACCCCACTTTTGCACTGATTTCCCCTACAGATCAATGTCTCTGTGAAATTTGCCTGGGAATTATGAAGTATTTACTGTATTATGTGCTGGTTTTTTTCATTGTATCCAAAGGCCCCAGTGGTTTCTTTTATCTTAAAGATTTAGGGATATTTTTGTACATGAAATCTGAATGAATGAATGAATGAATGCATCAGCGGAACATGAGGGAAAAAAATGCTGGATTTAGACAGTTCTTTTCTTCCTTATTTTATCACAAGTTGGAGTATTGGTTTTATGACACCTAAATTTATGGATACATATTTTTATGGTAAAGCCCAATGACATGTTCTGGATGCTCCATCAAGCTCTCTCAGTGTTTCTTCACTTGATTCACAGCTCTGTAGGGTATGAATCAGTCCTGTAGTATAACTCTTAATCTCTTTTTAACCAGAATAATGTCGTGTGGGGTGGGTTTTTTTATTTATGGTGTATGTCATCATGTCATCATCTAGTTATGTAAACCAAAGAAGAGGAATATAAAATATTTCTTGGAAAACTCTTGTCAGCTGTCGATCAGTGCAGGAGATTAAGCATCTTTATTGCATGCAAGCATCAGAGGCAGAAAATTTTTTGTAACACACAGGTCCTTAAGTCTATCCTCAGCCAAGATGTGGCCTTGCTGGGGCATGGGCTGAAGAACAACTGGCTTTTTAGGGCAGTTCCTGCTTAGAAACACATGTACAATGAGAGGCCTGAGGAGAAAAGCTCCTTCTACTTTCCACGGTCTCTTTAAAGCTGTGATCCAACAGAAGGTGCTTAAACTCTTGTTTGTCTTCCACAGGGTGAAGTGAAGAAGTGAAGCCTCACAGCTGAACTACTATGAGGTCAGAAGCCTTGCTGCTATATTTCACACTGCTACACTTTGCTGGGGCTGGTTTCCCAGAAGATTCTGAGCCTATCAGTATTTCGCATGGCAACTGTGAGTATAAGGGGCCACAGGACTTCATTTAGTACTGACCAGGGGACTTCAATTCAACATTACTTAAATGCAGTTGCAGCTGATAAAGTTGCTTTTTCTTGATTTCTCCCATATCAGCCAATTTGCATTCTCAGGTGCTAATATAAGAACATGACTTTTTCACATGGTCTTATTATTTGTTAGTCTAATACAAATAATTGAATTTATTTCTTTAAGCTCAGATGGATTCTGCCTGAGCATTGGACAATTTTTCCCTAAGATGGAATTGCAGCTAAAAACCAAATCAAGACAAAGAATCTTTTATGACAGAAGATCTCTCCTTTCTTAGCAGTAGAGGTTGGCAAAGTCTCCAAAATCTAGTGTAACACCAACAGCTGCTTATTGAGATCTGCTGGCTAAACAGGTGGATAGCTTTCTGAGCATTTTACTGTGGACATGAGGCTTGACTTAACTAATTCTTTCACATTTGCCTCAGCTCAATTGTGATAATGGCAAGGAAAATTCTTCAAAGTGCCAAAGTTTCAGATGTTTATAAGGAAGTCTTTAGCATCTGGGCCTCCAAAAGTGTGCCAGGGAGTGGCGAGTCAGCCAAGAGCAGGCTTGTGTTCACTCCTTTTTTGTTCAGAAATTTGGTTTTTAAATTGTCTGTGTTTATTGTGCTTTGGAATGGCCTTGGTGCCCATAAACTTGTCTGTCCTGTCTAACACCAGTCTGAAAGACAGGACTCCAGGGCACACCTGATGTGCTGCAAATGCTAATAGACTTCTGGGATATAACAGCAGGGAGGAGCTGCTCTGAAGCAAACTCCAGTGAAATATGGCTGGTGTGGCCACTGGATCTTCAGCACCAACGTTTTCACCCTCCAGAAGGGCAGTGCTAGTCATTCTTGCAAAAAATTGCCAGGCTTGATCCTTTTGGAGAAATAGAACATGGGATAATACTTCCTCAGTGGCATGGCACATTGAAGTGGACATGAATGCCCCTAGTTTGTTCTAGATGCATGAGTTACAGAGGAAACATTACTGAATTTGAAACAGTCTCACAGTAAAACTTGGCATTTTGCATGTAAGACATGGTCAGAAGGATTAAGCTTCTGAATGTAAATCCTGTCTGGTGTCTTAATTTATTTCTACAAGAGTTCTCAGCACCTGGTTTGAAGTTCTTTTTTCTATCCAGTTTTATCACCAGACTTTCTGTCACATAACACTTTGAAGTGCTTTGCTGATGCCATCAAAGTATTGTATGAACCAATACTTTGACCAAGCTTAACAAGTACAATGCTTTAGAAGACAATAGCTGAAAATACTAAAGCAGTAGATGAGCTTTTAGAAGAAATAGACTCCCCCAAAGAGCTATAATTTTCTGGGAAAGCATATTAGTGGGGAAAAGGCATAGCTAGATGCTCATCAACTCTATGTAACACTCCCTTGTAGCAGGTCTGCAGTGATAGTGCTCATCAGAGGATTATCCTGCTCCTGTCTTCTGTCACTTTATTTACTTAATTAGCTCCTTGTTTGTGTATCTAGGTGTCATGATCATATGATAGTCATGAATGTGAAGTGGCCCTTGATCAGAAGTGTTCACTGCTGTTGCTGGATGTACACCCATCTGAGGAGCAGTGGAACACCCTGTGTGGGCTGAGTTCTCACCCCAGAAAATAATGGGAATAGACAATAAATGCTCTTGCTGACTGGTAGAACTGGGGGGCAGCTGACTTGTTGACAGCATAAGCTCAGTACAGCGATTCCAATCAGTATTGCTGTCCAGTTGCCAGAAGGACTGGATATCAGACTGATTGCCAAAATAATGTGCAGTGACTTTCACTTCATGAGGTTCAAGTGGTGATTTCCCACCATTTCTCAGAAATCCCTGCAGCTGTTCTATGACAGCAGTTGAGTCCTGAACAAAACCCAGGGAACTGGTGGCTGGAACACCCAGAGCCAAGTGTTTTGCTTTAGCCACTACCAGTCCAGTCGTTGTGGTGATTGATAGGCCAGTGTGGAACAGCTTTGTCCTGATAGACATGCTTTGGCAGCCAGGAGCAAGCATTTAAGCTCTGCAAGCAGTGAAAGAAAAACTGTGAGAAAGTGCCATATACCTGTGTGCCAAGAGCTCCAGAACAGCTTTTAGCTTAAAAAAAAATCAGTTTTTGTCTTCTACAAAGGTGGTGACTTTCTCCTTTGCAGCTGCAGAGACTGTAACCTTGAAGAACTGTCCAGCTCATGCCTTCCAGCCCAGTCTGCACTGCCAGGGCAGAACACCAACCATGGGTTTTGGCTACAGCTGGGCCCCATGGTGCTTCATGCTAGCACCATTTCAGTTTGTCATTCTCTTTTGACCTGTTGATTTTTTTCCCTCCTACAGATACAAGACAGTATCCGGTGTTTGTGGGTCACAAGCCAGGGCGGAACACCACACAGAGGCACCGGCTGGACATCCAGCTCGTCATGGTCATGAACAGGACCCTCTACGTTGCTGCTAGGTCAGTAGCCTCCTGCTTCACCATTCCTCTCTTACTGCTTTAAGAGGAGCAAGGAGAAGACAAGGATAGTCTGAGTTCGTCTCTGATGAACACATCATTTTTAGGATTGTCTCGCGCTCAGAGAGAGCTTTGCAGCCTGTTAGTATGGCGTATTACAAACTTTGCTAGATGATCAGCTGAAGTTTTGTGATTTGTTATACCTGTTCTTTAGGACTACATGCCTCTGACTTCCTCTGAGACCTGCAAGAGGGAAGTTGCCAGAAAAATATTTTAGTTCCATGGAGAAGCAATTCCGTCCTCAGTGTTTTATTCCACTTGTGCTCACCAATAATGACAAATTTTAGAGAATAATTCTTCTGTGCACAGATGTTTTTTTTTTTAAATAAGAGCTATTAGAATGTAATTTTGCTGATTTAGGCATGTTTTTGGTATTTTAAGACAAAAAAAAAGAACGAAACACTCTTCCTCAAGATAATTTAATTTTGTGTCTTGACTTTTTTGGAGAGCTGTACTGTGCATCTTTCTATAAAAATTGCTCGCAGAGCCACCCATTCATTTTGCTTAGCTCAGCTTGCACTATCAACCTCAGTGGGGCTACACCCATTACACAGCTGCCAACCTGGCAGAGATCTGATATTAACACTTCATCTCCCTACCTGCTGTTAGCAAAGAAGATTGACAATATTAGAGTGGGAATTACATGAGATATGCAGAATGAGTGCAAGATGGGTCCAGACTAGCAAGCATGGGTGGTCCAGATTAGCAAAGGTGGGTAGTCCAGTTTAGGAGCTCTTGGACCCAGATCCTGTTTGGGACCTCCCTGCAAGCTGTCTCTCAAGTAATAACTTGTTTCCTGCCTGTTTTCTGGTCCTCCATTGGAAAAATGCACACCTTTCTGCACATGCCACATAAAACCAGGCTGCTGCTGCAGATGGGAGAAGCGGTGGGTGGGATGGCCAAGAGTGAAGGGGAGCAGCTGCTAAGCAGGCAGCTTCTCACCACTAGCCCTGTCTGCAAAGCCCTTGGCAGCCTCTGGGAGCTGCCTGGCTTTCTTCTCAGACAGCCACTCCCCATCTCCTGGGTGGTCGCGTGTGTCCTGTGGGGAAAAGCTGCCTGCCGGTCTCCGTGCGGCACCGCGTAATTGGGAATCACGTTACTCCAGCACGGCCACCGAGGGACATCTTCAGAGTCGTGTCCCTGGCTGCTGGGAGAGCACACCTGTTCCCTCAGCCAGCCATCACAGCTGCTCTGGCTGATGGCAGCTTCCTCGGGCTCCTTGCACAGCCCGTTCTGTGTGGGGACTGGGTGGCAGAGCTCAGACCCTGCGTCGAGTCCAGGCAGGGACCAAGTGTCCTTCCCCAGGAGAAAGTGTCCTAACCCAGGAGAAAGTGTCCTTCCCCAAGGAGCAAGTGTCCTTCCCCAGGAGAAAGTGTCCTAACCCAGGAGAAAGTGTCCTAACCCAGGAGAAAGTGTCCTTCCCCAAGGAGCAAGTGTCCTAACCCAGGGAGGAAGCACCCTTCCCCAGGAGCAAGTGTTCTTCCCCAGGAGCAGTCATCCTTTCCCAAGGAGCAAGTATCCTTCCCCATGGAGAAAGTGTCCTTCCCCAGGAGCAAGTGTCCTTCCCCAGGGAGTAAGTTTCCTCCCCAGGAGCTGCAGTGATGGTAGGCACAAGGAGAGGCCAGCCCTGCAGCAAGTGGCAAGGCCCCATGCTTTGCCTGAGCTCTGAGATTGGTGTTTTTGCAGTGTTTAATGGGATAATGAGTGGGGCAGGGTAGAGTGTTGAATAGGGTTTAAAGGTGGTGGCAGGATTTCCTCCTTTTCATGCTGAGCTCCCTTTGCTTTCCTTATTTGTTTTCCTTTAAATTAGGAAATTATTTGCACTGAGGTGGTGGCAAATCCACTTTGCAGATTTTGCTTTGCTGTTTTCATAGTTTGTTCCCAGGCTGAGATTGACGCAGTTAGACTGTCTCGGTGCCCAAGCACTGGCTTTATAGCAGGAAAACCTGGAGAACAGTTTTGGGATATGAAACCACTGTGTGCACAAATTACATGAAGAATGCTAATATTTGGGGGATAACATGTACTAGTATGTGAATGTGCATTCTTCCTTAACTGTATAAAACCACTTGCTACAATGAGAGCGCTGGTATAGTCCTAGGATCTTGTGACCTACAAAAAAGAATAAAGACCTGGTCTGTTCTGTACTTGTGCCAGCATGAAAAAAATCTTCTTACGCATTTTTTTCCTTCAGTAACTCAAAACCTCTTTACCCCCTCCATGTTACTGAATAAAGTCCCTCCTGGCCTGACAAGACTATGTGATACAAGTTGAAATTCAGAGGTAATTTTATCTTTAAGTAACAAACTTCAGAAAATGAGTCATCCCATCATATTTAGTGTGAAGGAGTTTAATTCAAATGCTGCATTTTCTTCAAGGCAGTAGTAAGTCTAGAGATTGGAAGCAAATTTTTCACAAGCAAAGGTGTTTGCCAAAGAGTTTTGTAACAAGATTCATTGAAAACTGTGGCTAAATAAATCTGGGGCAATTATATGAGATATTGTTTTCATGCTTTTTTTATACATTGAGGTACAGTGATCCTAAGTTAATGTTTGACCCAATTATCTGAAAAACAATCAAAACAAATGGCTAAATACTGGAAGTTTTTATTTTAGGGTTGTTGTGTTTAGGTTGGTTTTTTGTTTGTTTGTTTGTTTGTTTTTCAGTTTTTTTGTTTGCTTGTTTTGGAAAATCCAGTGTTGACTTTTGCAGACAGTTTCAGTGCAGCAGAAAGGCTAACACAGATTTGAGAACTGCTTGCATTTTATTAATGAGCAACTGGCATAGAACAAAATTTCTGTCAGTCTGCTACTTATTTTGTCATATGGGATACATGACTCCTGTATTAGCTATTACCAAATAAAGTTTTGTGTCACTTCACAAAGGCATTATTTCATGTTATCAGGCAGAAATACACAGCCAGTATAAATCAGAATAACTCAGCCAAAGGCCATAAAGCTTTACTGTCTGAATATCTGTTTTGCAGTCTGCAAAGGACTGGCTCTGCATCTTTTTTTCTCTCCATCTCTCTCTCACTGGCCCACACCCAGGCACACACCCCCTTTTCTAAGTTTGCTGTGTCTCCTCCTCCCATTGTCTCGTGCAGTGGCAGCTTTTGTTCACATTATCTGCCACCCCTCGTGTGTGTGAAGGAAACTGGCAGAGCAGGGCATGGGATGGCTCCCCCTTATTTGCAGTGTTTCCAAACCCAGTGCTCCCAGTGCCAAGGGTCATGCACAGCCAGTGGCATTATTTAAATTCCCTCCCTCGACAAGATTATGCCATGGCAACAAAATGCAGTTCTGCTGACTGGAGGTGGGAAAAGCGGAAGCGCTAGGATTAAGTAAATTTGTGTTAGAATAACTTAATTAGCAGTAAACTGTGCACATACCACAGCTAGTTGATAGAAGGAGTTGGGCAGCAGTGGGAAAAGGAGGACGAGGACAATCCCACGTTTTCTGTGACTAGGTGGCCCTCCCCTGAATTTGACAGCTTTTTGCTCTCTGCTGACACTGTCAGCAACTGTGTTTCGTCTGTGGCATGAGAAAATTATATGTAATTTTCCTGATGCTAGCCTTCTTTCCAACAATCCTGTAACTTAGCATCTGAGTTTCGTTTGAACTGTTCCTTGAACCAGAAAGTAAGTCCTCTAAAGACAGGTTTATTGAGAGTGGAACTAAATACCTCGGCTCTTTCTGAGTGCCACTGCTGTATTTTCTAATTGTCTTGTTGAAAATTAAAAACCTGTATGCTCTGGAAACTGAGGCTGATGAATAAAACCAAAAGCTGTGCCAGAAGAAGGGTTTCAGAGGTCCACCTGTGCCTCATTTGCAACTCAAGAGATTTTTTCCCCCACTTTTACATAGCAGGAGTGACACTGCAATAAAGAGCAGCGCACATAAAAAGGGAACCATGACGTAATCTGTGAAGCTGATATCGTGCTAATAGATAATTTTATTCCAGAACCAACCCTGACCACTGCTCTGTCACTGAAGTCAGGCAAATAATAAGCTGAATTATTAAACCAATCTTGGAAGTAAATGACAGCTCTGGTTTTAGAGTCTGGAGGAGAAGAAAATCCATCAACTCTTCAATTTGGCATCTTACAAAGCAAACAGCCTCAAGCTTCATAGGAGACAAATTTTAAAAAGCTGGTTCCCTACCACAATGATGCCTCTTTTCTCCATCTGAGAGTAGTGTTGTTTTCTTCTCTTGTACCAGTATTTTGTGTTTTACTTATTTAAAGAGACTAGCACTATTTCCCCAAAACCAAATAAAAATGAAGCTAACCTCAAGAGCAGGGCTTTCTGAAATGGAAAAAGCCTGTATTCTGCTTTCA
Organism: Oenanthe melanoleuca; assembly: GCF_029582105.1. Classification (NCBI taxonomy): domain Eukaryota; kingdom Metazoa; phylum Chordata; class Aves; order Passeriformes; family Muscicapidae; genus Oenanthe; species Oenanthe melanoleuca. Next base: position 19,635,073 of record NC_079362.1, on the reverse strand, counting down.
GCAGATCCCCTCCAATGCTGTGGATCATGCTTCAGCAGCAGGGCTTTCTGCATGTTGAAAAAAATCCAATTTTATTTCAAGGAAAATGAGATCTCAGCCCAAATTTGATGTGCTGGTTACTACAGCATTGTGGGTTGGTGGTTTTTTCAGCTTTTGGGTTCTATACAGAGCTGCCCTGTTCTCAGCTTACATGAAGAGAATGTCTAAAAATATCTCTTTACCTGAGTAGCTGTGTCTGTTTCCCCTTTCCAGGAGGAGATTGGCAGCTTATTGTAGGAAGGGACAGGTTCTCAGGAGAAAGGAGAGGAAAGGGAAAGGGAAAGGGAAAGGGAAAGGGAAGGGAAAGGGAAAGGGAAAGGGAAAGGGAAAGGGAAAGGGAAAGGGAAAGGGAAAGGGAAAGGGAAAGGGAAGACATCTCTTTTACCAGAAATGGCTCAATGTAGCACAGTGACTTCCACCCCAGAATTGGCAAAGGGTGCCTAAAAGCTATTGCAGATTTCAGGATACAGGATAGATTGTGGCATCTGCTGTAGGACTGATAGAGTAGAAATCATGTGAGACTCATCTACTTTCCCAAATCTCATTTGTTCAAATAATTGCTTTTGGGAAATAATCTTACTTTGAAGTTTTGTAGCACTTTCCTTTTTTTCTCTTAATGGGAAGGCAAACAGTTTGTATGTGAAAATGCTTTTGTGGGAGAAGCAGGAGATGCTGCCAGTAATGTTTCCTGGTAAGACCTCTGATTGTTTTTTTTTTTAATGGATTATGGATTATCTTGTGATAGATAGCTCTCTTATAGAAAATGAACTGTCTAACTACTCCATTTGACTTTGTATTCATTTGCTTTTGTTTACAGGGACCATATTTATACTGTTGATATGGACACATCACATACAGAAGAAATTTATTTTAACAAAGTAAGTAGCTTTTATCATCATCCAGAAACCAAGGACACTTGAATGAGCTTCAAATAAATAGGATGATGACATTGTTTTAAAGAACTTGCCGGCTCTGCTGTAAAACTGTAATAAGCAAGTAAGATGGCGTTGCTAATCATATTTGGGGAAAGCTAGAGTAGCAATCATGTCTTCTGCAGATTTCTGATAAGTGGTTTAGCTGGACTGATAAGCAATCTGTACTAAAATATGGTGAGGTCCCTGATGGAGCATCTGTCAAACATCTATTCATGTATATGCAGCAGTTTTCTATAACAACTAGACTATCCCAATTAAGTCTACTGAAACTTTCATCATAAGAAGCAAGTTACATATTCTCACATGCAAATTTTTTTTTTTTTACTAAATAAAGTCTTACTATAACATCACTTTGTAGATGTATTCACATTATCTCCGTGGGAAGTTGCACTCAGATGAAGAAAAGCTTTGTCTGCTTTACTATAATGTATATTAACATGAACATACTGAAAATAATCTCTCTACTTCTGCTTTGCATTGCATTCATATTGTGTAACACATGTTAAACACAGCCTTGGTTTAACAGATCATTCAAATTTGGACATTGGATGAATTCTACTGGAGGAGGGACAGTGCTTCATTATAAGTATGAATGATGCTGAAAATGAACTTTTTAACTCATCAAAGAGTGAGGCCCCAGGCTTATAATGGAAGTGCACATTAATGGTTACTCTTTCAGCTTGGACCCCTCCATGAATGCACAGTGCCTCAGTTTACTGATCAGGAGCACTGTGAGAACTATTATGGCAGTCTAAGGTGATGCCATCTTAGGCCATGTGATTTTAAACAATGTTTTATTATAATTAATAAGCCTTCCTTATCTGACCATTTTTGAAACTCATCTCAAAAAAAAAACCTTGCTGGGATTTACTGGTAAATCTTCAGAGGAAGAGTGTTAGCAGATAAAGTCAGCAGTGTCTTGACAGGTGAAAAACTCTGGGAGCTTGTTAGCTGAATAGAAGTGGTAAGAATTACCTGAATTTTATTTCTTTCCAGATCTAAAATGTTGTCTTTGAGAATGCATATTTCATTTAAAATCCAGTGAAAGTTCATTGTCCATAAACGATAACTCTGACTTGTAGAGAAATATCAATTAAAAGAAGAGAACATCTAGTACTTTTAAGAAAAAAACACATTTTTCAAAGTTGGCCTATTGTTGAATTCTGTTAGTTTAGGCTTTAAGGAAAGAGGGATGGGTTTTCAGTCTCATGAATTGGAGGCAAAACAAAGTTAAATGAATGCTCCACATCACTAAACCTTCATTGTTGTGGTGAATTAATCATGGAGAAAGAATGCAGGAAACTTTCAATAAATGTATGTCCGAAAGCTAGTCTCCCCTAGGGGACTTCTACTTCTGAAATCAAAAGTAAAAAACCAGAGTTCTAATTGATTTCTCTCTTTATTCTTGCAGAAATTGACATGGAAATCTAGACAAGCTGATGTAGACACATGCAGAATGAAGGGAAAACATAAGGTAGGCAATTTTCATTTCTTCTGCAACTTCCACTTTGGTTTAGTTGCATCACTGTTCTCTCAGGCTGCTGTCTGTGATGTGGAATGGATCGTGCCATTCACTTCTTACCAGTAATTGTTTTCTCCATGAAGTCACTGAAGGCTTTAATTTGCAAAAGTAGTTCACTTTGAATGTGATGAAATACTACAACAGAAGCCACAGCAATATCCTGAAATACTTCAGGCACTGAGCAGGTAACAATGCTTACTGTACTGATTTTGCTTGCCATTGCTTCAAAAGCCAAGGGCTGCTGTGCATATCTCTGTGGGAGTTTACTGAGAAGTTTGGGTAAAGAATCAGAAAGCATGAATGTGGGGCTATAGAAAGACTGTTTCTCACACCAGTTCCACCCTCTTGTAACCTGTGACTGGCACAAGTAGTAAAATAAATAAGTAGATAAATCATAGTTGGATTCTTTACTTCCCCTTCTAGTTATAGAAGCTTTATGCCAGTACATTGTAGTGGGGCTGTCACTGTCTGACAGTGGCACGGGTGACAAAATCAGATTTTTTCACTCTTCAAGAAAGCAACAGTTTTCAAACAAAATTCACCTTTGTCAACAACAGCAAACTAGGAGCTATAATATGAATGCTGTGTCTTCAGCTCTTTGTAATTTTTGAGCCACTAGAATATAAATTAATTACAATTTTCCCATTGTCAGTTAAACGTAGTCAAAATAAGGCCAGAGTATCACAGTGGGTACCCGCCAATATAATTGTAAACCTGACAATGAAATATCACTGTTTAAAAATAAAAACTCAAAATGCTGTAGTTGAAATAGTGTTTATTATTTTTCTTCAGGATGAATGTCATAACTTTATTAAGGTTCTCCTAAAAAGAAATGAAGATACACTGTTTATCTGTGGCACAAATGCATTCAACCCTTCTTGCAGGAACTACAAGGTATGTAATCTGTTTGTGGAATTTCACTTTTGCCTTGTCTTTTGGTTGGATTTTTTGAGACTATGTGGGCAGCAGCATGAGGTTGTCATTCAGCTGTGCACCATTCAACTTTTGAAAAATTTGTTCTGACTTGTTTCAGTGCTACTGAGTTCAATGTTGATTGGATTTCTGGGAAAATCTCAGACTGAATACCGAGTTCTTTGCAACTCCTGTACATCAAGGGTATTGCCACTTTGCATTGCCCTCCCTAGGTGCAGAGTCCTTCAGATCCCTGCCTGGAGATGTAGTCACTGCTCAGAAAGTTCCTCAGCTTGTCACTAACACTTACATCAAGTCATAGACTAATATTTGGGTTACTTCGGAGTAGCATGTTTTAAAATTTCTGTTGTACTGTTCTCAGTCACAAGACCAGTTCTCAAGATGCTTGAGGGCATAGCAAGCAAAACCTGAGATTCTTGTGGGGATCCTGCAGCTTTGTGTGCTGGGGAGGTGATGGAACAGCAAATCTCCCCAAGGAGCAGTACAGCAGGACAGTGATGTGTTCCTCACTTGCTGGGGACCTGCAAAGCCAAAATGTTATCTAGAGCAGTGAAGAAACTCTGCTGGTCCATGTGTACTTGACATTAATGCCCTGAAGCCAATTTATTCCTTGGGTATAGTGTACCCCAGCAGACTCCATTCCAATAGGACCCATTCATTGAATTGTTTCCTATTTTCTTAGGCTTTCACCATTATTTTCTGATATCACTCCCAACAGTGGATGTCTCTGGATTAGCTTTGAAAAAAGTTTTTTAGGCTTTTGACATCCAGACTCTGGTTTTCTAGACACTCTTAAGTCCCACAGGTAATTTCTCATCTTTTTTTCTGGAAAAATAAAATTCAGTTTCCCTAATGCTGCTCCTGATAAAATCCCAACTGTCATTCAGGTTTGGGGTTCAGATTTATTGTAAAAAAAAAAAAAAAAAGAATAAAGATGTTCCAGGAGAACTACTCCCCTAGTTGTATTCACTGTGACTGCTGCTCTTCCTTGATTTTTGTGCAATGGTGCTTTACCTCATTTAGCCACTATAATGGCTGCAGTTTAGAAAACACAGGAGAGAAATGCAGGGTAGTATTTTCTTCCAATCTGTGGAGGAAGAATCAAATTTGAGTGAGAATACAAGCCTGTGTCATGGTAACTGTGTTAACAGCTTTTTCTTTTAGTATTTCTTTCTATGCCTGCTCCTGGTATGCAATGAAGCTTCTTGATCTCAGGGCTGTCTTCTAGTACAGTTTGTAATTTTTTATCTATGAATGTCATTACTGGGACTAACAAATTTCAGCCAGCCTCCTTGCATGGATGTTGTCTTTTAGATACAATTACAGCCTCCTTTGGCATCATGATGTGAGGTATATAAATGGCCTCCTCACCCTTAACTCCGGAGTTTTCATGCCCTGTGATGCAGGGCTGGATAGTGATCCCTCTGGCAGTCTCCAGAAGGCCTCTGCAACACCTGCCCTGGCTTTTCCTCCATGTGTTCCTTCGTTGTACAGAGAGAGAGCTAAATGTGTGCCAGACAGAAGGCAGGGCTCCCCCTCGAACGTGCCAGTAGTTGTGAGGGTGTGGAGCTTGGTGCACAAAAAGTCCTCTCACTATCACATGAAACGCATTCAGCCTTTGAGTAAAGACAACTAACTCCCCTCAGAGTGCATTCTGACAGGAAGGATACATTACAGAAAACAAATAATCACAAATCATCCTCCAAAGGACTTGGAAACGGTAGCATTCAAATTAAAAGTTGATTTAAGTTGATGGTGCTGCATGGGTTATTTCTCATGCTCTATGAATCTTTACTGTATGTGATCTATACCATATGAGCTGGACAAGTTGCCTGAATATGCTACAAAGGTTCTTATTCCCAAAATACTGTAGTATAAGCATCTTAAAGAGGTAAGAGATGTACAGTTCTCCCTTAGCTCACCAAACCTTCTTGAACTTCACGTAAAGTCAACCTGTATATTTGTGTTATTGTCAGTGCCCAGGGTAAATTTATTTCCCTGGAGTTACAGATAAGTCTCAGAATTTACAATTCCTACACAGATCAACTCTTGCCTGGTGGTAAGAGGATTCTCTGTGACATGGACTCAACTGGTATAAAACTTGAGGAGCATCTTTCTGAATATGCAAATCAAGGAAGAGAGCATTACTGTTAAGATTAGAGCAGAAGGATCTCTGGACTTGGGGGAGAAAAATGCACACAGAGATAATTGCCCTAGTGTTGTTTCTTCTGAATGCTGTGGTTTGCAGTCTTTTCTGTGTATAAGAGTGCTTCTGTTGGGTCACTGTTGAGGATAAATTTTGGAGCCTTGCCAGAACCACAGACCACATAGCCTGCTACAGTTCAAAACAAAACTTGTGTGCAGAAAAAACATAGACTGAAGACTTTTGTAAAATGTGTCAGAGTGAGAATGATTCGTTTCAAAAGAATGCCTGACTTACTGGACACACATTTTTCAGACTAATTTTATTTAATACCATGATTTTTGTCAAGTTTTTACTTCATAGTCAGGAGTAGACTTAGAGAAAGGGCCTTCTTCTCTGCCCAGAAGAGAAGAAACTTCTGAGAATAATCCTCATCCTAGGAAAGAAGTTTTGTTTCTTTCTTTCTCTATCTGAGGACTCCCTTTGATTTTTCAGATGGATACCTTGGACTATCTGGAAGAGGAATTCAGTGGAATGGCCAGGTGCCCCTATGATGCAAAGCATGCCAACGTTGCATTGTTTGCAGGTAAAATGATGGAGATAAACTTTTTACTTTCTATCCTGCAGTCCAGGTTTGGGATAACACTGTGCCTCTTGCTTGAGCCCAGAATGCCTAAATCTACAAGGTGTCAAAGGGGTTGAACAATGACTAAAAAGTGAAGGCGTAAGGAAATTCCTAGCAAAAAAATTCCCTTCTCTGGAATTAACTCCACTGTCATCAACATTGCATGAAGCCTGAGTTTCCTGGATCAATATTTCAGTGTTTCCTGTATTCTTGATGATATGGCCAGTGTGAGGCACCATTTCTGGCTGCATCCAGCTCTTGTGCACGTCAAAGGAAGTCAAGGCTTGTGTAAGCCTTAATGAGGATTAAGCAGGATATGCTCTTTAACAACTCTAAGCCTAAGCTAACATTCATAATAAGAGGAAGTTAGGGAAAATGCTGTGGCATGCCCTTTTCTAGATCTAGAAGGAAAGGGAAGGTGATTTTTTAAAAAAAAAAGCTGAAAACATCTCTGCTGAAAACAAATATGGTCTTACCAGCTGCTATGGGCAGAAGGAGAGAAGTGTATTGGTTAGTGGTGATTTATGCTGCATGCTCAGATTTCTACTACAATTGTTAGAAAAAGTGAGATCTTATAAATGGGAATAATTTTGGCTGTTGATTGTGCAGTATTTTTGTATACCTCTTCAGGAATTCCTGATTAAATTATTTCTTTATTGAACTTCTCTTAGTGTGAACCCTGCTGATCTTTTCTTAGATCTGGCTATTAGATAGGTGGTGAAAATAATAAAGACATCATCCATGATAATGTGAGTCGTCCTCAGCAGGTGTGATGCTTTAAAACAGAGCCTGGGTACTCACATGGAAATAAACTAGGCTATTCCTCTGAAGATTTAAGAATGTGCAACTATTTCAGCCATTCTGACATGAGTCCATAACCAAAGGGCCCTATTAAGCCCTACTGTGTTTGAGGTATCATCATGTGCCTCACAGAGAAGAGATTTTATAACCTGTTTAATTTTTTTTTTTTTATTTACTCTTTATAGTGCAAATAAATGGGTCCTGTTGTTTCAAAAGTAGTGATGATGATAATGGTAGTACGTGATTTCTTAATCACAGTCACAGGCAGAAAGATACAGTAGAAATTCTCTAATTGTAGCAATTCATAAAGCATGGAAAGAGAACAGCTTCTTCAGAGAAATATTTTTCCCATGTATCTCAGACTCCCTCATCTTCCAGATGGGTCTTTCTCAGTGCAAGGGCCAAGAAAGAGTTTATGACCAGCCTATTGTAAACATTCACTTTGAATACAGACAAAGTTCAGAAATATGACACCAAATTTGTCACTGAAGAAATCCTTGTATTATTTGAAAATAAAGAGAATATTTATAGAAATTATCATCCTCCTTCATGGTGATTCAGAATATATTTGATTCAGTTCAAATAAATATTTGTAGAATATGCTCCATAAATCTGCTAGCTTCAGAAAATCACTGGTTTATATGTCTTACATATTGATACCCATGCTAACTTTTCAGAGTGCAGTGAAACAGAACAGTTTCAGAACAGTTTAGGGCACTAATCCAGGTCATCTGAGTTTGTTGGATGCACTTACATGAATATGGCTCTATTTGCAGCCTGTAGCTATTATAGCTGATATGTGTGAATTGTAGCTGGTCACAGGAACTTGGCAGGAAAGAAAATAAGAGTGTGGTTGTATTAACATGAGCTCAGACATCTATATCTAAACAACTGAGCTTTTTATTCGATTTTAAATGGAGGGGGGGAATGGGACACATTGTAATTATTTTTTCTATTTTGCGAAGAAAAAATGATCATTCTTAAGTAGCCAAATAAGGACAAGAATTGCATGAGTCAGAACAAAGCATACTGTACTGCTAATAAAAAACAGTCTGAATTTTAAATCTGGAGCTGAAATTCACAGACTCACAGAGTTTCTAGGGTTGGATGGGAGCTCTGGAAAACATCTAGCCCAACCCACCCTGCCAAGGCAGGGTCACCTGCAGCAAGTGACACAAGAATGTGCCCAAATGGGGCTTGAATTCCTCCAGATAAGGAGACTCCTCAACCTCCAGGGGAAGGCTGTTACAGTGCTCTGCCACCCTCAACATAAAGAAGTCCTTCCTTGTCTTTAGGTGGAACCTCTTGAGTTTTAGTTTATGGCCACTGCTCCTTGTCTGCCGCAGGGCACCAGTGAAAAGTCTAGCACCACCCTCTCAGCCACCGCCTTTCATTTTGCATTAATGAGATTCCCTCCCAGTCTTAAATTAAATGTTGTTTGAAAGTGTAATGAGGACAGCTTGACCAGTAGAAGCCTCTCTGCCTTGTCCTGAGGATGTCCTCAGGTCTGGTGCCTTCAAGGCACCAACATGATCTCTATCAAAGGAGATGCAGACAATCTTGATTTTTATGCAGACACAATAGAGACACAATTTTGTGTGTTCATGCTGCACCGCTTGTGCTTCTAGCAGACATTGTGTTCCAAGATCTATCTCACACATGAAAACAGTCCTGTACAGTTACCAAGACCTGCAAACAGAATAGACAACAAATAAAATTTTAAAATGTTGCAGAACCTTTTGCTTTTGTGTCCTTGTAGTTTTGTATGTTTTGGTTGTCCTTGGGGTGCCATTTTGCAGGCCCTATCTTACCACTTGTCCTCCATCCTTTAAGAGAGAAGAATGCATAATTAATATGGTAAATGCCTAAAATGCATGCTAGAAAAGAGATATTGATGGGCAATCCTTCTCCATCTCTTTTCATTCCTGTTTCAGCAGGGCTCCCAGCATGCTATTTAATTTTTTGTTAGTGATCTTTGGCAGAGTAGAAGTGCTCTCAAGGGCTGAAATTTTCACAAGTGTCAATTAGCTGACAGTCTTCAAGCCCTGTCTGGTTTGCAGTCCCAGTTAAAACCAACAGTTCTGTTGCATTTGTTTTGTTGACATACCTAGGCAGAATTTCTGAGCTCTGAACTAGTGGCATGTAACTGGATAGGGTAGCTCAGTATGACGTACCTAAACTGAAGAAGAATTATTCCAAAAGGTAATTTTATTCGCAGGATCCCTCTGAAATTACCATTTTGCAAAGTGGTGGCTTGCTTGTTCAGTACTCAGTTCCATTTACCTAGCTGGATTTTTTCCTTCCTTCAGTGCTCCTAAGGAGACTGTGGTGGCTTTGTTTCCCCTTCTCATCTGACTGATGAGAGAAGAAGCAATTGTATTGTTCCTAATGCTCCTCCCCTCTTGTTTGTTCTCTCCACCCTCCCCAGAGGGAAAGCTGTATTCCGCCACAGTGACCGACTTCCTTGCGATAGATGCAGTCATATACCGGAGCCTTGGAGACAGCCCAACCCTGCGGACAGTCAAACATGACTCCAAGTGGTTGAAAGGTAGATAAACAAACAAGGCAGCATCTCTGATCAGAGTCTTGGGTTTCTGACAGACCTCTTTGTCATTTCATTTCACCAGTGCTTTCTGGCACAAAGAGGGAAGTAGATTCCATCTCCTGCTTATTCTGATCTGCTTATCTCTTTCTCTCTTCTCCAAGTTACTGGATTTGACAGAAGCTGTGAGCTGGGTAGATCAGAATATGCATTCCAGTGAGCTTTTCAAGCTGAAATCCACCAGTTTATGTCTGTTGGATGGAAAAGTTGGAGCTTGAGGGCTCTGTGTGCTTGGACTGTGTTTGACAATATTCCTGCCACAGCACTGCTAGGTAACAATCAAGGCTTTGTGAAGTACAAAAGGTTTGTCCTGTAATGTTAAAATTCATTAACTAAACTAAAATTATGGGAATATTGCACAAAGCCTTTCTGTTACAGTTCTTAAGGATTGTACTGCTGCCATTGAATTAGGCAATTCCTGTGTTCTAAATGCCCTCATTGTTAAGGGTGGTGCTGTTTAGCTTCATGTAGGTGTTAAGAATTGTTAGCATTTTAACAGAGTGCAAAGCCATAGTTCCAAGCCTTTCTCTGCATGCAGAAATGTTTTGCCAGGTGTCAACTTTAGCTGTCCCACTTTGCTTGCTGCTACAGACACATGTGGGCAGAAACAGTCAGGTGGTTTGTTATTCCCTCAGCTCACAGCCTGCCTGCCATAAAGAGCACTGCTTGGTCCCCTCAGGCATACAGTTATAAATGCCTGTTTACCTTTCCCCTTACTCCATCAGGGCAGATGTATTAATGGCAGAGACTTAACTACCTTGCAGTGATGTTGCACAGACCTGTTCCCAGCTCTCCTGTCCCCAGACAGTGATTCTTCTGCAGCAGTGATTTGCTTGTTCTGAAAACTGATCAAGTTTGTCAAGCACAGACGTTTCAGCTCTGGATGTTAAGTGTGAATGTGTTTGGCTTCTCTTTGCATTCTGTATCCTGTACATGGTGCCTGAATCAGGTGTCTTGGGTTGCTGTTTTTTTTTCCAGAACCGTACTTTGTTCAGGCAGTAGACTATGGCAATTATATCTACTTCTTCTTCCGGGAAATAGCAGTGGAGTACAACAGCATGGGAAAGGTAAGGGCAAAACAAGGCAAAAACAAGGCAAAAACATTGCCTTGAACGACTTTGTCAGATTCAGGAGGAGGAAAACTTACGCTATTCTTGGACCAATGCTGTTACAACTGACCTTGAAATGAGAACCATAAATCATGATGACAAGGTCAGAATTTTGAGAAGATTCCTATTGCTCAAGCCAAAAGGTTGGCTGGAGTGAAACATTGCACTGTCCTGAAAGGAAAATGCGTGGTTTCTTACAGTGATGGTGTATGCTAGAGTCTCTTTTCTGGAATTATAAAAAGCACAAGGCTAATGTATTTAGTTCAACATAGTAGATAATTGTTAAAACAGATTCCAAAGCAGGAAGAAATTCTTCTGTAAGAAATATGAATTAGAGTACTGAGTAAACAGGGGTAGGAATTTTGTGCTCTGCCATTCTGCAAAGAATAATTAAACACTTTCTGTATTTTTGCTAATTTCACAATAGCCTTCTGACTAAGCAGTCAGAAAAGCTGACCAAGGTCACAAAGGTGGAGAGCAGGAATAAAAGCCCAGCAAGATTTGCATAGTTTTTAAGTGCTGAAAACACAGGAATCAGAGCAGCAATGTGAGTTGCAGGGATGGTGAATATGAAATGTGCTTTTGTTTGGGGGAATAGAAAGCTAAGCAGTCTGTATGGAAATGAGTTTTATATGGGTTGAGAACAGATCTCCTGAAGGATTTATGGCTGTATAGTAAATGCCACAGTCTTATCTTTCATAGCACACTGTTCCAAAGCTTAATTTTTCTCTGTTTCTTATTTGTCACAGATTATAGAAAAGTGGTATTAAATTAAGCACCTTGCTGTGTTATTCCAAATGTTTTAAAGGCAGTATTCCAATGAAGCCTTTAGGTCAAGAAAACATTTAATTTTTTCCATTATTTTTGCTCTGTTCCTTCCAGGTAGTTTTCCCAAGGGTGGCCCAGGTTTGCAAAAATGACATGGGAGGATCTCAGAGAGTGCTGGAAAAACAGTGGACTTCCTTTCTCAAGGCTCGGTTGAACTGCTCAGTTCCTGGCGACTCACACTTCTACTTCAACATACTGCAGTCAGTTACAGATGTTATCCATTTCAATGGCCGGGATGTTGTTCTAGCAACCTTCTCCACTCCGTATAATAGGTGACAGTCACAATAATAACCTTCACCTTCTATTTCCTTTATGTTTTGCTTTTCACTGCAGTGCCTTTTTGCTGCGTTTAAGCACTAGAAGTGATTGCTCGTACAACGCAATTGTTATGTGCCCTGATACTTTGTGTTTAATTTTAAGGTACCCTGGTGTTGCTTACTTTCATACCTGATGACTCAGGGTGGCTTTCAGCCATTTACTATATGGATATGTTCCTCAGACACAATTGTCTTTACATGGCAATAGTTCACATCCAGCCAGCAAAAAGTTTGCAGTGTGTACCTTGAAGAATATTATCCCAAAAAGAAAATACAGGGTTTTGTTTCCTCACAAAGAAAAGACTGTGTCTGTTCTGTTTATAGCTAAACCTCCAAGAACCAGGTTATCTCCTTCTCTTTGTTTTATGCATCCCTGTTGGCTCTTGCATTGATCCTTGACCCTGCACTGACCCTGCTGCCCCCTGACTCTCCTGGGAAAGCCAAGGTCTTGCTGGCTGGGAAGGAGGGTCCCTAGAACACCTATTTCATTGTTAGCATGGCTGTCCAAAAGCATCAGTTCATCTGTACAGATTTGATTACTGTTACACATTAGAGTGTGTTTCTCTGGAAGTTATTAGATGAGTAACTGTATCTAATTATTGAGAACTCCCAGAGATGTTAAAAAAACAGTGGCTTTCTAATTAAAAAATATATCGCAGTTTCACAGAGTAACATTTGAGCTGAAAGAGGAATTTTATTGATGAAATTCATTTAGGTTTGCCTGTACCCTTGCCACCCTTTGTCAAAGCCTGACCTCAGTGAGGTCATTCACAGAGCTGACTTCAAATGAGGGTAAGCCTGGGCCTGTAGTGTATAATCACTGCTTTTGACATCAAAACAATAGGAACTGCAATGGAATAATTAAGTCACCAATAGGGAATACAAGCTTAAATTAAGATTATCTCTTTTTGTGCAGTCTGGCTTAATAAAAACAGGTGAACAAATATAGATTCAACATCAGAAAACAGATTGTATCTTGCAATTATCTCAAAATTGAGATTGTCCTCCCACTCTGGTAGTATTTCCTGTGGTGTGCCATGAATAATTCTTTTCCTTAAGTCTTGCATTTTTAAATCTAAGTGGTTTAAAAAGAAAAATACCATTTTATAGGCCACAGGTTTTGCCAGACATGGAAGACGTATTCATGGAGACAGTTTATTAGCAGCCCTGGCAGCCAGGAGGGCCCCCATGCTCTGGAGGGATCAGGCACAGCATCACAGCCAGGCAAGGGAGGGGATTGTCCTGCTCTGCTCTGAGCTGGGGCAGCTCTGGGTGCCAGAATGTCAGGATCTAAAGGTATTGGAGACCATCCAAAGGAGAGCTACAAAGATGGCAAAGGACTTGAGGGGAAGGCTTTATGAGGAGTAATGCCTTGTTCAGCCTGGAGGAGACTGAGGGAAGACCTCACAGCAGTTCAGAGCTTCCTCATGAGGTGAAGAGGAGGGGCAAGCACCAATCTCTGCTCTCTGGTGACCTGTGAGAGGACTCAAGGAAGCTGAGTCATAGAGGTTTAGGTGGGATGTTAGAAAAAATAGGTTCTTCGCCCAGAGGGTGGTTGGGCACTAGAACAGGCTCCCCACTGGGAGTGGTCACAGGTTACCAAGCCTGACAGACATCAAGGACCATCTGGACAATGCTCTCAGGCACATAGGTGTGATTTTTTTGGGGTGTCCTGTGCAGGAGGAGCTGGACTTCAGTGATCCTTGTGAGTCACTTCCAGTTCAGAATATTCTGTGATTCTGTAGTTCTATGAAACCTACTTGTGACATAAACACATCGCTCATTTCTCCTCCACTAAAGAAAAGTTGCAGCAAATACCTTTGGCGTTCAGAACAAAGTTTCCTTCTAGACTGAGGTGAAGAGATTCCTCAGTCTGATCAGAGGTGGCTCTGGTAGAAGGCAGTGTTGGGTTGTAGTCCAGCAGTTCAGAGGTGGCTTGGACCCCCTTGGCTGTGACCCCCAGGGCTCCATCCTTACCCCCCTGCATCATACTACAGACCTGCCATCTGCCACCCTCCAGAGTACACGATGTTGCAGTCCTGTCAGCACAGCAATGCCTCCATCCATGTGCAGCTGTGGGTTCTGCATGGGTCCCAGCACTTCCAGCTGTGTGTGGCACACCTCGAGATTTTATGGTTGTTGTTTTTTTCCTTTAGGACTTAATTCAGCAACGTGCAAAATATTATAGCTGGAGTGGGTCTTGAGCTGTCTTTTAGGATGAGGTCATCTATGTGGCCAGATACAGCCCTGACCATCTCTTGCATCAACATGTACATGGCATTTAAAACTCCTGCTGTGTAGTATCACATTAATACAGAGCTTTGAAGTTTCCTTTCATTTAAAATGACAAATCTGTGGAGATCAAAGACTGCTGTACTGTCTCCCAGCTTGTTTTTCTTCAGTAAAATGCATTTTGAAATTTTTTACTATTCTGATGGTTGTTTTTCTATCAATTTATATACCTTTAGGAGTTTAGCTTAATCCTCTGTAACAGTATTATAGTTGCTACATTTTTTCTTTGATGTATAATAACATACCAGCTAAGAGCAGGATTTAAAGCCTCAGCCAGCTGGGTTCATACTATTTACCCAATAAAATAAAGTGGTGGAAGTCAGTCACAAATACAGTAGTTCATGTGAAAAAAAAAAAATTTAAAAAAAAATTAAAGGGGGGATAAATGAATATTTCATGGATCCAAGTGACTGGTCATGGTAACCTCGTAAGTCTTTCAGAAGTTATGTAGGTATGAATAGAGCTATGTTTGGACAATGCTGCTGTGCAGTTGCATGCAAGTGTTCAAAAAGCTGAAATTTGCAGTGCTGTGATCTTAAAATAATATAAAATTTGCTTCTATAAGCTCTTTACATTTCATTGAGTAGAACAAACTCCTAAGCACAGTTAACTCCTTCATTGGGAGCACTCTGTGGATATCAGTCTGTGGGAGCATGGACGAATTACATGTAAAGCCAGGTAAATGGCACATTGCAGCACACTTCCAGTTTGGTTAAAACCAACTGTTTTTTGAGGCATGGCAGGGACTACAAGAGTTGGTACTGAGAGATGTTATGACTTAGGAGACCTTTTTTCCAAGTAATGGTTCTGAATGAGACTGGCCATTACTCCTCATACATTGCCAGTGATGGCCAGAGTTTCACCAATTCTTTCTCTTCTTTAAGATTATTGCAATTACTTCTTTCTGTAGAGGCCTGGAAATAAATTCTCTTGGCAGGAGCTGCCAGCTGATTGGTGTTCACTGATATTGTTATTTTCCATGGGGCTGGCTTTTCCTGTTAATACCAGATTCAGAGTTCAGGAATGAGTAACCTGGGACAGGAGGACTTCCAGAGAGCATACCTAAAGAGCCTTTTTCGCTCAAGGTTTTGTGCATAACTGCAGAAAGAGTAACAATTTCTGGGAAATGTCACTTTGCAGCATCCCTGGCTCTGCAGTCTGTGCCTATGACATGCTTGACATTGCCAATGTATTCACTGGGAGGTTCAAGGAACAAAAGTCTCCAGACTCCACATGGACACCAGTTCCTGATGAAAGAGTGCCCAAGCCCAGGTATGTTTCATGTATGGTGATATTGTTCTGTTCTTTAGGCTACAGAGGCTTTTTGATAATTTGAACCACCTTGTAGGGTGCAGATCAAGTTATACATGTTGCAACAGTAAAGTAGAAGTTGAGCTGAATTTGGATCTAAACTACACAACTGAGATTTTTTCCACTTGAATGAGATTTGTGTAACATATATCAGGCCAGCATCAGATCCACTTGGTCAGAATAATCACTTAGGAATGGTGTGAGTTACTCAGTTGTTGCAAATTGGTTCAGTAATGGATATATCTCTTTACAAAGCCTGCACCAGTTTACTGTTCTATGATTAGCATGCAGTTTAAGTGCCACAGTGGATGATTTATGGAGAGCAAAAAAGAGCTTTCCACCAAACTGGAGATTCAGTTTACCTCATTCCTCCTGTGAGTTGCTTTCCCCTCTTCCACATGTTTGCGTGCATCTCCTCTTCTACATTCTTCATATTTCTTACAAGTACCATTTCATACAAGTTGCTGTTGACAGACACTTATCAACTCCTTTACACCAATGGCATTTTGCTCTGTGATATTGAGATGTATATAGAGAAATCAAATTAATTTATCTTGCTTGAGCTTTATCGCTTTATTGCATGTTTTACATTGCTTGTGATATCTTAAATAATTTCAAAAGAAAAAAACATCTGAAGTACTCTGTGGAGTGTTGAACACCATAATATAAGAAGAATATAAACCTGCTGGGAATATCTAAAGGACCCCTACAAAGATGGTGAAGGGCTTAGAGGGAAAACCATGTGAGGAGCAGCTGAGGCCACTTGGCTTGCCTGGAGGAGACTGAGGGGAGACATCACAATCCACAACTTCCTCATGAGAGGAAGAGGAGAGGCAGGCACTGATTCCTTCTCTATGGTGGCCAGTGACAGGAGCCAAGGGAATGGGCTGAAGCTGTGTCAGGAGAGGTTTAGGTTGGGCATTAGGAAAAGGTTCTTCACCCAGAGGGTGGCTGTGCACTGAACAGGCTCCCCAGGGAAGTGGTCACAGCACCAGCCTGACAAAGTTCAAGAAGGTTTTAGACACTCTCATGGCACATGGAGTCATTTTGGGGTGTCCTGTGTGGGGCCTGGATTTCAGTGATCCTTGCAGATCAGTTCCAGCTCAGGATATTCTATGAGTCTATGAAGCTCCATGGTGGACACTGAGCTTCTGCCTAATCCAAATTTGGCCCATCATGTTTTGGATTTGCCAACTGTAGTATTTCTGTGCTGTCTTTATTCTGAAGTTGTCACTCAAGAGAAGAGCCTGGAGGTGAATGGAAAATCTGGTAAATTCTGTGTCTGTTTTCAGTCTGAGCCTTAGTAATGCAGCTTCTATCAGTGTTGCAGGATTTTCTTCTCCATTTTGTAGTGTTTGAAACAAGTCGTTGACACAATGGTCTGCCTTGGGAGTGCAAGGCTACATGATGGCTCCAAGGTTACTTGTTTGGACCTTACTGAGATATATTTGCAGGGAAGAAGAAAAGAAGGAGAAATCACTTTCAGTGGGAAAGAAGAAGAGAAAGTCACATTATGAGTTTGGGATAGCCAATAGCAGGCTAACTGTTATGATGAAGTTGGGATAATATTGTGCTTTCTAAGCCTGAAGGAGATAATGCCAAGTGAAGTGTGAACAGTGTTTCACGTAACATTTGGCAATCAACCTGCTTAATAAAAATAATCATTACTTCTAGCTCTGGCTGAAGTACATGACAGTCACCTTTGAAATAAGGTTCATTTTTATCTGGGTATCTCAGTGTGATGCAGAAACATTACTGCCCCTATTGATCTAAGATTTCTCAGAAACCTTCCAGAGCCCTTCAGGGGTGTCGCTTCCGTTTGGCCAGACAGCAGGGTTTGCTCGGATTTATGTGGACTCGACTAAACCAGTTTTGAGATTAAAACAGGATTATTCCAGTCATGCTATTAGGATTTAGGAGTAAATAGGCCTCCAGATTAGATACACAGAAGCTGTAGACACCACTGTGCCAGAAGGTGCAGGCTGCTGCCTCGAGTTCTCTGGGATTGTTGCCTCACAGGTCAATGCCCTTGCAAGGGCCTAGGAAACCAGCCTTGCCCTTGATTTCTCCTTCTCTCCACCTGTTGCTAGCTCTGCATGCAGTTACAAGACAGCTAAATTATTTTGAAGAGACAATAGCACACATTGTCTGCATGTAGCGTTCCTTGCTCAGCTCTTGTGGGACCAGACTTGTTGACACAGCTAGTTCCTTCGAGTCCTATGCTGCCTTCCCACACAAGATTTATTTACCTAATGTTTGAATATTTATCTAAATCTGAACAACACAAGTGATAGGACCAGTCCTGTATTTTGTTCAAATTGACATTACTCTTGGTGTGAGAGTCCTTACCCACATCTGAGTAGATGAAATTTGGATGATGCAATGTGTTTATGTGTGAATGGTCCATCTTTCATCTTCCCATCTCACACTACTGGCTCAAAGGTTTGAAGAATCATAGTGCTCTAGAAAATGGGATCAAATTGGCCTTTTATTGAAGAAAATTACTTACACAATATTAACAAGCAAAACATTTTTCCTTCTTTGAGAGACGGCATGTCCAGGCAAGAAGATTGCACTACCTCTTAGGAGCAGGTAGATTTTAGAAATAGCATGAGCAGATTTGCATTTAAGTGGTTAAAGAAGTGACAGATAACTTTTCAGTGAAAGTTCTCAATGAGCTACCATTCTTAAATAATTTCATCCAAATTGAACTAAGAGTAAAAACCAATGTTTACATGGGTGTTATTTAATTTGTCTTCTTCAATAGTCTGTTTTCTATCAGATTTGATTAACAGTGGCATTCTTTCATACCTGTTGAAAAACAAAAATACACTCCCTTCTTTATTAAAGGGGCTGCTTTTATTCCAGGAAAGAGCAGTAAACTAGGCAAGTTACAGATCAGAAAACACCAGTGCCATTGAGAAACATCAAGCCAAATGCACGCATGCTGTGATTACATTCCATATGAGTGGATAAATTACAAACCCTGTGTGTAGCACTTCTGATGAAAAAATGGCTTTTTGCTCATAAATGACACATTGAATGGAGGACAAAGCAGAATTTTAGGCTTCCCTTAAGGGGCTGAACAAGTCCACCACACTTCTTATTGCTCCTCTGAGTTAAACTCCTGCAAAGCACCTCAGATTTCAGTGAGAGCTTCATCACAAAAGGAAGGTTGCCCTCGATGTCAAATAAGTTTTCTGGCTTTACTCTCTTGTTTTATATAGGCCTGGTTGCTGTGCTGGCTCTACATCATTAGAAAAATATGTAACATCTAATGAGTTCCCAGATGATACTCTGAACTTCATCAAAACACATCCACTGATGGACGAGGCCGTACCTTCCATCGTGAACCGGCCCTGGTTCCTGAGAACAATGGTCAGGTACGTGCACCAAGCGAGCTCCTGTCCGCGCTGTAGCTGCAAAGCTGTGCTAACAGCCTTGCTTCAAACACCCTCCAGCTCCGTAAATGTCCTTGTTGTCCTGGGCATGAATCCAGCTAGGAATGGTGGCAGAGCTAGCAGATGCTGTGGAACTCCCTGAGCAGCTTTCAAGGTAGGAAAGGCCGCAGTCTTTTCCAACCACGCTGTCCTGGAAGCGGATGTTGTGGGAAATGCTGTGCGGGGAAGGTTCACTCACCTTTTGGCTTAAGTGTCAGTGCTTGGGACAGCTCTGCAAAAACCTCAGGCAAGGATCAGCAGACAGCTCAGGAATATGTACACAGGATACAAACATGTCTGCCAGGATATGTTCACAGGATATGTAGATGTCTGTCAGGTAACTGGTAAGCTTTAATGCTTGCAGCAGTGTATAGGCAGGAGTAATTGCATAATCTGCATCCTTTCTATGGCAACAAGGAAAAAATAATAACAGATTTGAACAAAGACTCATAAATCAGCAAGTGTTAAATACACCATCCCCTTCCTATCAAAATACATTCCCACTCTCTGCTGTGGTCATTATACTACTTATCTCCCCTCCAGCAGTGAACAGAATAATGTGACTAACTTTTGCCATATTTTCCTCTCTTCCTCTGAACAAAGGTAGAGTATTGTGTTGGGCATTTAGCTCTGGAAAGGTCTGAGTTAGTTGTAGTAATGTATCTTCTGTCAGGTTTTTCTGACAGGTTTTGTACCTGCAACCAAAGATGAGAGCAGCAAGCTCCACAAATGTTTCCCTTTGTTAGGCAGGACCATCTAACTGGTACCAAACCACCAGTATATTTGTTTTCAATAAATTGTGTCATCGCAAGATTTGATATCACCTCAGCATTGGACTTGCTTTGTGGCAGTTGTGTGATTATTTTTAGTGAGGTAAAATGGTGTTTAGTGTCTCACTATTGCATTGACACAGCTTTTCCTGACAAAAAATGTTGAATCTAGTTCAGCTGCTTTTAATGTGACAGAGCTTGAAATTTTAAAAGCAGTTCACTGTGATGATTCTCTATCCCTGTCTGAAGAAATCACAAGGCTTTTAGAAGGGTAATTCCTAAATGCCCTCAGATTCCTAGGACCCCTTTAGCTTTCTGAACTTCTGGACACTTCTGCTGGCTTTTGGATGTGTGGGCATGCAAACATGTGAAAACTCCCCAGCATCTGGGGAGCCAAATTGGGCTGGCTACAAATTGGTACAATCTCTGTTGATTCACAGTCAGGTAGGAAAAGTGCTTAAATGTGTTTTATGGTTACTAGAAGTGTACTGTACACTTATCTGACATGAAGAAAGTGATTAAATAAGTGACAGTTCTGTGATTATCTCTGTGATGTATCTGTGAAAATGCTCTGTTATTTTAGGTATCGCCTGACCAAAATTGCTGTTGACTCAGCTGCTGGGCCATATCAGAACTACACCGTGGTTTTCTTGGGGTCAGAGAAGGGAATCATCCTGAAGTTCTTGGCACGGACAGGAAACACTGGTTTCCTAAATGACAGCCTTTTCCTGGAGGAGATCAATGTTTACAATCCTGAAAAGTGTGTATCTGATTCTTTGTACTCGTGTATGGGTGACTTTGAACTTCTGGTTTCCCAGGGAATAATTTGTCCCATGGAAACGGAAGTGGTTAGAGAAGCCAAGTTTTTTGAGTAATTTTAAATTGTTTAGGGAGGGGATGTCTGCTTATCAGTCTCTTCATTGCAATAAGATTTTTTTTATCCAGTATGTGTAGAAAATAGCCCATCCTATGCAGCAGCTGATGGATAATTAAAAGTAAAGTTCTGGAAAGGAAGATTAATTTTCTAATCCTATAAAAAACCCTGATTCCTCTCCAAATAACTCAACAAGCAGCAAGCTGCTCTCCAAGGGAAATTTTCCACATTTCAGTCTTCCTCAAATATGCCTAAGGGGGCTTTGAAGTGAGCCATAATCGTGCAGAAATTTCAGCTACTTTGAGTGCTGGAGAAGAATAAACACAAAAATGAAGGGCTACCAGAAGCTTGTCTGGTGTGCTGTCTCTCTCCAATTCTTAACTATCCCGTGCATTTTTAATACTTGTTTATATGTCTATCAGTATTTTTAGTGGCCATTGTGCGTTCTTTTTCCTTGACTTGCTCAATTCTACCTTTCTAACAGATTTTTTGACGGAAGTTTTTTGTGATTTTTTTTTTTTTTTCCAGCCTGGGGGTTAATTAAGGTTTTCCCTGGCTTCCCAGCAGAGCGCACTTGTAACCAGGTTTCGCTTTTATCCAGGTGCAGCTACGAGGGCACGGAGGACAAGCGGATCATGGGCATGCAGCTGGACAAGCCCAGCAGCGCCCTGTACGTCGCCTTCTCCACCTGCGTCATCAAGGTGCCCCTGGGGCGCTGCGAGCGCCACGGCAAGTGCAAAAAGTACGTGTGGCTGGGGCAGCGGGGGCCGGGGAGCGGGCAGGCTGGAGCTCTCACGAATGCCACCTTGTGCTCTTCTCTCCCAAGGGCCTGCATAGCGTCCAGGGACCCCTACTGCGGATGGGCGAAGGAGAGCGGGGCGTGCGCGCAGCTGGTCCTTGGCTCCAAGTGAGTAAGGGCTCTGCCTGGACGGGCCCCGAGCTCTGGCGCTGGTGCCAGCCAGTCTTGGGCTGAGCTATTTGGAACACGAGGCTTTTAGAGAGGGAAAAATGTGGGAAGTGTTTGTTCCTACCTTATTTGCATTCACCTCCGAAGTGTCTCACAAATTTTTTTGACGTGAGCAGTCAGCTGATTGGTAACTGCTGAAAGAGGAGGAAGAAGAAAATGAAAGAGCTGTATTAAGGTCCACGTATTATTGAAAGGAGTGAATTGGATGGATATGTCTGGACCAGCCTACACTGGAACCATCACAGCTGATTAAAGAGGCAATAGAATCCAAATTAAATTACTCAAGTAATTTGTCCACTGAAAACAAAACCAGTCCTTCTAATTTGCTGTGCATTACTAAGAGGAATAACAGAGCACAGTAAGGGCTTAAAACAGATTTAGAGAAGTGCTGGATCTCCCCTTGCTTAACAGTAGAATTTAATTATTTTATGATAATGAAAGCCTGTGAAGGTTACAGGGAGCAAGCCCACTTCAGAGCTCGCATTTCTTGGCCACTTTCTTCTGACACACCACACCACTGCCCACTGTGAGCTACACAGCTATCCTCCCTCATGGTACTGGTGGAAATGTAGCACAGACATCACAGAGCCTTGACAGCCCTACCTCTGAAGCCACTTAACCCTGCTTGTCTACAGGTCCTCAGTACATAATGGATGAGTTACAATCCCTGTGCTCTTGTCTTGTTCTTAATTTGCTGATTTCCCCCATCTGCTGGGGTTGCTGTAGCTGTATGTGTCTGAGTATGCTTGACTACAAAAGTGTAGGCTGCTTCTGATTTGACATTTGGCAGGATAATGTTAAAATGTACCTGTGTCCATATCAGGTTCTTCATCACTCCAAAAGTGCTTGAGACTTCTTCTACTTCCATTGAAGTTGTAGGGAATTTTTGTGCTTCACTTTTAAAAGCAGCTCCCACTTTCATCTACCGTTCCGCTGTGCAGCTTGCAGTGATGAAGTCCAAAAGTGAGCAAGGCAGCTCTTGTTCTGTCCAGTGCTTAGGAAGGGGGTCCAGATCAGCTGTGAAGGTATCTGGTGAAGTTCTAAGCTAGCCAACAGGAGGCAGAGATGTTAGGTGCCCTCCTGGAGTAGGTGACAGTGGAGCAGGTGTTCTAAGAACACAGAGTTAGAGTGAGTTGCCTGCAAGGGTAATTATGCCTCAAGGGCAGGATCCTAATATAGACAAGGGCTTGTATTTGGAAGTTTTCCAAGGTTTTTGACATCCACCTTTGACCACACAGGAAGTTGGAAGAACAGCTTCAATAGTTATCCAAAAATCACAGAGAGAGGTTGGGAGCATGAGCTGAGCACGTCAGCTAGAAAAGCATGTGAGTGTTTGCCAGTAGAGCCCCCTGAGCTGAAGGGAACACCTTTGGTGGGATGGACCTTGTGCCTTGCAGCTTCATCCAGTGCTGTACCTAAGTGATTGCTGAAATGCAGGTTTCTTCCTCAAGCACAGTACCTGCCTAATGGGTTGGCCTCCTTCTCACACCAAAGTGCCAGTGCTCCCGATCTACTCTGTGCACAGGTTAAGGTAGGGTTACAGTTGCTTCTGATAACATCATGTATTTAACAGTTTAAAAAATGCAGGTCTTTTCTTCCCTGGGTAACAAGGCATGCAGTGGATTGTTAAAAAGTAATAATATAAAGACAAAGTATCATCGAAAGCCAAGAAATCATTAAGCATTGATGAATAGCTCAAATGTTGTGGTTTTTCAGCCTTTGTGTGGAATTTCCAAAGAAATAGCCAATTTCGCTGCAGGGATTTATTTCAATTGAACATGTGATAATTTCTTTCTGGTTATGCCCATGACTGTTGTTATTCATACTGTTTTGTTTCTTTCTATTATTTAGACTGGTATTTGAACAGGACATAGAACGTGGCAATACAGATGGCCTGGGTGACTGCCAAAGTAAGCAAGCTTTTACCTCTATTTACCATGTGTCACAGTATCCTTCTGAATGCCTCAAATCACCATTACCTGTCAGACATTCTTTCGTAGCTACATAAGCCACAACAGGGACAGCAATGTAGCTAATGGTGCAGGTTCAAGAAGAAGAACTGTTGTTTAAATGTGTTTGAGGAAAATAGCCCAGTTCATGTGATTTATAGGAACACTGGACGTCAGAGTGGTTGCATAATGAGAAAAGCTCAGCTCTGGAGGATATTGATTACAGCAAGGGCATAATGAATTGGAGTCATTGTCTTTTTTAGCCCTGGTGGTGGGCTTATTTATGTAAATGTACAGAAGAGGCTTAGTTTTTTAGTGTAGTCTGTGACTTGGACTACATTCCCGTGCAGCACAGTGAGACAGTGAAATATATCTTCAGTTCTGGATCCGGACCAAGAAATGACAACTACTTAATTTGTGAATCTTAGAGAATTTTACATACAGTCTGGACAACCTCATGGTATTAAGGGTTAGGTACTATTGGCACTGCCTAAGAAATTTCAGTGGTGAACCTTAAGTACTGACAGCATGAGCTGGAAGCTTAAACATGGTCTTTAAACATTTACAGTTTTGCACTGAAATGCTTAAAAGTGCATAGCTTGCACTGCATGCAAAGAAACCCTGCATGCTGATTTCTGAGCCTGCAGAAATACCAACATCTGTGTTCAGGAAAACTCTTGTTCGAAATGTTTTCACCGAGGTTGGTTTGATTCTGAGCTCCAAACATTATTTATAAACCTCATGAAATCAAGACTCGCATTCCTTTCAGTGTAATTTGCACTGATGCAACAAAACTGATGAAGCTGAGGAATCAAAGTACAATGAGAGAGTCCTTACTTCTGCAGTACAGAAAATAACAAGGGCTAGACTGTGCCACAGGACATAGTGTGGGCCAGGTGCTGTGGAGAAAGCTAGAGCCTTCTCATGCCTTGTGCATCCTTATTCAAGAGCCATTAATTATGGACATTGCTCTGATCACTGTGCTTGAAGGAGTACAAGGATTTCAGCCTCTGTCCTATGATACAGTAATATAGACTGTTGCAAAGATTTTTGAAGGAGTACACATAGGCCTCCCCTCTGTTCCCCATAAAATGGGTTAGCACCAAAATCAGGCCAGTTCCCAGCTGGTGTATCTTTGCCCCTTTCAGCCAGTTCTGCTCTCCTTGGGCAAATAGGTTAGACAGGAGTGCAATGTACCTGGTGTCAGTTACATATAAAAGGATGGTAGGAAACTATTCAGGAAGAGCACATTGTGCTCATAGAGAGAGATCTGCTTCTGTGCAGAGAGCAACAAAGCCCATGCCCTGCTTAAATCCCTCTTTAGCCCTGAATGATGCATTGAACCTTGACACTGCACAGGGGTAGATTTCATTCCCTGCTAACGCAGCTGATTTTATTGCTTCATGTGATCGTGGGTCACCTGAGTTTTGTCCTCATTGACTCACACTGCTGGCTGCATCCCCTGCAATGTCTTGCCTTTGACTAGGATTTGCAAGGAAAGCAGGGAGGACAGAGGCCTTCCCGCTTCTCTACCTCCTGTACACAGCTGGTCATGAACACTTTCAAAGCCAGACATTGTTTCTGGGTGTGTCTGAATATTAGTTTTGCCTGGGTCCTTCGTGTACAAATCATATGCTTATAAATATCAGCTGAAACATTAATGGTTATTAGCAGCAAACTTACTTATAAGAAAAAACAAGATAGAAATAATGATTTTTCCCCTGTTATTTGTCTTTCAGATTCCTTCGTAGCCCTGAATGGTAAGGAAGTTCTTAGTTTCAATATTTATTGACAGCAAATCCTTTTGGAGGGATCACTTTTAACTAAACTTTTAAGTATTTTCGTACTTTTGTTATATTTAATGTTTCTTCCCAATTTATTTTTGTTCATAGACATTTCAACTGCTTCCCCTGATCATGAAATGTCTTACTACACAGTGTATGGTCAGTTTATACAAGTTCTTTATAAAAATTCTCCCCAAATCCTTGTGTTAGCTAATAGTTCCTCTACTTAAATAGTTTTTACCCTATTTTACTTGTCTTGTCTTGGTTTCGAGGGCCCGATTCACTAATCACAACCAGGATTAAGTCATACCTTTTGATTTTCAATCCCTCTTTTCTTGTCTTACCTCAAAACTGTCTCCGTTGCATTAAAGTCAGATATGGCCTATTTCAATGGCATGCCAGCAGACATGATTAAGAGCATGATTCACTTGAACACTCAAAGAAACACTTGGGTACAGCGATGCATCTTATCTGTTCACCAGGACAAACAGGAGAGTAGCTCACATCCCACTCATGAGCTGTCCAGGCTGGTGTCATTACTGCTACATCAGCCAGTCAGAGGTACCTTAGGGAAAGCAGAACTATCCCTGGGTTACAGAAACATCTCTCATAAGGAAAATTAGCCTTTTATCCATGTGGTTTGAGCCTGGATTGAGCCTGGTTCTTGTCACTCCTAGGATGAGTCATTTATGTTGTCTATTCAAATTTACATAGCAAATTAAATGACCTGAACTGAAGAGGATAATTTCTGCAAGCCTAGAGTAGCAGGTTCCCATGAGGCAGCTGTTAATCTGGGCTCATAGTGCTTTCTGCCACTTTGTTCTTCATATTTGGGAGTAGATTATGCTGGTTCTTGGAGTGAGAAATAAATGTCTTCATGAGGAGTCACTGCAGAATAAATAATCACTTTAAATTCAAACCTAGACATATATTGCAATAGCTTTTCTTATAGACATCCTGAACAAAGACAAGTACTCACAAGCCTGAGAGGATGTGTGGTATTGCTGCCAGTGAAGTCAATGGCAGAATTCCATGTGGGGTGGGAGCTTCCTTGTGAAGTTGCTTTCAGGCTGTGTGAGACCAGCAGTTCATTAGGGCTAGATCAAATTCACCCAACGTTTGGCTGAACACAGCAAGAGGTGTGTTAATGGGAAGTTGTGATGAACTTTTAATTGCTCCTTTCATCTTGTGCCTGCAGAGCATGTAGGTATAAAACTGAACCAATGACAGCTCAGTACAGCAGAATATAAATAACTGGAGGCACAGTTATGCTGTTCAACATTTGTAAAAATAAAATCAAATTCCCCCTACTGTTTATTACCAGGAAATGAAAAATGTGCAGGTGAAACTTATTTGAAAGTATGGTAATGAAAACCAGTGAAGGGAATGTACAAAATCAAAGGCAAGTTGAGACTTTCTAATACATGGAAGACTCACAGTTTCATCTGCCTATACAGTTTATGCTTTCTTTTATTGTGAAATTGTTGTTTTTCTAATGCACAGAGCAGTAATTAAAGAGTAATATTAAAATCCATTCTGAATATAGAGATTGAGAGAGGGGCCTTGGGCATAGTAATGATTTGCCAGAAATGTTCTAGATTTCCTGCTTCTAAATGAATTCCATAGTTTGCAGAATGATAGCTGTGGAACTGTGGTTCTGGATCTTGCCAGCCAACTTTAGTAAAAACTGATATTTTAATCCAACCAAGAAAGCAGAAATGTGTTTCAAGTGAGCAGCAGAATGAAAAAAGCTGAAGTCCAAGAGAGTACGGTTAACAAAAGAGAGTACATTTTACTGTCCAGGCATGCCAAGCTCAAAGACAGACTCCATAACTGAACCTGACTTTTAAAGTAGGACCTTACAGACAGGTGCAATGCAAATGCACTGACCCAGCATTAACATGGGTTCCCTTTCATGTCCTGTCTTTTACACCTTATTTCATTGACCCCTTTCAGGTACATCCTGATAATGTGGTCTCCATGCAAGTTAGCTCCTCCTTGCATTGGTTTAGTTAAAATACCTATTCTGATATTTCTGGTATTTTGGGCTTTCTTTTCACCTACCGCTAGTCACCTCTATTGATCTTCCACATCAGGGGTGCAAAAATTCTAGGATGAGGTAATAAACCAGTCTCAGTAAACATGTTCATGTTTGCCAACTGTAGTGAATGGTCTGAGTAATTTTGTATCTTAAAAAAAAAAAAAAAAAAAAAAAAAGTTTATGACTTACTGAGAACATTTTAATGCAAAGGTAAATGGTACATCGTAATAGATTAAGCCTCAGAACACTGGTATCAGAATGCCAACCAAGTGAATGCTCAGTGGGCTAAATATACCCAAAGAAGTCATAAGGCCTGATTCTCTTCCTTTATGCCATTACAAATCATCCTCCCTCAACAGACTTACTGCCAATCTGTAGCATTGTGAACGAAAGGAGAACCAAGCCCTTAATCTTTGTATTCTTGGCACCAGCCTCCTCCTGAGTTTGGCACACGGGCACTCTTCCTAAGGCAGTCTCACATGGCCAGTTGCAAACAAGCAAAGTGCAAAGTCCACGCAGGTGACTCAAGTGGCACTCAAGGAGAGGATGGCAGACTGAAGGTCTGGATGCAGCAAGTCAGAGAGAAATTATGCAGGAGTCACATATTTAAACAAGGAGATTAGGCTAGATCAGTCTGCGAAAGTCTGAGCAGCTTAAATTACCTTTGGAAACATCAATTCTTAGTGAATTGGGCCCTTATATTATCCCCTAGCCATAGTCCTTTCTCCCTCTATAGTATTGATTTAACTTTCCCTCTAATTGTCTAATTAGGTTGCTATAGCTGTTAATAGGATAGCGTGCAGATGTTTTAACCTCTGAGATTCTAATGACTTGTGCATATTAGACCAGCTATCAAATACTGATAGTATTGAATCTGTCTTTGTTTTAAACCTGGAAAAAAAAAACTCTTTACGTTTCAGGAGTGCACTTCAGAACAAGCTATAGTTACAGAAGTGCAGCCTTTATGAATCATTATCTGTGCTTGTAGACACTAAGTGCTTTTACTCTGCCTCTGTTACTTGATTACAGCACTCCAAACGAAAAGTTTTTGCAAATAATGGAAGCACCTAAACCAGATTTTTTTAAAGTGTCTATTTGATTTTTACATGTTTTCTTTAAACAAAGACATTTGAAAAGCACTATGTGTGTGGCTATTCAGATGCTTTGTTTTAAAACAAAGGCAGAATTGGTTTTCTAGATGTTTCTGTATTAACTATTATTAACACAGAGGTATTGGCCACATCTCAGATGTGCTAAAGCCTCATTAAATTTCAACAAAGTTTATTTGCTAGTCAGAGTGGTAAAAAATGGTGTAATGGGGAAAAAAGGCCCACTAAATGTTACAAACTACATACTGCATTGTAAAGGCTTGATAATGGCTGTGTGTGAGAGGGCCAGGACTGGGTTACCTGCCACTTCAGTTTTTTCTCTGTTTATGAGAGAAACTTAAGTAGCTCATGCACTTACAGGACACTGTGATTCTGCTTACAGGAGCAGTATCACTGCCTGGTAGTAACTGTTTGCAAAACACAGCTCTGACACAGCTGGGATAGGCGATTAAGGTTTAATCTGAGCCTGCCCTGCTTCCTCAAAATCAAATGGAAGAAAGTTTGTCTTGATTAGCTGTGCAAGCTTACATCTCAGTGTGTACTAGACTAATACTTTAGTAACAGAGAGAATATACTGATTCCTTTTTGTGTGGAACCTCTCTCTACCTAGTGGCCATCTGGTACACATTAATATCTTTACAAAGCCTTAGTTTTCCATTACCAGGAAGTTCTTTGCGTATTGGCAACATATGGTTCAAGAAATTTATTTTTTTTTTCCCCAGAAAATGTGTCCCTTAGGCATATACTTCCTCTGGATTTCTGTATTATGAAATGTTTTTCTTTAACCATACTTATAGGTTTTCCTTAGAAAACCTTTTCTTAAAGCACACTTAAAAGTGCAAGTGTCTTGAAGGAGATATGGGCACATAAATGCATATCAGACACAGGCATAAAATATGATTGCTACTTGGCAAGATTTTCTTCTCTTTTACCTCCTTATCAAGCAATGACTAATTGCTGTCTTATGTTGAGTGCAGCACTATGTGTAAGCTGACCAAATATTGTACACATTACTGTTGCTGCTGAGTGGGCTATAAACATGAAGACTGGAACCCCATGAATGCTTGCACTGCGGTTTAATCCTTAGGGAAAAGAAAACACGAAAATTCCATAATTTCTGTTCTCTAGCCTGTTCTCTGCCCTGTTATTTGTCTTGTTTCTTGGGGATGACCACAGGAGTTGACAAGTATAAAATAGTGTTGGAGTGAAGTCTTTCAGCACCCAGCACAATCTTGCTTCAAGAGGGCATGTGTTTGCAGCTGGGGGACCTCTACCTGTCCCTTTGGACACAACAGTCCTGCTGCAGCACTGCTGTGGAGCAGGCAGCACGTTTGGATTGGATTTCAGGTGGAGTCCTCTATCTGTGTGTCACCAAAGTTCCCAGCCATGATGTGGCTTATCTTCTAAAAGAGGATAATATTTGGCTTCTCTTTTCTATTTGGGCGACATTCAAAACTTTGTCTTAACAAAACTGAGCATTAAATTTGCTGTTTTAAGGAAAGATGGCTGGGACAAAACACACTTTCTACTGTGAGAGGGAAAAAAAAAATCCACTGCCCTTGTCAGTATAAAACCTTCAGACTGACATCTAGAGCTAAATTGTTTTAACAATTAGCTGTAGTTGAAGGTTGGCTTCATGGTGAGAACACTGTAAATTTAAACAATTTTCTTTTCTAAGCATACAAGTTAATGGAGTTCATTGTGGCCACGTCCTATGCAAAACACAGTCCAAAGTGCTCCCACATATAATTTGATTCAGTAAATCAAAAGTACTATTTGAAAACTTACAGAGGAGCACAGAGTTTTTTTACTCTAAAGTTAATATTCAGTAGGACTTCTTTAAATCATAACAGCATCTTAATAGAAGCTGCATCATTTTGCTGTCTTCATCAGTAGATCAACACCATGAAGCTGGTGAAAGGGCTGGGTAAAAAGAAGCATGTGGGTGCATCAAAAACTTGGGGACACTGGCAGCTAACACTTAGATTTTTGATTGCTGGAGTAGAATTGAGTTCATCTAGGTTCATCTCTCTCTGGATTTCTGAGAGCTGGGGCTGTATGGCTTTAGATGCCATTTAAAACAGCATTTTTGAGATGCAGCTTTCCAAAGCTTTGTGCTTATCCAGGAGCTGTTTAAAATAAACTCCAGAAGCACAAGCTCTGTCTGTCCAGCTCTGTGTCTTCTCTGTGAGGCTTAAATTTTAGCTCCGTGTGTTGATCTGTCTCTGCCCCAGTGAATCTCAAATTATTTTTCTGAGCAGTGAAGCAAGATCAAGGAAAGGAGCAGGGAGAGGGTCCCTGCTAGGGCAGCCTGTAGCCTGGTGATTGAACTCCTCTCCAACTGAGATTCATCTAAGGAAGGAAAATTAATTTGGTGGGCTGTTCAGAAGGAGATGGGAGAAAGGAGGGCTGCTGTCAGTCTGTCTAGTGTTATCTGACAAAAAATGTTATATGCCATTCTGTCTGTGAATAATCCAGTTCTGTTAGTTTGTGTTTGAGCATGTGTCAAAAATACTTTTTTACTGGGCCCTTGAAGAGAAGTAGGTAAGGGAGTATAGTTATTCCACATCAAATTAAGGAGGCCCAGAACTCCTTGAATCCTGATGAAAATATATCGCTTTTTCACATGTGCCAAAAGGAAACTTCCAGAATGGTTTGGAGGTCAAAATGCTGTGATGTGGATGGTATTTGGTGCCCTCTCCCCAAAGCAGATGATTCACTGGAAAGTCCATGTGGGAGCTGTCTTTCAGAGACAGTAGGCTGCATGCATCTCAAGCATTTTAGGTGCTGATGTGCTTTTCAGATCCAGCTGCAAAGAGTGTATGAGTCTGCAAACACGCCGCTGTCCGTCCAAACCACCTTTCAAATGGTGCTGTATTTCCAGGGGGGCAAGTTCTGTGAATGTGCTGTTTGTTGGGGTGTATAAAGCAGGTCAGTCTTGTTCAGGGCAGCAGTAACCATGTCTAGAGCGTTTGGGATGGAAAACAGGCGTGTGAGACCCTGGTCTCAGCTGCTGCTGGCGTCACAGTTCTTGGGCAGATCCACGCGGCGAGGCACTGTCACTCTGAGCAGAAATGGTGTTTGGTCTTGTGCTTGTCTCAGAGCCATTTTGGGCCATCAGCTCAGACAGGACCAGTAGTGATGGTGCAAGCAGGTGTGAGCAGCAGGCCCGGGACATTTCCCACCTGGAGAGGAATGCCACAGTGTGAGCACGTGGGTGTTAGGCAGTCCCTCATTCCCCTAGTGCCATGAGGTAGAGTGCCCATGGTGTCACCATTTTGTAGCTCTTCTGGCATTCCCATCCAGTTTCAGCCATTTTGGGCATTGTTGTGTGTTAAATTGATTTTTTATTTGCTTTTTGACTGAGCTGGTATCAGACAGCATGGGCTGACACTTCAGTTTCAGTCGGCCACGTGTACTGAGTCCAGACAAAGGGTGCTTGACTCAGATGAAGTGTGCTTACCCTCTTTCATACTCATTTAACTCTGCTGAGAAGCACTGCCAGCTCAGTGGCAGCACCTTTTAGCACCCTGATATGGAAGGTTCCAATCCCCTCTTCGTTTGGAGTCATGCTTTGAAGGACTTTTGAAGCATTGCTCAGCCTAAGACAAGACGTTCACCCGTCACGGAAGCAAAGCCGTGCGTACATCCCTGAGCGTGGGGAGGTAGCGGGGTAAGTGACTAATGAGACTTGTCTTCCCTACCTGTATTTATAATGTAAACAGGACACTCCAGTTCCCTAGTCCCAAGCACCACCAGCTCTGACTCTCGCGCTCGACAGGGTTATGATGCTAGGGGACGCATGCTGGATTGGAAGGATCCGCTTGGTTCATCTGAAAATACAGATCCATATGTGGCAGTTTCATCCCATAATCATCAAGACAAGAAGGGTAAGGCCTTGGAAATGACATCCTGTGGTGAGGAGGGAGGGGGAGGAGGACTAAAGTGTAACTGCTTCCAGCTGGCTCAGAGTAACGTGTAATGAATCTCCCGTGCTATAATTAAAAGCTTATCGTAAAGTCTGAAACCAAACAGCCAATCTTAGACTCAGTCCTAGATAATTCACTGCCTGAGGAAACCACACAAAACAAACAGAAATGTATGCCTTTATAGAGAGTTTTGTGCATGTGTATGGGAAGGAGGGAAATGAGGGATTTAACTCTCTTTAAATTTCATCTGCCCTGTTCTCTGACAAAGCAAGATCCATGGCTTCCTATTGTTCTTGAGGATGCATTCTTATGCTGCCTTTCTCTGAATTCCCAAGGCAGCAAAACAATTCTCAGCTAATTTCACCTTATTTACATCTCTCAACAACCATAGAATAATAGAATCATGAAGTGCTTTGATTTGGAAGGTACCTTAAAGATCATCTTGTTCCAAGCCCCTCCACCATGACAAGGAGCACCTTCCACTTGACCAGTTTGTTCCAAGCCCCATTCAACCTGGCCTTGGCCGGTTTCAGGAATGGGCCATCAATGGCTTCTCTTGGCATCCTGTTGCAGTGCTTCTCCACCCACCCTCAGAATCAAGAATTTCTTTCTACTATCTCATTTAAACCTGCCCCCTTTCAGTTTGAAGCCATTTGCCTTGGCCTATCACTACATGCCCTTGGAAAAAGTCCCTGTCCAGCTCTTATATATCCCCCTCTAGGTACTGGAAGGCTGCTGTAACATCTTCCCAGAACATTCTCTTCCTCATCCTGAGCAGCCCCATCTCTCTCAGCCTGTCTTCATAAGAGTGGTTCTCCAGCCCTCTGATCATCTTTGTGGCCCGTGTCCCTCCTCTGCTGGGAACTCCAGAGCTGGATACAGCACTCCAAGTGGGGTCTCACATGAGCAGAGGGGCAGAATCCTCTTCCTCCCACTGCTGGCCATGCTGCTTTGGATGCAGCCCAGTATACATTTGGCTTTCTGGGCTGTGAGTTGCCCTGACTCAGGTAATTTGCACTTGGCCTTGTTAAACCTCTGGGTTCCCATGGCCTACTTCTCAATCTTGTCCAAGTCCCCCTGGATGGCATCCCATCCTTCAGGTGCATCAGTGACACCACATAGCGTGATGTCATCTGCAAACTTGCTGAAAGCTCACTCAATGCCACTGTGTCATTGATTTGGCCCCTGAAGGAAACCACTTGTCACTGATCTCCATTCAGACCTCAAGCCATTGACCACTGTCCTCTGAATAAGGCTGCCCAGTGAATTCCTTATCCAGTAAATTGTCCACCCATCAAGTCCATCTCTCTCCAATTTAAAGAGAAGGATGTTGTGGGGGACCCTGTCAAAGGCCTTACAAAATCCAGATAAATTACATCTGCAGCTCTTTCCTTGTCCATTGGTGGAGTCAATTCACCAGGCTGGTCAGGCAACACTTTCTCTTGATGAAGCCATGCTGGTTGTCTTGAACACCTCCCTGTCCTTCATGTGCCTTAGCAGAGTTTCTAGAAAGACAGAAACCGTGATAGAAACCGTGATCTTCCCAGGCACAGAGATAATGGGACTGAAAAGCTAGGGTCCTACTTTCCACCCTTTGTTAAGATGGATACAATATTTCCTTTTTTCCAGATATCTGACAGCCACATTTTTCAAATATAGATAGTGGCTTAGTAATTAAATCAGCCAGTTCCTGAGACTCTGGGATATATTTCATAATGTCCCATACACTTAGGTATCTTGAGATTCTTCAAGTTGTCCCAAACCTGATTTTCTCTCAGAGTTGGAGGGACTTTGCTCCCCCAGACCCTATCTTGTGGACCAAACACTCAAGAGGTGTGGGAAGAGAGGTTGCAAGAGAAGACAGAGGCAAAATTTTTGTTGGGTGCCTCAGCCTTCTCCTCATGCCAGCCTTGCTTACCAGGTGTAGTGCACCTTCTTCAACTTTCCTTTTCTAACTAACATACCTGTAGAAGCCCTTCTTGTTATTCTTGGCATCCCTTGCCTAGTTTAGCTCCAACTGAACCTTGACCTTCCTGACCCCATCCATACCAGACTGTGTTCCTATACTCTTTCCATGATACCTGTCCCTTCTTCCACCACCTGTGCATTTAATTCTTGCCCTTTAGTTCAGCTAGCAGGTCCCAATACAGCCATCCAGTCTCTCGTCTTTCTTGTCCAATTTCTTTCACCTGGATTTCTCTAGCTCTTCCCTCTTAGGAGATATCCTTAAAGATCTGCCAGCTCTGTTCTTCTCCCTTGTCTTTGAGGGCAGTTTCCCAGGGTGTCCTACTGACCTCCTTGAAGAGCTGAAAGTTTGCTTTTCTTAGAGGCAGGGTCCTGCCTTTATTCTTTGCCTGACCCACATGCCTGAGGACTGTGAACTCCACCAGTACATGATCATTTAATTAAAACTGGGAGTACTCTTAATCACTGGGCATCAGTCCCACTGTCTTCAGTGAGACCTGAGCAAAAAAACCTTTTTGAGTGTGGTCATTAGTGTACACTAAATGATGTGTATGGAGATGTTGCTCCATACTCCATGCTCCACATGATTGCTCGTGGAGAGGTTCTATGTTTTCTTTTTCACACACCAAAAGGTTGGGATTTAGGTGTCATTTCACAGTGCTCAGACCAGTGCTGAAGCACAGGAGCCTAATACAAATCTTGTCCTTTGGCCTCCACTCTCCCTTTGCCATACATATAGAGAATTAGGCAGAGATTTGCCAAAATTTGCTGCTTGAACATAGAGAAGAAGAACCTTTTCTCGTGTGTAGAGATGGTGGTGCCCCTCATTGCATCTTGACCCTCATCATTCCTTCAGCTCCTTTTAATCTGTATCTCAGAGACTTTAAAACGGTTCCTTTTAAACAGGGAAGTTAGGTTCAAATAGCTCCACTGCTTAGAGAGATCTGAATCCTTATTATTCTTCTCCAGGGTGTTCTTAGATCTCTTCTTTCAGTCTCTGTTCTGTTGAAGATGTTTTTCTCTTTGTGGACTAATTAAGTACTCAGTGTGTCAGAAGGAAGATGAGTATGAGAAAACTCACTTGCTGAGTGGTTAGGGCACTCACCAGGGGCAGTAGCACATGAATTCAGTTCTTTCTTCTATGAATACTTGATATAAAACACTTAAAATATTAATTGAAATGTGGATTCTAGTCTCTGTTGTTCATGCATTTAATATGAAAAGCTCATTAGACAAAAGCATCAGCTGTTCCTAGAGAATCTACTGGCATGCCAGACCCGATGCTTTGCATTGTCTGCCCAAACTAGGAGGTTACTAGTTTCCCCTATTCTTTCCCCTCCATCTGACTCACTGAATCTTGAATTCTCTGAATTAGTTGTGAGGGCTTTCAGCAATGAGTGATGAGCACATTAACATTACAGATCAGTCTTCAGCAGAGCTACATGAAGGGCTGCTGGTGGTCTGGACCCAGACTGTGACCTCAGTGCCTGTTATTTATAACAGCCCCAGATACAGGATGCTTTCCATAGTCCAGGGATACCCAGCCTTTCTCAATGAACTCCCAGGACTGAGCTCAAAGGGCCTTCACAGTTCCTTACCATAAAGGCAATGGGCATCACCTGGCTGTCCCAGCAGAGACAAAGCCTGAAGCACTTCTCCAGTTGAGGAGGTTGGTCAAATTAGGCAGGAGATACAGTAAAATTTCTTGAGATGCCATGGAAAATATTAATGTAGTAGCCTTGGCTTTTAGGCTTATTTGCAGTAAATTGAATACAAATATTTAAATTTCCACAGGCAGAGGATGTAAACTTGTCCCCCACCTCCCAGTTAATTAGCTCTTCCTAGAGAAAAAGGGAAAAAGTACCTCTATTTGAACAATTACTTTGTAGAGCTTAACCTGGAGACATTCTGGGAGAGTAACTGCAAAATCTGAACCAAAAAAGTGAATTTCTAAAACCTGATCAGTCTGTGTGTTAGGAATAAAGCCTCTTTGCACCCTGCAACCCTGGGGCTGCTGAGCCTTGGCAGAAGAAGAATTTCATGTGGCTGCAATACTCAAACTCAAAACCATAATTTCAGGTGCAAGGGAGTGACAGAACTGAAGATGAAACCTCATACTCCTAATTTCAGTTTAAGCTGTGTTTGAGATATCATCTTCATTTTTTAATTCTTCACCCCTTGCTCTTCAATTTTAGAAAGACAATTGAAAAAAGGGGCATCACTTACATAGCAGGTAAACCTGCATGCCCTCCTTAAGATGGCATGTGATTACCTAGCACTCCTTTCCTCTCAGCAGTGTCAATGATAATGCTGACAGCCAAAAAATGGGGATCTTTTCTTTCTTTGTCCAATCTGTTGGTAACACCTGTTATAACAAAATACTTGAGGCAAGAGGACATTTCTTAGAAAATCCAATGTTCCCAGTTCTGAAAATAAGTGGTATCTTTCTCTTGTCCATCCTGGAAGGAAGGAAGGAAGGAAGGAAGGAAGGAAGGAAGGAAGGAAGGAAGGAAGGAAGGAAGGAAGGAAGGAAGGAAGGAAGGGAGGGAGGGAGGGAGGGAGGGAGGGAGGATCAGAAACCACAAGAAGTGGAAGATCTGCCCCTTCCTGTACCCAGAGGAATGCAGAGATGTGCATACAACTGTTTGTTATGTGTGGGTCCCTGCTTCACAAGTCTTCTGAAAAGCAATGCTTAATAGATGGAAAACTAGCTCTTAAAAGCATCTTGCATGCCACTAGCAGCTTTCAGAAGAGCATGCAGTGAAAATATGAATACATGTATAGCTGTTGGATTCTAACCATTTTCGCTTCAATTACCTGACTGATGAAGTGGCTTACATTCAATACTTCCCTCCTCAGGGAGTGATGGTTACCAAAGAGCCTTATAAGCACTTCCCAGGGTCATTTAAATATTGTGCACCCTTTGGTGCCTAATTATGAATATTGGCAAAGCTGGAAGCAGTCTACACCCATCAAAACAATGGTGGCAGAGGTGACTGCATGGTTGTTTGCCATTACCATCCACTCGTGTGTTGTTACTCCTTGCCTTGCCCAGTCAGAGCCAGTTGGCTCCAAAACTCTCTTCAGTTGTTGTTGCAAAAGGGCAAAGGAAAGAGTTCTTACACAAAATTAAATCAAGAAATGTTACCCTTACAATCCTTTTATTAAGATTTTTGTTTCCACTTTTGCTGTGATTTCTTTTGCTTTCACACATTCACAAAGAAAATTTTATTTTTTAAATATTTTCTTCTTGTTTTGCAAGGTGCTTTGTGTTTTTCTTCATTGATTGTGTCTATTCCTTTGAGCAGTGCTTTCTTTCTTTTTCTGTGCTCACAAATGGCTCCTTACTGATTGTACTAATTGTATAGAATCCACTTGCTGTTCTCTTTACTGTAACACGGTTGCTTTGATGATGTCACATCCATCCATATGCTTCACTCTTAATTCAGTGCAGGCATCTTGGGGAATATCTGTGGGGGTGTGAAGACAGGGCTCTTTAGAAGGGTTGACTCATGGGAATGTGACATTTGTGTGCCACAGCTTTAGCAGCTAAATATACTCTGGGACTGTTGCTTCTGAGCTGCATCAACATTTCTTGCCAAGATAAAAATGTGTAGTCCAACCCATAGAGTGGGAACTGTGCACTGCCATCACATTGGCATTTTCATTTTGGCCATTAAGGAATCTGCCTTTTCTATTGCAGGCAGAAAAAAAAAAAAAAAAATATTTAAAAAAAAAATTAAAAAAACCAAAACTCTGATTGGGCAAATTACAGCCCTGTTTGCTATTCTCCTCCCATCTCCCCAGAAAACAAAATCAAATCAAACAAATAAAAAAAGCCCAAAAGAACAGCACATGTTCTAGAGTATGTTTGTGTTTTGTTTTCTTTCTTGCTGTGTTTTAGCATTAATTTAATTTGTGTTTCTCACCTTTGTTGAAGCAGTT
The DNA here is from genome assembly GCF_029582105.1 of Oenanthe melanoleuca. NCBI lineage: Eukaryota > Metazoa > Chordata > Aves > Passeriformes > Muscicapidae > Oenanthe > Oenanthe melanoleuca. The sequence continues at coordinate 19,596,843 of NC_079362.1, read as the reverse complement.
TCCCTAACCTTGCTGCCTAACCTTGCCCCTGCTGCCATTGTACTTGGTGTTCCTCCCTCCTCCCTGGGAGTGGTGCAGCTCCTGAGGGAGCCCAAGGCTTTACCCTCCACACCCCGTAGTGCCCTGTAGCCGCCCTACTAACCAGGGGGAGTAGATGTACAGCTCTTCCACAGGCCTCCGAGAAGAAACCAAAGGGATTTTCTTCCAGAGGAGCTGGCCTGTCCCTCACTGCCCTGCTGCCCTTCTCTGCTGCCTCCTGTCCTTCCTGCCTCCATCCAGAAATGCCTCATGCTCTTCCAGTACTGGGTTCGTCAGTGCAAACGTAGCCAACAGCTCGGTTTTCTCACTCGTTCCCTAATTGCCTGAAATCTGTGCCTTGTAATCACTGTTTTGATAAATTGATTGAAAATTCAGGTTATGATTTTGTGGCTCTGCTACTGCTTCTTCTTTACAGCATTCAGGTGGAAGTGGCTGAGCTGAGCACTGAACAACCAGTGTAGTGGTTAGCTGTCTTTAATGTTTGTATTCTTACTTGGCTCAGCATCCTTAGGTGAAGATTGTGAGGTGATATTTCCTTTTGTTGATATCCATGTAACAAAGCTAACAGCTGATGAGAAGTGGGATGTGATGAACACAATTTAAGAGTAACTGGTTTATTTGGATATCATGAGTGCTCCTTTAGAGACAGTATCTGGTAGCACCTATTATTTTATACATTGTATAATCTATACTGTTATTAATAATAACTGCAGTTCTTCCTCTGGTACATCATTAGCAATAGTCAACTCCTCTATTTGGAGAGGGCTGTGCTCTTGGGGAGCCCAAGAGCTGTTCATTTCAAAACCTGCCTCCAGAAGATATTTCATGTTGTACACAAGTGGCAGTGTTACTAAATTTTACTGTGATTATCACTACTTGAAAGATTTGCCAAGTGCTGACAATGCTTGTCTCTGGAGAGTCTGCAAATGTTCAAGCAGATTCTGCTGCAGTGAGACAAAATTATAAGAAACTTCAGGTACAGTTATGATAACGAATGTAAAGTGCTGATATAACAAGATACTTTGCAAGTAGACATGAAATGAGTGGGGAAAGAAATCTTTGGCAAAACAAAGCTTCAGACTTTTTTTTTTTTTTTTGCATAAATTAAACAATTAATATTCATCACAGGAGAGCTGAGTTTTGCACCAAGAAGAATATTTTTTTACACGAAAATATTGTTATATGCTAATATGTACAAGGATCTAAAGGATTCAAAGCAGTTTCTATATCAGAGAAAACAGAAGAATTTATTATGTTGTTGGCATTATGTAATAATTCAGATGAGGAAAACGAGGAATTAAAGTGGCACAAAATTTGTGAAAATTTAGGTTTTGAGTCAGTGTTTGCATGTCTGAGTGGCAGGACTTGGACTTTCAATGTGTCCAGATGAAGCAAATATTCAGTATTTCATCAGTATCATCATCCTGACACTGTCAGAAGGAGCTGATTGATCCTAAAACAAGTGTAAGGCTTGTGGGAGGAGTTGCACTTTAGGCAGTTCTGACTGGGTGGGATTGGGAAGAGATGTATTCACCCAAAGCATGTGCATCTGGGGGGAAACTGTGCAAACACTGCTATTCTTTCTCAAACCATAGTATGCACAGACATAAAACCACTGGAAGTACTTTGCAGATCACTAAGTTTCAAATGCTGAGGAAAAAACAAAGATTGAATCAGACCAGATCCCTCTTTTATTATACTTCTAAGTTTTCTGCCCAGAGTCTAGTAAAAGATTGTTGTGAGAAAGGGAGTAGAGAATTTGCTCATATTTTATCTGTGATTGTGTAGCATGTGGCTGAGATTTGGGATGAGAAGTGTGGTTGCTCAGAGCTGCAGTGGTTCACAAAATGATTTTACTGAGACAGGATGACACAGGGTTTAGTCCATTTAAACTTGTATAGAGCCACATCTAGATTAAAACTTGCTGACTTCTCTCATTAGATGAAAACAGAGGTTGGTTGGATGAGTCTGTGCTAAACAAAGCTCAATAGATTTTTTTTCTGAAATGTTCTTAGGTGAATTAGCATCAGCTTACTGTAAACATCCGTATTTCCAGAGGGAGGCCTTATTTATATACTGGTTGCTTGGCTGAAATTTAAAAAAAATGTAATTTTTTTTTAGAACAAACAACTAACCCTATATTTTCCAAAAATGCTTAAAATGAGCAACTTGTCCAGGAACTGGATGAATCATGAACTAATCCCAGCATACCTACTGTGGGGCAGTGTTTCAGCACTGTATCAGACAAACACCTGAAAGCCATTGTTAGCACTTGATTGGGACCAAATTTCCCAGTATAGTTTTTAGTGGCCAGATACCTGAGTCAGTAGACCAGGCTAATAACTCACAAAGATGCCAAAAGATTGATGATCTCACCACACTGGAATTGCTGGTATCCTGTGACATGCACCAGGAGGGCTGTGCAGTCAGGATTAAGGGAACACACCAGACTTGCCCAGAGAAATGACACTGATCCTTCTTCTGTTCTGTCTTGCATGTATGAGCTGTCTGCTCCCACGGATAGAGACAGCTAAGCATCTCAGATTACATCCTCAAGTTCAAACAGTGACAGTGGTAAAGTAGATGCTAATTAATAAAATGGAAATTGTATATAAAATTAATGAAAGAAGAATGCTGGAAGGATGTTTCTGACAGCAGACGTTCTTCAGACTTGTTTTTATGATGTTTTAGTAAGTTTCTCTGAGAACAAGAGTGAAGAGACAGAGCATTCAGAAAAGATGTCAGGAGCTAAATCCCTGAGCAGGGCCACATCTTTAAGCCAATTTTAGCCAAACACTGAGTTACAATAGAGTATGGGGCAGTGATTTAGTGTGCCTTCTCTGTGACTAACTCTGCGTTTCAAACCTTATGTAAAGAAAGCTCCAGCTCATTTAGTCACAGATTTGCTATAGTAGCCGTCTGAAAGTGTAAGGAAAGGAACAGATTTAACTGCAAAAGACAGGCTAGGATGAGGAAATCAAGATAATGGTGGGGTATATTCCAGCACACACCAACTGCCTGTGCCACACTTAAAGAAATGCCTATACTTCAGCACCGACACTCACTTAACAATTTCAGAATTCAAAACATTTCTAAATTTCACTAACAGTACAGATTCCAGATTTAACTAGCAGAAGTGGAAACGTTGAATGGCAGGATTAGAATCAAGAGCTTTCTGGTGTTCAGTAGTGAAAAAAAATTACTTAATTGGTAAAAGAAGAGGTTCTGTTGATGTGCAACCCCTGGTAATGAAAACAGAGCTTCTCTGCTGCCACATTAGTAGACCCTACAAAGAATGGTGAAGTTTAAAATAGATATTATCAAATGGAAACAGCAGGTATCCTTGACCCGCAATTGTCCACCTGCATAGATTTCACATCAGGCTATCAATTTCCAGGCAGCAATGAGCTGTAGAGGCTTGTCTTACTAAAAGAGGGAAAAAATGTCATTGCCCCAGGACCCTGATGTGCTTTTTCAATAAAAGAGGCCACATCTAATTTGTCAAGGCAGCTGCTCAGGGTTCAGGGCACTAGAGCTATTGTGTGATGACCAGATCCCCAGCTGCTTTCATCCACTGTCACCCAGTGAGGATTGCTCCGTGGAGGAATACAGACTGCCTCGTGCTCTTGTTTGACCTTTGTAGCACTGACATATTTATCAAGAGCTGGGAATTTGCTGTAGGGTGTGCTTGCTCCACTCTATTAGAAATAGCAAGGCATGCTCGGTGGACAAGATGTTGAGTAATACCCAGTTTCATTTTCCTGATGTTTATATTGACTATAAGGAGATGTTATACCATATAAAGATGCTGTATTGGGAGGATAGTCTAGCCCTTTAAACAAGAGATTTCTGAAATTGCTTTGAAATTCAAAGGGACTTAATAGCAGAAAATCTAGTAGCTGAAAGACATTTAAAGCACCTTTTAGCTTTGTTAATGCCAGTGTACAATTAAAATGGCAATATGCTGTTAAAGATACTTGAATAACTCATTTTTCTTATAGGATGTGCCTAGTTTCAGTGACTATATTAATTAATAGTTCAGATGTTATTCAGTGTGTTCACTGATATATAGTTCGGGTACAATGACCTAAACATTGACAGTCCTGGTTCAGAGCACTGTTAATATGGTCTGTAACCTGTCTAATTACGTGCCCTATAAAAAACACCACCTACATTTTTCTCATATTCATTAACTTTTAGTTAATGGTTATCAATATCTCTTTAATTATGTAGGAAGGATCCTGAATAACTTTTCCATTTTTCTTAGTTTTCTTTGACTGTAAAAAAGGCACACTTAATTCTTTGTGTCAGCATGGGCTGGTGCTTACTGATCAACAGCATGTAGTTAATTAAAAAATGAAAAACCTGGAGAGGGCATAATTTAGGTTTTGCAATCTCGGTTTTATTGAACATTAAATACAGATAACAAATGTCACTGTGTTTGGAAAGCAGTTGTTCCTCTGAATTTCCTTCATTTAGTCAGGTGTTTAGGCAGGTGCTCCTTCTAACTCTTTATTAGTCATTTAGTGAGGCACTGTAGTCTCTGCTATCCAGTTACCATTGCTACTACTTTTGCTAGACTTTAATCATGTATTCTAAGTTTGTGCCAGTGGCTGAGGGAGAGGTTAGGGAAAGGAAATGTTGTTATTCTCCTGTTACAAACATATGTCTTAAGGGCACTAAATTGACTAGTTTTGAAGCAGGCATTGCAAATTTACCATTGTTTCAAAAATGTGCATCCTAATCTCCCTGTGAGGGAGCAGGAGTTTTGTTGGCAAAGCTGTAAGTTTTTTAAAAATCTCAGTCTGTCCTGTCCAGAAGAGAGTTGTCACAGTTAGGCAACTAAATACACAAGCAACTCTGTGTACATTGAGCATTGGTGCTCTTAAGCCACCAGCTGATATCTGATATCTCTCCCTGCCCCAGCAGAGCAGAATAAGTCAGGGTCCCTGCTCAAGTGGATTTTAACAGCTCCATTGGCATTAGAAGGGCTCAGGGCAGTATAGAGTACTTGCTCAGGAAGCATTGAGAAGCGTTTCTGGCACAGCTATACAGTACAGCAAACATTTGGGAATGGCCAACAGCAAATTCATCACCAACTTTGTGTTGGCCAGGATATTAAACTGTTCTTCTACCAGCAACCAAAGATTTCTTATCTTCTGTGAAATAAAATCTCAGCTGAAGGGGCAGCTTGATAGCATTGTCACAACTGGGCATAAACTAGACAGTTCTTTCACATGCCCATCAAGGATTTTTTAATTGGAAAATAACACCAGCTGCATGCTGTCAATAATATGCCATCTTGTTCATGTTCCATCCCATCTTACCCACAATTGTGATAGAAAATAAAAGAGCAGCTGCTATATATTAAAAAGGAGGTAATGGGGAAAGCAGGCACATTTTGAAGCCCTACAAAGCTACTGCTATCCACTATCATGTCCTTGTAGAAAGAAACAAAGGGGTATTTTTGGAGAGCCTGAAAAATCTGCAGTTGCTGAACACAAACAGAACAGCACATACAGGGAATTTGGGCATGCACAGAAACACCTGACCAAAGCCTTCATTAAAATAATTCCAAAAGTCTTTTGAGAAGCACATATGTTCTAGATGTTTTACTGTTCTTTATATCAGTAATTCTTATTCTTAAATAAATACAAGTTCCTGTTTGCAAGCAAGCAGGGTGAGTGCAACAGAAGGCACAGTGTTGTGTGGACATTGAGCACCACTGTTTTTTAGGGATGCTCACAGGAGTGGTCTTACCAAGAGGTGCAGAAAAGGCCATCAGTAGTGACTTTGAGCTCTGGAGAAATTTAATTCTGCTACCAGCTCATAGGTCCCATCAGACAGCTCAGCAATTCTCCATGTGCATTCATTGCTGAATGAGTCCCAGCCAGAGTCTCTCAGGGAGGGCACAGTGCAGGAGTTCCCTCTGTCCCTTCTTCTGCCTGCTGTCCACACTGAACCTCCTGCATCCACCACAGCCCGTGCAGAGGTTTGTGCAGTCGTGGCTCATAACAAGGAACATAAAGAGCACTGCTCTTTTTTTGCAATAGCATTTATCTCCACAAAACAGGAGTCTATTCAGTGTCTTAAAGAAGTCTTACAGTTTTGCAGCACTTTAAATGGTTTTTGTCTAAATATGACCAGCAACAGGCAATGTCCTGAGGCCAGGATGACAAATCAATTTTTTGAAAAAAACAGGGTTTTTTCATATCTCAGTATGCAGTTCACACTCATTGAACTAAATTACTAATATCAAATCAGCAGATACTTTCCTGTACCCAGCATCAAGACCTGGAAAGACAATACAGCTTATCTCTACTTGCTCATGGCAAGACAACTCGATAACATCAGCAGGGCTTCCCTGAAAGGTTTAATCTCACCTACACTGTGTAATATGTCACTGAGTGAAAAGAGATGGTGATAAAAATTGATAGGGTTCCAATGCTGGAAAATAAATTAGGCTTTAACCTTTTATATGGAAGTTTGTGTATCTGGAGATCAGTAAACATATCTTGAGAACTAGTCTATAAAAGGTCCCTGGTTTTCCTGCAGCACTGGAAGATCCTGGGTTAAAGTAAGAGCACAAGCAGGAGCTGGACAAATGACTACAGTAAATCCAAAAAAGTGAAATTTGACCCAGTAGCAGAACTGATTGCAAGGCTGGAGGAGCTGTTATTTGCAGCAGCACTGCTGTTTGTGGGATGTGTGGTAAAGCAGACAGGTATGTCTGCCTGGGCTGCTGCTGGGCAATCGAGAGGGTGTCTGCTTGGGATTTGAATGTATTTTGGAGGACACTTGTTTGCCCACACTGCTCTGGTTATATTACTGCTGGACTATTGCTACTATTTTATTTTTATTTTTTATCTACTACTATTGCCCACTCTAAACTATTCTATATTACTGCTGGATTCAGGACAGCTTTACTGGAGCTGGGGCAGGTACCTACTTGCCAACATATGTCCTCTGAGATGAAGCTACAGGTTCACCTCATCCAGGGAAGCAACTGGCCATAGTAATTACTGAGCATGTTTAAAAATGTACACAGGAAACATCAATGAGATTATGGCAGTAAAGTGTAAATGCACCCACAGCATCTGGAAGGTAGGGAGATGATAAAAAGAATTAGTTTTTTAATAAAGTAGAGAGTTATAAAAAGGACAGAAAAATGAGTGAAAGAAGGTAGAAGATAAGAAATATCTTCTGGATATTGGCAGTAGATATCTAGCACTGGAGACAGAAAATTAACTAAGTGAGACCATAGCAGCATCTGGGCACAAAGTCTGTAAGAGAAATTATGTCTTTTACCTCAGGATATGGCTGGAGTAACTATGTTTGCTGTACTGGACATACTGTGGATGTGAATTAATGTAACAGAGGAAAGATTCTCATATTTATACTTGAAGAGATATCAAAGAAGGACTAGTAGTTCTGACTGTTGCAGCCTGTGTTTCAAACTCATCACAATTGCACTGTCACTTAATGTATTCAAAGGCAGATGAGGCAATGGTGCTGCAATACAAAGGGAAATGGTAAACCTAGTATCAGTTTTTGCCTACATCACCAGCCCTGCAAATCCTTCTGGAAGAAGCAGTCAGTGTCCCTGGCAGGGGCATGTTTTAATTCTTAAGTCCAGGCCTTTTGACTACACCTGCTGTGTTCATGAGTGTAGGAGAAATGAAGAGCTAAGCCACAGTGTTTGCTTTCTGCCTGCAATATACAGTGGTGGCATTTTAATGGCAGGAGAGGTTTCATTCTTCCTCTGTGTAAAGGCAGAGCTAACAAGGAGTCCAGCCACGTTCCTAGCATGCACCAGCAGCCCAGCTGTGGGCAGAACTCTTCCTCAGAAATACAGTCTATGTGCATGAATAAACACTGTTGGCTTGCTCACATAGTTGTTCAACAATTTAGTTATGATTTCCAGGAGCCTCGGGGAATAGGAAATATAGGGTACTGTCTTACTATTTGTCTTTGAATGTTTAATAGATGACTCCTTTGTTAGTTCAGCTGTGATGTGTTCAGTTGCACTATTAGCTCAAAATTACCATTTACATTTTTGTCTCCTTAAAGAAGATCAGAGCTGATGAAGAAACAATTTTTGCCTTTAGATTACATGTAGTGTTTGAAATTTAACCAAAATTCTGCCATAAGACTGCTTTGAGCTTCAGCCTGCTAAGCAGAGCTGCTTATGTTGACATTCTGCAAACTTCACTTTTCCCTGTTGTGTAGAAAGGCCATAGTTCAAAACAGGCTGTATAAAAGGAGAGGAAAAGCCACAGAATTTCTCAGTGACAGCTTCTTTTTCCTTGACACTATTCATAAAACTTCTTCCAGAAAGGCACTGGGCTGCTCAGAATACATAATGCCCCCATCAGGAAAAGAAAAAAAAATGGAAAAAAAAAAAAGAAACACCCAACACTTGTTCTGTGCCATCAGAGGAGCTCCATGCAGTGAAATGGGAACTGTGAAGATGAGAGATTCACATTGCAGGCTACAACAACTTCTCTGGAGCCCTGAAATCATGCATATTCAGCCAAACATATGTAAATCTGTTTTAACCCAGCTGTGAAAGATCCCCTGAAGTAAGCTAATAAAGAGCAGCTGTATATGTTTAAGCTTATCCCAGGCATACTAGAAAGGTCCCAGAATGTGCACTGAGCTTTTTTTGCGTCATTAGAGGAAATGCTGCAGACTTTAAAGGAAATTTGTATTTTAAGATGCAAAGCAGCATAAAGTTTGTGTCTGCCGAGACAAGCTACAAAAGAATTAATTTTCCTTGACATTTGGATTTTATACATCTTGTTTTTAACTACTGTGAATGCCTGTTTTATGGTGTTTTCAAAGCGACCTGATATATTCCCCATCATGCAGAGGCATCTAAAATTATCATCACTCACTGGGAAAGGGTGAGAGGTGAAGGAAAGTACTGAAATCAGGAAAGTTCAGAATGATCAGCCACTGCATACCACCTGCCAGTGGGAGAAAGGTTGTCAAATGCTTTCTAGTGCAAGAGCTGGCCCTGAGCTTAGCCTCTAGGACAAACAAAATTGGGCTGGCTTCAGGACTGCAATGACTTTCATTATATTATATATGCAGGAGGTTGTGTCAAACAAACCATCTCCCATAACTGCAAACATAATAAACTGCTTCATTTACAGAGAGACAGAAGTAACACAATTTAAAAAGCTTTAAGAGCTTGCTATTCCAGTCTTCCTCAGGTCTTGTCTCTCCTTCATTCCACTGGGGGTGGAAATTGTCTAAGCATGAATTTTCTGGTTCAGGTTTTGGGATTTCCATCTATAATTCCTTGTTTCAAAATTCACAAGTGTGAATTCACAAGGCCCATGGTGTGAGTTTTGTTTGGCCACTGTAGCATGCAGAGAAATTGGATTGCAGGCTCATAATCAAACTAAAACCAGATAATTGAAATCCATTATTAAAATATTGCTTCAAGAGTCACAAGTTGTATCACATAGACATGTTGATCTCCCCTCCTTTTGTCAATTACAACTATCATTTTTATATAGACAGTCATGTTGGCAGTCATTCATGGAAAGTGGAGAGAAATTGTATAATGATGAACCAGCTGAAAGGAGAAATTAAACCACTGCTAAGGATCAGATGATAAACCTGTCCTGGAGGGGTTGTTTCTGAAATAAGTCTGACAAGGGGCCAGAAAACCCTAACAGAGACCACTAGAGCTGATCAGATTGCTTAGGTAGTTTTCAAGGCTGTGTTGCAGGTTATTTCAGTCACATTATTTATTGATTTTGTTTTCATAGCTCTGAAGCACAATTTCTTCTCATACTTCCAATGATCCCCAGGCTTCTTGTAACTGAAGGTTTTTTCTTTAACAAATTCATTCTCTTTTCAACTTCATGCACCCACTTTTTCTTTGCTGGTACTTCAGACTACTAGCTCAAGCAATGGTTTTGAGAGCCCTAGGGTAGAATATGAGAGAAGATGGATTGCTTTTCTCAGCACAGTCATGCAAAACTTAGAGAGTTGCGACCTTTATGAGTCAACTATACAGCTTTACTGAGAGGGAAGGCAGGGGAAATCATTTTCCAGCAGCTTTAACTATGAATGTTTGGGCTGAGTTTTTTTTCTAGTTGTTGACACCAGGAGTCCAGAAAACTGGGTGCTGGGTAGCATTGCACTGAGTCAGCACAATGTGTCCTGGCAGCTGGAACAAAGATGAAGAAAAAACTTTCTTACTGTTTTCAAAGCAATTCCATTAAAGTAACAAACACCAAGTCATTGAGTTAATAAGGTGGTTGGTTTATATCAAATCTTTAAATTATTCCTTCAGAAAAATATGAGATAAGATCTCAGAAGTGCATAGATTTTGGTCATTCCTCTGTTTTTCTGTCACTGAAATCTCAGAGTTCAGTCTAAATTTGTCAGGGTTTTTTTTTTTCTTGTTTGGTTGGTTTCTAGAGTTTTTTAAAAATTATTATTGCTAGTTTAAAAAGGGGGAAGAAAGCTTGTTAATACCTGCAGGGATTTTCCAGTCTGAAATAGTCTTTTAGCAGCATGAGACTACCTGTAAACACATTTCTAACACCTGGAGACACGTCTTGAAAACCTATTCAGTGGTATTTTTAAAATAGATTCTGAAGCCATAAAAACCTCCATTCATAATGAGTTTTTTTACCAGTGTTTCTTGCAAGCCTAAGGTGAGGGAGATGTACATCCTGCAGAGAAGCTTGAGCTCAAGAATGAAATTAGCTGCTGAGTTTCCCCCTTAAATAACAATAGTAAAGAAATCATTGTGCCTTTCTGGAACAATGATGTGTGCAGTGGAAAGTCTCAAGTGATTTTTTAGCTGTTGGAGAGGGAGGTGGCCTTATTCCCATTTAGCCAGAGAGGTGACATTTAACACAGCAATGACATACCTTACCTGCTCTTAATGTGTGGTCTGGAGATAAATATTACCTTGTTTCCTGGTTGTTAGTCCCTCATTTCCCTTCCAAAACATCATTCTTCATTTCCCACTTCAGCATTCCGTGCTCCATGTGTGTCACCATTTTGGATTATTACTTTACCAACTGTTGCAGGCAGCTTTGGAAAGGCAGACAATGACAGCTCCCTGTGGATCTGATCCCGGAGCAGTCGTGGTGCATGTGGCATGTGGTCTTCCCATTGCCCAGGGCACACCTCTGCCATCCATAAACCATTCCTGCAGCACACTGCAGTGCCCAGGCTGGAAAGGGCTGGCTTTCAGGACAGGTAGCTGTTACTCACACGTGGGAGCTTGTAGTGGCAGCATCCAAACTCTTGCATCACCAAAAGCAGCTTCTCATCAAGCTGCTCAAACTGGGAAGTGGTTTGCTGTTTGTTTTCGTTCATCCAGCAGCTTTGAGGGTTATAAGCTGGAATTCCAGTTTGTACCCACTGCAAAGCATGCACCAGAACTTAGACTGAAAGGAGAGTGACTGTGGGGCTTTTCTTGATGTCTTGCCATTCGTGTCACTCAGGGATCACAGGTGAGACAAGGAAATTTAGGCTTCACCAGGAGATATTTCTTTTAATGCTGTATGTGCTGAAAGGACACAGAGCTTTTGCTGGGCCTCTGGAGTCGAGGTCTCCTTTCTGCAGATTCCTGCTAATTGCTGTTCTCCCGGGACAGACACCTTAGTTCACATCTCTTTCTGGGGAGACCTTTGATCAGCACTTTTCAACTGCAGCTTTTTAGCAGGTTTTAGCTCGCTTTCATTTACTTCTCAGAAGATAAGTCAAAGGCTTTGGAAAAGTCAAAGGCTATCATACTTACTCCTTCCCAACAAAAAGTAAGCCATTTATCCTGTTAAGCAAGGAAGTTTTTCTGTTTTAATATAATTTACTATTGGAAAATTTGCTTGGGTTTGTTTTGTGGGGTTTTTTTGTGGGGGGTGTTTTTTTTGGTTTTTTGGGGTTTTTTTTGTTTGTTTGTTTGTTTTGTTTTTGGTGGTTTTTTTTTTTTTCTTTCCATTTTAATTACTTTATTCTTTGGGTGCTCATAAATTTGATTGTTTTATTACTTGTTCTAGTGTCACCTCTATTTGAAAGACTGCACTGGCAGGTTTATGTTTTGTTGGGTCCTCCCTTTGTCAATTCTCAAAGGCATGTAATATACTTGTTCTTTTCCAAGGCTCTTTATGCTTGTACTTCCTCCAGTGTTGTCCAAGATACTGTACAATGTCTAAAAACTGCTTTGGCTAGCTCCTTAAGCAGTTGGGGAAAAATTCTCTAAGACAATTTTAAAATGTCTTATCTAAGTAGGTTTACCTCTTTTCATGGTCAACACTCCCTAACTTTGTTACATTTCTGATTACAGATCAGAGTGGGGATTTTTGTTGAAAATAGCAGCAGGAAAAAGAGTAAACAGTTCAGTCTCCATGTCTTCCCTTATCTATCCTCTTTTAATGAAGTTTTTTGTGTTGATATTAATTATTCTTATTCAGTCATGCTCATGCCATGTATTCCATAGAATGATGAATTGAATCCCTTTGTGATTATTTAATTTTAATTACATTTCTGGCCTTGGAATTTCTTTCCTATTATAATTAGAAGGAGCAGAGCATCTCCAGAATAGATTCATCAGCATTTTCACATAGTAATCTTTTCAGCACTCTGCACATCTTGCTTTTTAACTTAGGTTGTTTTTTTTCCCATATATTCACTGTCCAAAAGCCTGAATACTTTTGTTAATTGGTGAAAAGAAGAAGCCTCACTTTCCTGCTTATGATAATCTAGCCTACAGAAGATCTATATCTTTGCATAGCCTCTGGTCTTTTCTGTATTCTTTTTACCCAGAGATATATTCCACAAGCCTGCTTTTCCCATCTTCCATAACTTTACCAATAGTATATATATTATTGACATAAAATGTCAATATCTCCTTGCACATTCCCCAGCTACCTTTGGCTAGATTAATGCTCTACTCATGGGATTTATACATGTCCTAGCTCATTTAGAATTGAGTCACTTTGAAGGTCTGGAAACATTTTTCTGAATGTCTTCTTAACCAACCAGCCAGCCCAAGCTGTGTGCCTTACCTAGAAGCTCTGCTGGAAGAAGGAATTAATTATGCATAGCAGAATAACACAATACCATATCAGGTCTTCTCTCTCATTAGATGAGTAAGAAGAGGTGATTTTGCATGTTCCAGACTGTTACAGTGCAGGGTGTACTGACTGAGAAAGTGAATGGCAATGTTAGGAGACGCAGACAAAAGGACATGGGATGAAATTACAGAAAGTTAATGGAGGCAGAAGGATCAGGTTGTCTATGGGAGTCAGAATAGCCATGGAAAAGGGAAAATATCAGGTGACTAGACTGGCTCTTTTAGTAGCCAGAAATAATATTGCATCACATGTAGGAAGACCCTGGACTTGCAAGCCCAGCTGTGATTTGTAAGGGAGAGAGCTTGACTTCAAAGGAAGAGTCCAGGGAGGTCAGTAAATGTCAGCATGTTTGTGGCATTAGTGACACAACATCTAAGATCTGATCCTTGAAGATGCAAATATGTGATGTCATCTATTCCTTGGTAACATTTTCAGGTTTACTTTTATTTTTATCACTACACATCTGTGGAGTACAACATTAATACAGATAATTCTGTCAAAACTGTCCCTTTCAGAAGAATAGCTTATTGTTGTCCAAAGTGATAAGTCTCAATGCACTAGGGAAAACAGTATTTTACAATACATCTTAAAAGTATTTAATATAGAGTAAAAATTTTATTATTAAATAAGATATATATAATATGGGTATACTTATATCAGACCTATTTTGCTGGTTCTATGCAGCCAGCATGATGTCTTAAAAGTATTTCAGATAATAAATAGCTGTAAGATTTTTGAATTTCAAGTATTTTCTCAAAGCTGGGAGTCCAAATACTTTACTTGTCTTTCAAAAATGAAGACCCTACATTGTTCTGATTATTTTCTCTATTCATTTTAATTCCTTGAACAGTAAGTGTAAATGAAGGGTGCTGGACTTGCCATGTGGACTGTGTTGTTCTTTAAGAACTGCAGGATAAATAAAAGCACACAGAATGCAGTCCATAAGATGCCTCAAACTTGGCATGGTTGGGATCACACACCTCCTTACTCATCCCACACTGTGCAGCAGTTACTGCTGATGTTAAGGTTTGACATGTTGATGGACAACAACTGCAATTATCAGCCTATATCATGTTAAATTCCAGATCACCCCCACCCACCCTGTGGTCGTGACAGTAGGATGCTGAGCATTTCTCCTACTTTTTTATTAATTAGTTTTATCTATTCCATGCATGGTCAAATCTTGCCCATTTTATTTTATTTACATTTAAGTTAGTGGGATTGTTTGCATGACTAATGACATATGGAAGTGATCCCTGATAAAAAATAAACTATATCATTAAACTGACTTTGTTTCCAGAGAAGATCTGCCTGCCTAGAGCAAAGCCACTCGTGTTAAATATCCTTTACTGTAGGAAACATAATAAACACCAGGAAGGTCTGAGTTCAAAAGGAAATAGCTGGAATCAGGGTGTTTTAAGACAGTCATAAATTTCTGCATATGAAACACCTGCAGTGTGCACAACATCATTTCAGCTACCCTTTTCATGAACACAAAGGGTCATGCATTCTGGACTGTGTAGCAATTTTGTAATGTGAATGCTAATGTTTTGATATTTACTGGTAACCCAAAGCTGAAGATTTTACATTGCTTTTTTATACAGTGATGCAGGTTTGCGCTTAAGGCTATCACTCAGAGTAGGACTTAGCCTAAATCAGAAGACTGAGAGTGCAGAGCTTTAGGTTTTCCTCTCCCAGTAGTAAGTTTCAGGCATGGACATGAGTTTTAAGGTATTCTCCTTGCCTCTATCATCAGATACTTGAGAGAGGTAACAGCGCTTTCTCCTCCACTCCCAACCATGAGGAAGTTTGAGATAGCAATGAGGTCTCCTCTAACCTGAAGAAACCAAGTATTTTAAGCCACTCCTGATCACTGATGCCCTGTAGTCTTCTCACCATTTTTCTTGTATTCCTCTAGACATATCCCAGTATTTTTATATGGTTGGCCCTTTTTTCCACCAGGACACATGGCTGAGTCATATTGAGCTTACCATCAACCAAAAATGCCATTTCCCTTCCCACAGGGCTGCCCTCCAGCCTCTTGTTCCCAGTCTATACATAAAAGAATATTAGAATGATAGAACATTATGATAGAATGACAGAACAATTTAGGTTGGAAAAGACCACTGAGATCACCAAGTTCAGCCTTTAACCTAGCACCACCATGAGCTTTTCTAAACCATGTCCCCAGGTGGGACATTAACATGCTTTTTGAATACTTTCAGGGATGATAATTCTACCACTTCCACAGACAGCTTGTTTCAATGACAGACCATCCTTCCAATGAAGAATATTAAGTTAGTAAGATATGGCTTTCCTGTCATGAACCCATGCTGGCTTTGACTGTAGGTGCTTACACCATTAGGAAGGCTCTGCAGGGATTTTGAGTTTTTTTCCATGCAAAACACGTTGGATAAGTTCTTAAAGGGACATGCCTGAGAAGTTTGTGCTCAGAAATCCATTAAATTAGACCTTTTAAGGTGAAGCTTTTCTTAACTTCATGACCATTCTTCCCATCCGTATAAGACTCTTTATCTGATTCTCTGGTTAATCACTGCAAACAGTTTTACAAGTGTAAATAAATTTTGGCCACAAAATGCTGCAGTCTAGCATGTAAATGTCAGCAGGTGAAGGATCACTGGAGACCAACACCTTTGCAGTGAAATATAGTTCCTGCTGACTGTGCTGTAACCACTGGACTGTGCTTCTACACACAGCAATTTTGTACCTGGATTTAAATTACAGAACTAGCTTTTATTGCTGCTTATTGAGTGCTGATGACAAAGAGTAGAAGAATCTGCCTCTGAAGAACCTTCTGGGCTTTAAAAAAGGGCTCTCTTAGAAACACTTAATTTGAAGATTGTTTCTAATTATGAATTGTTTTCTGAGTTTTCCTTTCTTGCCCTTACATTTCACTGTTAGGACATTTATATGAATCCGGATCTTATTTTCTTAAGTGATCATCTGCTCTTGCTCTTTATTCTCCCTGTGAAATCATAATCCTTTGTCTTGTCACAACACAATAATTTCAGTGGCATCCAGCTGTGATGTCACGTGCAGGTGCTTATGATTTCAAGAGCTGTTTTGCTTTTAAATATAAAGTTCTTCTCTTGTATGCAAATATCCCTTGTCCATCTAAATGCTGCAATTAACTTGGGACAGAAAAATGGGAACAATACTATATCTAGCCAGAATACTTATCAAAGGTTTCTGTGAGATAGAGGCAGCCTTTTTAATATTCTTTTAACATAGTTTGCTGAGGAGCATTTTGGTTCTAATTCTGGATTGTAATTACCTTCTGTGCCAAAACCATGAAAATACATTATTTTAGAAGTTGATTAACAACATGAAAGTTTTGTATTTTCATAAAGTCTCAGGAGAGCTTTGGAGTTGTATTTTTTGCCTTGCTGTATCTCCTGTAATAGGAACACTATTACATTTCCTTTGAGCGTGTGGAGCTTTTAATCCCATGGCACTTGGGCCCTCTCTGGAAGAAGAGGTGGGAGAGATGCTCCTTCCAAAGTTCCTTGTCAAACTGTGGCTGCTCTTTGTAAACAGTAAGAACAAAACCAGAAATGAAAAAAAAAGAAAAGAAAAAAAAAAAAATTACAGGCGTTTTGCTTATGTTTTATTAGTGCTGCTGGCTTGGTGCCCATATCAGGACAACAACTTTGTTTGGAAATCCAGGGTATTTGTTAATGCTGCATTAGGGACTTCAGATGGTATGTGTGCTCTGCCAAAGGTGCCTCCCCAGACTTGGATGGCCAAGTAGGATTTGACAGTGACCTCTGACCACAGGAGAGGACCTAGGTCAGGTCTTTCAGAACAGAAAGCATAGGCTCCAGCACAGAGGTCAACCTAGTCATGAGTTCAGAAAAGAGAGAGCTTTTAAAATTAAAATAGCAAAGACAGTCATCTAGCAGGCTCAATAAATTTCAACACTGTGCTCTATCTTTCATAGTTACTCAAGCATCCTTCTGAAGCTCAGGCATGTGACACTGACTTATAAAACACATGACAAAGATAACAGAATGAAGAGCAGAGAAAGAAGCCTTAAACAATGTGGGATAGTTTCTCTGGTATTCACCAAGATTCTGTCTCCTCTCCTTTTAAAGGCTTTTGAATGTGAATGACTTACCATCCTAGAAATAAGATGGTATTAGCCTAGGAGAGATCAGAAAGAGGAAGGTGAGGAATGAGCAGTACATCCATCAGAGGAGGAGAGCTAATAGATCTGGTGAAGTCAGTGTGAATTGCCCAGGGCCAGGATTTCAAAACAGTTGTACTTGTCCTGCAAGTAAATTCCCTTTCCCCTCCTGAACTTTGTAGTCTTCAGCTCCAGATCTGAAAGCTGTACTGAAAGATGAAGTCTGCACATGGATGATATAGCTGGCAGGTAGCGTATGTCTCCAAATTGGAGCAAGCTGATAAGCAAAATCACCCTGCAAAACACAAAGCAACTTCCCAGGGGCGTGCCTTTGAATAGAGTAGCTAATGATAAGTAGCCTCCTCCACCTCCCCGCTCCTCCTTCGTCCTTAGTTTGTTTAACCTCTCTGTGCTGTCTATTGCAGGAGTGATTCGTGAGAGTTACCTGAAAGGTCATGATCAGCTGGTGCCAGTCACCCTGTTGGCCATTGCTGTTATTCTTGCTTTTGTCATGGGCGCCGTCTTCTCGGGAATCATCGTGTACTGCATCTGCGACCACCGCCGCAGAGACATGGCTGCTGTGCAGAGGAAGGAGAAGGAGCTGGCCCACTCCCGCCGCGGCTCCATGAGCAGTGTTTCCAAGCTCAGCGGCCTCTTCGGGGACGCTCAGTCCAAGGAGCCAAAGCCTGAGGCTATCCTCACGCCTCTGATGCACAATGGCAAGCTGGCCACCCCAGGCAGCACTGCCAAGATGCTAATCAAAGCTGACCAGCACCATCTGGACCTGGCTGCCCTGCCAACCCCTGAGTCCACCCCAACCCTGCAACAGAAGAGGAAGCCCAGCCGAGGCAGTAGGGAATGGGAGAGAAACCAGAACCTCATCAATGCCTGCACAAAAGATATCCCCTCGATGGCCTCACCAGTGATCCCGACCGACCTGCCGCTCAGGGCTTCTCCCAGCCACATCCCCAGCGTTGTGGTCCTGCCCATCGCCCAGCAAGGCTACCAGCACGAGTACGTCGACCAGCCAAAAATGAGCGACGGGGCTCAGATGTCTGTGGAGGACCAGAATGCCACCCTTGAGTACAAAACTATCAAGGAGCACCTCAGCAGCAAAAGCCCCAGCCACGGGGTCAACCTGGTGGAAAATCTGGACGGCATGCCGCCGAAGGTGCCGCAGCGGGAGGCGTCCCTGGGGCCGCCGGGCGCCGCGCTGCCGCAGGGCGGGCTGAGCAAGCGGCTGGAGATGCACTCCTCTGCTTACAGCGTGGACTACAAGAGAAGCTACCCCACAAACTCACTCACCAGAAGCCACCAGTCCTCAACCCTCAAAAGGAACAACACCAACTCCTCCAACTCGTCCCACCTGTCCCGCAACCAGAGCTTCGGCCGGGGCGACAACCCGCCGCCGGCCCCGCAGCGAGTGGACTCCATACAGGTCCACGCCGCCCAGGCACAGGCTGTGACTGTATCCCGGCAGCCGAGCCTCACTGCCTACAACTCGCTCACCAGGTCGGGCTTGAAGCGCACGCCCTCGCTCAAGCCGGACGTGCCGCCCAAACCTTCCTTCGCTCCGCTGTCCACGTCCATGAAGCCCAACGATGCGTGTACATAATCGGAGGGCAGGGGGAGCAGAGGAGGATGGCAATTAGGCAGAAGTTGCCCTTGAAAGCCAGTGTTCTGCAGCTGTTATCACTCGCTCCTCTGAGAAGATGGTTGTTGCAAGCTGAAGATGTGTTGGATTTCTGCTCTCTGGGAAAAGTGGAATATTTTTTTAAACCCGAGCCATATGACCCGTGGTTGAAGGTTTGCAATTGCAGGATTCACCCCCGCAATCTGCCAGTTACTTGCTCAAAAGACTAACCCTCCATCAAAAACATTGAGCCAAAAGCACACAGGTGGAAATGACTGTGACATTTCACCCCCTGCCCCTAACTGCACAGTGCATTCCTGAACTGGGAAAGAGTGCTCTGAAAAGCAAAACAAATGTAAAAAACACACAAACGTTTAAAAAAAAAAAAAAAAAAAAAAAAAAAAAGAAAAAAAAAGAAAAAGGAAAAAAAATAATAAAAAAGAGGAAGAAAAAAAAAAAAGAAAAAAAATTTCAATTGACAAAGCTAACTCTGACTTAACAATGGCAGAAGTTTACCACTAGCAGGTACTGTGAAATTATGCCCTTCAGTGTTACAGCCATTTGGTCATAGCAGTTGTATGCCGGCTTGGGCAGACTATGTCATAGATTTCTGCTACCCTGCTCTTTTAATGAATAACATGTGACTGTTAACACAAGTAACTCCTCTTATTTATTGTTCAACTTTTGTTTTTCCTAAGGAACTGACCTGCATTATCATCCCGTGAGCAGCTTTTCAGAGAAGTACCTTGAAAGTTGTACCTATTTAACATAAAACCCATTAACTGGAGTAATTAGAACTCTTTTATTTTTTCCAAGAAATTCACTGAGTTAGATAAGTTGGAGCTGGATTTCTGAACTTTGTGCCTGGACTGCCTGGTTAGCTGAAAAAAAAAGGGGATATCTATTTAAGTCTCTCAGCTAATTAGCTGGCTGGGCCTCTGACCTAAGACAGCAACAAATACCACAAGTTCATAACTTCTGAAGCAGCTGCAAGAGAAACTTAAAAGCTGCACATCTGTGCACCATTGCTATCAACATGGCTTTGTCAGTAGCTAATACTTTCTGTGAAGGCACCAGCTTGTGATGTGCCATCTCATTTCACCTTGCATGTGAGACGGCAAACAAAATCCTCAAACAGTGTGAACTAGCTAATATGCCGGCTGTTACCATGCATAAATTATGGTCTTATCACACGGGTTTTTCGTGGGAATATATCTGTGAATAGCCTGTTTTCTTCCACATGTAAATTTGTGCCTTACACCCTCAGTTGTGTATATTTGTGAGCTGTAGTATGTAAAAACCTTTTTCTTTTTCCCCTTTGAGTAATGCAAATATTTATTGATCCTTCCTCCTCCAAGCCCCTTCAAAAACTGGAGTAAAGACATTGAAAGAAGAATGTGGTGGTTATTTTCATAACCCCGCATCCCTAAAGAAATTAGGCTAGCACCATACCCTCCAAATTTGACGCTCTAGCTGTGCCAAGTCCTCTCTCAAAACCACCCGCAGGTGGTGATGCTCCCAAGGCACCATGCTGGGGGTTCTGCCCTCCCCCACCTCCTGCTCCCCCTTTACAGCATGTCAACGTGGAGATCGTTCCCAGTGGCAGCAGGAAAATGACTAACACCCTTGTCCATGGAGCTGGAACATCCCCTGGCTGGGGACAGCACTGGGGAGAGGGGCCAAGCCCTGCAGAAAGCCCGGCCGCACATCCTGCAGCACGCAGGGCACATGGAGCTAGGACAGGCAGGCAGGCTCCTGCTGTAGCTACCTGCTGCTCCAGAAGGATGCTGCATATACTTCTTTGGGGAAAAACGTGGGTTGTTTTTTTTTTTTTTTTTTTTTTCCTTTGTTTCTTTTGTGTGACTGTGCATGTAGCTAGCGTGGGAGTGTGCGTGCGCACAGGTGTGTGCGTGTGAGTGCGCGCGCAGGTGTGTAAGTTCCTTTCCAGTCTTTCAGTTTATGCAAAAACGTAGCTGTGTTTTTAATCTGTTACAATAACTGTGTCAACATACTGTAGAAAAATGATGGGGATCGCTTCTAAGCTTTTTATATATATATATATATATATATCTACTGAACAGTATGTTTGAGTAAGGTGGTTGTTTCTGTTTCAATTTGTTTTTTAAAATTTTATACTTCCATTTGTTTTTCAGGGTTTTGGTTTTGTTTCTGATTTGAATGATTGAAAAGACAGATTTTAAGTCCACTAGCTTACAGATGGGATATACAAGGTCTGGATGGTCTACACCAAAGTGTGTAACAAGGGTGCTTGCATGTTCTTTCATTTCATCATGGCTTCTTTTATGGAACAGTTTTGTTCACCCCTAGTGAACTATGCAGACTGGAGTAGATAGATCTGTATCCAAAGCAATGTTGTTGTTTTAATAAAAACAAACTGAAAACCCTTTGAAAACAGTAGGTAGCGAGGTAATTTTTTTTAAAGAACCAACTCAACACCTTTTTACCAAGCTCCAACCCCTGAAGCAGGGTTCCCTTGATATTATCCCTCAAAAACGTTCTCCCAAAACATAGAGATGGATAATCATGGCAACAGCTTGTGCAGCGATCTGCCTTCACAATGTACACCACAGTTACTGGGCTGACCTTGAAATGTTCATTTTGTATTCGGTGGGTCTTCTGTTTTCATACTTCCCCAGCCCCAGTTCCCTTCCACCCTCTGTTTCGAGGGGTTCATGAACCTATGTGTGCCTTTGCTTTCCACCCTTGCTATACACTGGTAGATGCAACAAATTCAGACTCTCATTTGTTGTAAAGTTGTAAAGTATTGTGATGTCACCAGTTTCCCTTCATTTCCACATCCCCCTAACATACAATTCACAACTTATTGTCGGTTGTAAAATTAAAAAAAAAGGCAGGAAAGGAAAAGAAAAAGGAGGAGAGATGGGAAATAAAAGCTCTTGATTACATATGGTAATAAAACCAGACTGTTCTACCTTGTTTCTTGTTTCCTGGTTGTCTTGTATCTAGACAGTTTATCCTTTTCCTTTAAAAAACACAAATAAATGCAATGCTGATCAGGTTACAGTGAGGAAGAAATTTGTTGCTTTTTGCCTCTTACAGAAGATGGACTTTCATGTAAGGTGCTGGTAATTAATTAAAAATTAAATCACACATTTGCTCTCCCTCTATTCATATTTTGCATTTTGCTTTTATGAGCTTGCTCATCATCAAATATTTATGACAGACTTAATAGTTTGAAAGAGCAAGGCTGGGATTTAAGAACATGAGGTCCACCAAAATAGATCACCATACAAATGTGACTTCATCTCCAGATTTTACATACTAATAACACAGTGCCCTGTGTTTTCTTTTAGCGGGCACAAATCTGTTGTGCTTCACCACCCTGATTTAGAGGATGTTGTCTGACACTTATTCTGCAAAAAAATAGTTGTGAACAGATAATAACAAAAGAGTGTAAAAGTAATGACTTCCTAGTCCTGAGGGTCATTAAAACATACCTGAGTTTTATACCTTGATTTTGTGTAAATGGGATCTCTTATGCATAGCCATTAACTGTGGTACAAATAAACACTGGTTATGTCCATTTTTTTGTGAGAGGAGTAGGCATTGTGGAATGTGACCCATAGCTACAAGGGATCTAATCCAGCTGTTTACCCTTGCTCAGATCATATTTGGGCTTTTCTGCCCTGCCAGTATGCTCTGTTCAGGACCTATTGCCTTCGTTTGTGACACACAAATGCAGAGCATTGCAGACATCATTTTTCAGTGCCTTGCCCACACACTTGCCTGGTGTTTTCTCAGTGCAGAGTCCCTTCAATCTGGGCACACTGGCATGCAGAGGTGTGGTGTGCACACAGGGAGGGTGTCTGCCAGGACTGGGACATGCCCCGGGCAATGCTGAGGACTCTGCGGCTTGGGGACTGAGAGCACTGCACAGTGACACTGCTCCACTCTGCTGCATTTGACCTGCACGCTCCCAGAGCTGCAGCAAATGGGAAAGCAAAAGCTCTCCAGGTGCTTGGGGACCTGTGTTGTTTACAATCCTGCAGCCAAAGGTGCACCTCAGGATGGCACGTACAGATCCTCCGGCAGAGCCCTGCCTTGCCTTCTGCTGGGCAGGAAGGGTCAGGGGAGGAGCTGAAGGGAGCACATTGTCCCAGGGGGTCTTGGCCAGCCAAGCAGAGGGCAGGCACCCACAGCATTCCCTGCCAAGGAATGGTGTCTCCACTGAGGACACACAGCTGCCCAGCCAGAAGAGGCAGTGACACCGTGGTGGCTTTTGACAGGGGAGGAGACCACTGAGCTACTCAGTGTGTGTTTGGATGATGGGATCTGTCCCCTACAGGGGCTGCTGGTGCCGCACAGCAGAAGCTCCCTGGGGCTGAGCAGGACAAACAGGAAAGCCAAGAGAAAGCAAGGACGCTCTGAGCACTTCACTGGAGTGAGTGTCATCTTACTCATCGCGTTAATGGTACCCACGTTGACCTCATTTAGCCTGTCACCGAGGATGCATGGAAGTTCCCTTCCAGTCAGCATTAATTTGCATACGTATTTTTGCTCAAAATGGAACCCAGCTGAACAACTCAAAACAATAGGTCTCTGTAAATAAATCCTGGTCCCCTGCCTGGTTCTTCCCCTCTCCCTCCAAGACATACATTTCAAACTACACAAGAGTGTTGTTTCAAAGATAGCTGCAAGTCCTGCCCTGCTGTAGCTTCTACATCAGGGAATATTTTGCACCTGAAAGCTCCCCATGTGAAAAAAGATGAGGCAATTGGGTCAAGTACGTGCAGCTCAGTGCACTTTGCTGCCAGCAGGATGGCCGTACACAAAGCTGGTTTGCATGGAAGGGGTTGCCAGAGTAAAGTGCCATAACAGTAATGCTTCAGCACCAACAGTAACACACGGTCCAGATGACGGCCAGACTAATTTCAGGGATGCAATTCCGATAATTCTTCAGCCACAGAATTAGCAGGATGTTCTCTTCCTGGATTAGGCATGGATTTTTGCTCCTAAAGCTTGTTTATTAAGCTTGTTTATAAAGCTTGTTTAAAGCAATGTGGAGGACCTCAAGTGGTAATCTTATCCACCCCACTGCACTGAGGCAGGATAAAGCAAACCTAACCCATTCTTGATGACTGATTGTCTTGCCCTTTCCTTGTAAACATATTTTACTCTGAGCAGTGGAAGTCACCCAAGGGATCAACACCAAGCATTTCAGAGTGCCTAAAGAAAATAATAAGCAAAGAAAGTGAGTTGGACTGGCTTAGTTAAGGCCAGTTTTCTATTTATCCAATTAAAGTTAATTTCCCAGAAGTATGGCACCTGCTCCAATGAACAAGTGTTAAAGAGACACATTGTGTGTGTAAAATTCATATACTTCCTGCTGATGCATGTATCTGCTAATGAGTCTCTAAGTAGCCTTTTTATTACTTTTTTCCCTTTTAAAAAGTGGAGATACTTTTCAAAATAAGTACTAAGTCCATCTTCACATGCCTTGTGCAGAACAATGATGTGTTAGACATCTTTGTATGAATAGAAGCAGGTAAATAGTCGTATATCCCCTGACTGTAATTTAAACAGTGTAAGTCAGTAGGGAAAGGCTATAATTGGAGTCAGAGTAAGTGAGGTGAAAATTGCTAGGTGGCAGTACCATCTGCATCTTGTTGTAATTAGCCAAGTTTATTGTCAGAATATAAAACTTTCTGCTATTCAAGTCCCTGGCTTATTTCAGCCATCAGTCCAAAGTGAATGCCACATGTCTGGGTAAGCACAATTACTGATCAGCAGAGGAGAATTATCCTCCCCACTGATCTGGCTAGCAGTAACCGTGTCCAGGAGTAGGGACGAAAATATGACTAACCAAGATCATTGTCACATCTGCTTAGTGTTTCATGACAAACTCTATTAAGGCTAACAGAACCACTGTTAATTCAATTAGATCAGTGTTTTCCTTTGCTGGCCATGATGCATTTGGAAGACCAGCAACTGTATGCAGAGCGTGGCAGGCAGTCCACTGCAAGGAGTAATAGCATCATAAATAATATATTAAGACGAAGACAAATCTAGCATGCTGCAGTCAGAGCACATCAGCCTTATAGATGAATCCTGCAATATCACAAGGAGGTGGGGGAGGAAAGAAAAGCAGCTATGACAGGAAATTATTGCAACTGTAAATGACAGGGACTACAGGAGGGAGCAAAACTCATTAGGTCAGCTCTTTAAGCAAAGTGCTGGGGAAGCACAGGACAGCCTGCTGGCAGCCATGGAGGTCCTGTGAGCCCTCACATTTATCCTCCTTAAAATGAAATAGCAGATGTCGAGTGCTGGATTTAAAGGAAGATGATAAATAACAGAAGATAGCTGGCAAAGACCTCAGTGGAAACCTGCCTCTTTCCCTGGCCTCTGAGCCCTGCCTTAGCACTGAGGGCTTTCAGCCTCTCTGCAGAGCAGGACTGGGATGGCTGCACCCTCCAGACGAGCAGGACTGGGAATGCCCTGTCTGGGGAAGCCCCTTGCCCAGCCTGCAGGAGGGACAGGCTCAGGGGGCTCAGGGATGGCAGATGAGCCCTTTGTTCCTGCTGTCTGGGCTAGCAGGGGGCTCACATCAGCACATCAGCAGTGGAAATCCTGTCCGAGCCTCTGCACTGCTCAAAAGGGAAGAAACCAAAACAATTCTGCTTTGGCGAACGTGCCAGTAAAAAGGTGCTGACAAAAAGGTGCTAAGAACCTCCTAAAGCAATTTCTGCCTTTTGGGGGGTTTTCCTTAAGTTTTTTGGTTTTTTAAATATATCTATACAGCCTTGCTGCTAGAGAAAGGCAATCCATATCAGGAAAAAAAAGAAAAAGACAACTAGAATATTTTGTTTCCCTGACTTCTCGAAATTATTACATAATCTTATCAATTCTCAACAAATACAATCTAAAGCATTCAGACTGCTGATAGAAATATTGCCTCTGATGGTGCAGCAAATTGCAGATTTGAGCTTTTATTAAATGCTGCATAAATTTTCTGTGAAGCAACCTTTTACGAGATATGGTGGTTCAAACAATTTTACAAAGAGCAGGAGACAAAGAGTTCCTTTTACACTAAAATGGTTTCCTAGGAAACACTGCAAAATGTAACATGATATCTCTTTGTGGAAGTTCAAGGACTTGTGTGCGCCAGTGTGTGTTTCTCCTGACCCTCTTTTTTTTTTTTTTCCTTCCTTTCTTGCTGTGGTGTATGGTATTGCCGGCCAATTTTACCTTTTGATGGTAGCACAAGAACAGAATAGGCCTGTACCACAGCAACCCACAATCTGAAGGACATTTTCCTCTTTGATAATCAAATCTCTTCTCTAAACAGAAAGGAAAAATGTTGATAGAAACTAAGTCTTTTCATCTGTAGCACTGTGGTTTCACAATAAGGAAAAAACAAAGCCTGAAAATGCTCAGAGCTAGATTTCAGGTTTCAGATAGTCCTCATGGCTGACCCAGTGTATTTTCTCATCTGTGTGGAGCCTACAGTACACAACATAAACTTATGGGATTAAAGCAGACATCAACAGCCTGCAAAGCTTTCCAAAGCTATTCAGAGATCTGGACATGTGTCTGATCTTCCTTAATTAAAGGCTAATTAATCCACCCATCTGAGACAAGCACTTTGCTCTTCCCTATCTGCAAGGAGTGTGTCCCCAGAAATGCAAAGTTCCTGACTGAGACAACAGAGCTGTTTATCCATACAGGAGGTAACTGGATTTACCTGGCTGATCCCTCTCAGCTGCAGCCTGGGCACTCAGATCCATGCAATTCTGCCCACAACTATGTCCAGTTTCAAAAGCATACTGGCCCAAGAGCAGACACACACAAGGCAGCAGAGGCAGACATGCAGGGCCAGAGCTCCAGCATGGCTCAAAGCAAGAACACCCCATTTCTTGCAGGATATTTTACAAGCAGCTGCTTGGCAACAGACTATCACTAAATAAAACTTTTAAGCAGGGCTAGGGATATGATTTAGGTCCTAGGACTCCTTTTGCCTAGTTTGGAGAAGGGGCAATATTTCAGAAATAGTTGCACTGATTTCAAGCAGGTTTTCATTGATAGGTGCCAGGGGCAGCAGTGGTTGTCCCTGCCAACCTCAGCCAGCAAACCTCCCCAAGTTAACTAGACTTCCTCTTTGGAAAGCACACACCCAGGGCACTGCTCCTTACTGCTGCCTCCACACTCCAGTCGCTTGGTTTTATGTCTTGTTGCAGAGGATGGTCCTTTGTTCCTCAAGTAGAGTCTGGGACAGAGGCAAGCTGGAGTTTGTATGGTGATGTATTTGTCTCTGGTCCTGGGAAAGTTCCCTGGAGAATTTCTGTTCTGCAGGTAACTAACAAATGTGGGAAAACTCACAGAAGAGAGTCCAGAGAGTTTAGTTCATGTTTATCAGCACAGGATAATCCAAGCAGCAGGAGAGCTAAGAGCTGACATTTACTGTTGGTGCAGAAATGTGAACTTTGGTGAGCTACTGAATTCATCTGGATCCAGATGTGCACTCTGGAAGAGTTGGAGTGCATTACTGCTGGCAACACAGGTGCAGACCCAGGGAAACACTTGCCTTGAAACACAATTTCACCCAACGAGCTCCCTGTTTTAAAACTGGGACAGAATGACAGATTTTCTGGGCAGGTCCACAGGGCCCCTCCTGAAGAAACCACAATGCCAACCAACAGAGCTGAGCAGGCATAAGGCCATGCCATGCCTATGAAGGTGAATTGCAGACTCAGGACCTGCTTCCTCTCTCCTTGTTCATGTCCCACTAAGTGTGTGGTGTATTGTTTGCTCCACGTGGCACCCAGAAGCGTGTTGGAAACATCAAGGACAAAGGAATAAGGCTTGGCTGATGCAGCCTGGAACACTGTATTGTTCATCCTCTGCTGTACTGGCTCTCTTGTACTAATAGGATTAAAAAGCATTTAACTGAGATCTCATGTTTGAGATCAGCAGGTAATTAAGCCCACATTGATGCACTGCAGTTATATAAACACTTTTGGAATAGAAATGCATCCCACTTACTTACTGTCCTAAACACTTTACTCAGTTACTAAAGATTTAAATAATTCACATCTACATTTGAGTAGCTCTCCTTTAGTGTAACTTGTGTGTTTAAATACCTCCTAACTGCAGTACACCTGTATTTAGAGTTTAAAACCCTATGCAGACAAACACACTTATTGATGTAAGTCGTATCAAATATTAGTCAGTGAAGGGAAATCTGACTTTCAGCTTTCTGAAATGGAGGGGTCTTAAGCTGAACAGGTTGCAGTTTTGGTTCTATCCCCATTGTAACCAGCTCAACATAGAGACTGTTTAGATAGTCTCACCCATAATTACAGCTGATACTGGATCTCACTTGACACACAGAATATGAAATGCATTAGGCAGACTGACAGAAAACTAAATAGTCTCCAGAGTATTTGCTTTTAAATGCACATGCCATTTTGTATAACAAATGCCACTCAATTTGTTTGTTCATCTAAATTTTTAAATGAAAGTACAAAAAACAAGTCTACCTGAAGATTGAACTACTAGCTCTAATGCTGGAAAGGACTTTACTTAGAATTGGTCTAAAACCAATAAAAACTAATTTTTCATCTTTGTATTCTGTCATGTAAGAGAAAGGACAGACTCTCCTCTGACCTAGAGATGTATATGGCCTTTCCCCACTGCCTTAATGGTGGAAATCAAAAGCTGCCCTTTTAGCTCAGATCATCAAGGCAGTTCTTTGGATGGATTTGGCACGTCTGTGTGACTTCCACCACACGAGAATGGGAGCTACCTGAGGGTCCCTGCCGTTCCTGTGGCTGGCACTGCAGGAAGGGGTATGGCTTACAAGCACCAGCCTCTGGCAAGGATGCTCCCAGGCATCTGTGGTGCTGCACAAAAGTGGTCTTTGCTCCCTTCCAGCCCAGAAGTCTACCTGCAACCACAGATCATTCAACCTGATTTGGAGAACACGGGGAACCTCCATGTATTTCAACAAGGGTTTGATTCAGGCTCTTCCTTTTTAAACCCTTCTTTTCTCTCTCCTTTCCCTCTTATCTCCTCCCTGCCCTACTGGGAGTACTTTGATGCAGGAGAACAGGCTGGATGACACATTTTGTGAGCAGGCAAAGTGAGGACTGAGGCTGTTTTGTCCCAGGCTACCTGCAAACCAGCAGCAGGGGCAAGGGCAGCCACAAGGTCCCAGGTCACTGTCACAGACATTCTCCTCTGAATAGCCCAGTGCAACTGGCAGGCTTGAGGAAAGGCACAGCTCCAAAAGCCTGGAGAGTCTGGTAGCAGAAATAGAGAATCAAAGGAAAGGGGCTGAATGGAAAAGAATTCTCTTTTGTGAAGAAATGGATATTCCTGTTTCAAGCAAAAAGAGACAGGAACAAAACTGAACCTTCCCATAGCATGAAAGAAGAATAAGAAGAGGAGCTGCTGCTGTGAGAGGAGGAAGAAAAGCAGACTGCTGCCCCAGGGGGTGAGGGCCACAGGTCACCTGTTTCCAGGGAGGGGTTCACAGAGTTCCCCAAAGCCTTTTCTGGTGAGGTGTGTTTCCACCTGCAGCTACAGGCTGGGCACAGGCTGAACCACCACCTTACACCAGCCCCACTTGCCCCACACTCCTGCCCTGCCCTTGGCACTGCCTGGATGCTCACAGGACATCCTGCTGCCAAGGCACAGGCAGGCAAATGGGATGTCCACCATCAAGCAACTTCTGCTATCAGAAACCCTCCTGTGGCAAATTGATCATAAAACTTAAACTTTACTAGTTGATTTATTTATATAAATACACACAAAAATATAGAAATAAATATTCACATGGTTGACAAATATTATAGACAAGATACGTTAAAGTTATATTAAATGTATTTTATGTCTATTAAAAAGAATACTCTTGAGATTATGTGCCTAATTAACTGCTAATATTCAGTTCTTGGTACTTGTAACTTATTCAGTGCAGTGGGGGCTTGCAAAGCTACCCCAGCACACTGCATCCTGGCTGTGGTGGGTGCAAGGAGGGAACCCCCTAGCCAAGAAGAAGCACTGCTGCTGGGGTGAGGCACAGCAAGGTGCCCAGTAGTGTCAGAGACCTCACCTGTCCCTCAGCAATGAAATGTGAAGGGCACAATCATGGGAGGAAGCAATGTCAGGGGTTGGAGGACTTGGCTCTTCAATGAGTACGGTAGGAATAGATGATGTTAGAAAATCTGCTACCTTCCCACAAAAAAAAAAAAAAAAAAAAAAAAAAAAAAAAAAAAAAAAAAAAAAAGCCTTATGAGATTACATTTAAATAATTTAAGAGAGAAGGTGTGTTTCACTCATGCAGCTAATTAAAGGTTACCTCACTTAAAGGAAAAATAATAGTGTAATATTTAGAGCAATAAAAATGATGACTGATTTGTTTCCAAATTGTGCCAAAGACAAACAATCCACAGAGCCAGAAAAGTTTTTTCCCCTAGTCCTCTAGGGAATGAGGACTGCAGGCAACCAGCTGCCTCTTGCCCAGGGGGCTGATGCTGGCCAGAAGCAATTAAACACTCGATTTTAATTGGGCCTTGGTGAAGATACATCTCTAATCATTCATCAGCTGTACTGTGGCTGTCAAAGCAGCATGATGTTCTTCACTTAGCCTTCCTCTCCCTTATTTGTGGAGAGTTTGTACATGTTTACTTTTATTTTAAGTGGAAGCTGGTGCCAGGGCTACTACCTAAAGCTTTTTCAGCTGCTGTCCCTTTCCCAGGTCTGTTCTGTGCTCCTGGCCAGAGAGAGGAGGGAAGGTCCAGCAGAATGGGACCCTGAAGTGGACAGCACGACTGGCATGGTGCATATGGCAATGCCTTTCTTTTCCTGCTCTCTTTTCCTGTCATGTGAGCTGCTCTGCAAGGGGAGGAGGGTGTTTGCCATCCCTGAGCAGCTGCTCTGCCAAGGAGGCCTGGAAGGTCTTCAATCCCAGCAGCTTGGAGTTGAACCACATCCTTTTCCTCCTTCCGCTTGTCTCAGGATGTTTTCAGCCCCTTCTGTGACCGTGGCTGTGCCAGAGAGGAAGCACTGGAGAGCTGAAATATCCTCAAACACAGGTTAGCCAAACTCTTCTGAGCAGCAGCACGGACTGCCCAAGATAAACTCAGGCCACATTATTAATTCTTCATTTTTTTTAACATATATTTGTGCATGTTACAGAACCCGGGTATATTCACAGGGTCACAGGACACCTGGGGATGGAAGGAACCTGCAGATGCCATCCCACCCAATTCCCCTCCTCAAGCAGTGTCAGCTAGAGCTGGCTACCCAGGACCACATCCACTTGTGTTTTAAGTATTTCCATGGGTGGAGACAGCACAGACTGTTTCAGCAGCCTATTCCAGCATTAGACTGCCTACACAGTAAAAAATAGTTTTTCTTATGTTTAAGCTGAATTTCTTGTATTTCAGTGTGTGCTTGTCCTGTCACTGCATAGCATTGAAAAGAGCCTGGCTCCCCACCATCAGGTATTTGTATATTTTTATGTGGTTTTTTCAATACCCTATGTGTTTAAAGGAAAAATGAAGCAGACTTCTGTAACTGAAGCAAGAATTGAGCCAAATAACACATAAAGCAAGAGAGGCAAACTGCCAGGAAAGCAAAAGTGGAATGCAAAACGACACAGCAAAATACACAGTAAGCTTGTCTGTCTGCATATAAAAGCACCAAGATTTGTTATCAGATGCTACAAAACTTACTTAGATCACGTATTTGCACGTGTCCTAAAATGTGTGTTTCAGTAAGGTGAAAAGGACTTTTGTTGGCCTAGCACCACCTTAATCCCCCACTACATTCCAAAATCATGCACTGCTGCAAGGCACAGCTGGAATTTCAGAATGGGAAGGTGCTAGAGGATTTCAGGTGGGGAAGAGAGGAGCTGCCTCACAGTGGCTGCTCAGCATCCTGCTCATGGCCCTTGCCCTGCAGCATCAGCCCAAAACACCCACCTGGCTAAGGCCACTGTGCTCCTGCTGGACAGAGCCTGGTGACACAAAAACTGCAGCAAACAGCCTCTTGCAGTGGAAAATATTGGGCAGCCCTAAGCACAAGTGCACATCTACCCACATCCTACCATGCCATTAAGGCAGGTAATGTTACTGCAATTAAAAACCATGCATTTTTCCAGAAACCACAGCTAACCCAACTGTTTAGAATAACATATCAGAATAACATCTATGTGGTAAGTACTGGTGAATAACAATGTTTTGAATGGTAATGCAGAATTCTATGCTGAAAGGCTTTGTAGATTAAGCAATTTTCCTTCTGAATAGTTCAATTTAATTTCTAAGTTTTCATTTAATTCAATGTGAAGTAGTAGTATGCACAAACCAGAATTAGGTGTTTTTATTATCCTCTGGGTAAAGGATTGCAGTAAAATAATCACAAAATCTCACTGAATGCCATTTGGAATGTTTTGGACCTTTTTTGAACCCACCTTCATAGCTACATCCACCACCATTTGGTACCATTTGGTGAACTTCTGGGGTATTTACCACCAGCTAAAGGACATTTTTACAGGATACAGCAACATCAAGTGTGACTAGTCCTTCAGTGTGGTGGACACTGCTGGACAGTACCACGCTCTGAGTCTCAGACTTCTCCCCTCAGTGGTTCTTTATGCCTTATTAAAGCCTAAACTGTCATAAGTTGAAAGGGCTTCTGGAAATTTTGGCTGCCATACCTCATACACTTACCTCCCATAATCTAATATGTCTGCGTATACTTTGGATGATGGAGGGAAATAATGTAATCTATAAAACAAAATGAAACTCCAGGGAAGACTGAGGTTATGGTGGCTCTGATTTTCATGGTCATCCATTACTTGTGTTAGATTTGGGGGGGAAAGGCTTTACAGACAATTTCTTATTTATTGGTAACATATAAAAGGAAAATATTTTCAGGTGAGTTTAATCACAGAAGCTTTGGGTATCTGCTTTATACAGAGGTAAAACCCCTTCAGCTGGCAGGGTACTGAGCAGGAGGGGAAATATCCAGGCCTTAAAAGCACTGTGGATAATAAATGCCAGTCAAGCTGGTACTTTTTAAAAAGTGTAAAATAATTAGTCTGCCTAAAGCTTTCTATTTCCTAAAAAAGTTTTCAAGGAAGAGATGGAAACTAAGATTTCTAGTTTTATGTCCCACTTTCTTACAGACTTTTATTTTTTTTTATTATAGATAAAACAATTCATTCTTTTAGGAATGCAGTTTCTGGCTCTTTATAACCATGCAAAATGGCTTTATTATAATAAGACATTATTCTGTTTGTATCATCTATTGACATCTCTGAAGTCTTTTAAGAACCATGGATGAAAGGTGCTATGCAAGTGCCAAGTACATCATAAATTATTAAATATTTCTTCAAAATCTGCTTGCTCAGTCTGCATTTCATCTGCTGATGCCAGATTTCAGAATGAGCTATACAGAAGGCCTTTATGAAACCTTGCCCTCCTCAGCATCCTGCTTGTACAGGATCAGGCAGAGTCAGAATGAATCAGAATATATTCTGTTTTCGGAAAGGAAAGGAAAGGAAAGGAAAGGAAAGGAAAGGAAAGGAAAGGAAAGGAAAGGAAAGGAAAGGAAAGGAAAGGAAAGGAAAGGAAAGGAAAGGAGAGGAGAGGAGAGGAGAGGAGAGGAGAGGAGAGGAGAGGAGAGGAGAGGAGAGGAGAGGAGAGGAGAGGAGAGGAGAGGAGAGGAGAGGAGAGGAGAGGAGAGGAGAGGAGAGGAGAGGAGAGGAGAGGAGAGGAGAGGAGAGGAGAGGAGAGGAGAGGAGAGGAGAGGAGAGGAGAGGAGAGGAGAGGAGAGGAGAGGAGAGGAGAGGAGAGGAGAGGAGAGGAGAGGAGAGGAGAGGAGAGGAGAGGAGAGGAGAGGAGAGGAGAGGAGAGGAGAGGAGAGGAGAGGAGAGGAGAGGATTTGCAACTACTCCATTGAGTCTGTGTCTCTCCCTGCAAGGCAGGGCTCGTGGGGGTAAGAGCAAGCACCAGCCCTGCCCTGCCAGTCTCAACAGCCGTGCCTGGGTAATGCAAATTATGCTGCTGCTGCTGGGCATCTAAGATCTATATGAACAAGCTGTCAGTCCAAGATCTAAAACTTATTCAGTTATTCAAACTAATTCAATTTCATCACCCAGCTCTGACACCCCCGGCGCTCGCTGCAGACCATTTTAATGGGAAGTGATCTGTAAGTGCAAACACCTGGAAGGCAGACGGCAGGGGGATTTTTCTGATACAACAGTCATCACCATGGTTGTTAACAGCAGTGGCATTTATGTGATCCTAATTATGCTGTAAGTATGAGACAGACAAGGAGGGCTCACACTGCTCTTCCTGCACTGCTCTCACACCGTCTGCAGGATCCCAGTGCAGACCATTGGGACTTCTAGCAGACCCAATGCAACCACTTGCCATATTTCTGTTCACATGTCTTTCTGAGAGTCTTAACAGCATGGAAAGAAGTCTTGCCTTGAGACCAAGTTGTGGTTTATGATAAGGCTCCCACCTTTAAGGTTCTTCCAACCCAGGCCATTCTACCATTCAATGATTTTCAAACACTGGTAAATTCTAGACACAGATGTTTTGGTTCCAAAACAATACTACATTAACTGTGCATGAAGACAAATTACAAACTGGTATATCCTAAAGCATGCTTAGTAATGAGGCTAGATCCAGCAGAGTTCTCAATCTTGGGCCAACCTTGTTTGATATGTTTTCAATCAATATTCCAAAAGATGATATCAAATCTTCAATAAAAAGCCTGAAGATGTACGGGTCACCCAGCCCTGAACAGTGAGCAGAACATGCTTGTGGCTTCCAAATGAACTGAGCTGAATGCCACACCTCAGCAATTTTTTGGGTTTGCAGGGAGCTAGCAGCCTAACTGGGCAATTCAGGTTTTTGGGTAATGCAGGGAAAGGTTGGCTCCACACGCCTTATGGGCTCAGTCTGCACCACACCAAGAGGGGAGACAGTGAGGGCTGTGTCTCTGTAAGCTGGTGGTCGTGGTCAGTGCATGCAGAAGAGGAAGTGGGGTGGTTTTTGACCTTGTTGAAGAACACAATCCAGCTACCAGGGATGTCACAGCAGTGTCCCAGCACCCTGGGCTGCTATTTGGCTGCTGGGATGTGGCCTTAGGGGTGTGAGGTGGCTCAGCCTCCCTGGCACCTTCCTTCATCTGCAGCATGAGCAGGGAGGCCACCAGACAACTTAACAGCCTGTGATTTATCAGGGGCCACGCTGAGATCACCTAACAATCAGGAATTAAAATGTGCAGGGCTCTGCTGAGATGCTGTAGCTTATAGCAAAGCTGCACCCACCAAGGTCAGAAATCTGAGGAGGTGGAAGGCAAAACAGAGATAAGTGATTTAGTTCAATGCTATTCCATTAGCAGCCAAGTCAAAAGCAGCACCTGCTTTTGCCACCAGCCTTGCCCCCAAGCTGAGTCTTTGCAGCTGGGGCACCGAGCAGAAAAACAGCTTTTAATGAAGTTTATGCAATTAAGTTGTTTTTTTAAATACGGTGGTAGTTTTCAGCAACTTGTAAAGCAATTCTTCATAATTGCCTTTGTCATTAAAAGGCTTGTTGTTGATATTTTATTTTTTTACTATTATTTATTTACGGAAAACTTTACATTTGAAGTTTCTTCAACCACACAGACTAATGGTATCAGCTCATGTAAAACAAGGCAGAGGCTCAGCCTTCTTGTTTGGACAGGAGAGCTCCTCAAAAATCAGACAGCTGCAGCTCCAGTCCTCAGCTGCATCAGCAGCTCCTGCCAGAAGGGCTGGGAGTGGATCAGGTACCTTCAGACCCAAAGGAATCATGTTATTCATGCTCCCCCTTCCCAAAACATGCAGCAGGGAAAAAAAAAAAAAAAAAAAAATAAATCACCCTTTAAAAGGCTTTTTGACAGCACTGACTAACAGGTCTACCTTGGACTTGTTTCATCACAAGAAAACAAAGCATTAGTGGCACACTAATGCAAAAACTAGTTTGCCCTGCTGTCATCACACAGAAAAATTGTTTCCTCCACAGTAAGCCATGCCAAGAGGATCCCAGAGTGGGACAGACCTGCCCTTCAGCAGCACCAAACATTTTGCGGGGTGGACAAGCACCGGTATATGTCAGAGCAGTAAGCAAAAGTGCTCTTGACTTCATCTTGTAACAGGCATGAGTACAAGGAGTGATTATGTTGAAAAGAATAAATACTGCAGATCTCTCAACAGGAATTTTCCTCATGAAAAATAGCTTTCTTTTGACATTTATTGTGCATCTCAAATAAACCAGTTATCAGAACAGAAAAAGCATTCCTACTTGTTCTCAAGTCAACAGCATTTTCACTTACCATTAACGTCTTTTAGATATGCAAAAAAAACCAACAAACTATAAACTTGACTATGGGCCTTGTTCCTTTTATTTTTCAGAGGCAAAACCCATAAATATCTAAAATATACTTTGGTTCCTTTTCCAGACTCACTGAAAACATTACAATTGATGTCAGTTTTTATATAATTTTCTCACATTAAAGGACTTTGTTTGCTTAGGTCTTTTTGAATGATTGTGTTCATGCTGTGCTGGCTGTGTCTGGGGTAGAGGCAATTTTCTTCACAAGTGGCTGGTGCAGGCCCATGTTTTGTGTTTGTGCTGAACACAGGGTTGATGATACAGAGGTGTTTTTGTTATTGCTGAGCAGGCTTGCACAGAGCCAAGGCCTTTTCTGCTTTTGTATTTCCATGCTGGTGAGGGAGCTGGGGGTGCCTGGGAGGAGACACAGCTGGGACAGGTGACCCCAGCTGACCAAAGGGATATTCCAGACCATCTGACATCCTGCTCTGTGCATAAAGAGGGGGGTAGAAGGAGGAAGGGGGAGAACATTTGAAGTGATGGTGTTTGTCTTCCCATGTCACTGTTACTCTGATGGGGCACTGCTGTCCTGGAGCTGGCTGAACATTTCCCTGCCCTTTGGGAAGCACTCAGTTAATTCCTTGTTTTGCTTTGTCTTTGGGCACAGATTTTGCTTTCCCTATTAAACTGGTTTTATCTCAACCCACGAGTTTTCTAAGCTTTTAGCCTTCTGATTCTCTTCCTGATCCTGCTGGTGGGGGAGTGAATGACCAGCTGTGTGGGGCTTGTCTGGGGTTAAACCTCAACACATGTACTAGGAAGATTAAGCATCACCAAATAATTATCCTTAACATGTAAATTGCAGTAGGGCAAGAAGGACCTTGTAACACAAACCTCAGCCCTTAAGAAATGCAAAGCAAATGGATGATTTCCAGCATATGAACCCTAGGGAATGCCACAGTGAAGTGGAGGCTACCCAGGAAGAGGAGGATGGGGCCCTAGCAATCTTCTAGCTGGTTCCTTTCTTTCTTTCCATGCCTTTGCACATTGGGAGCAAATACCTATAATCTGATTATTTCAGGGACAGATATGAGGAGCATAAGGCCCTATGGCTTTTTGCCCCGAGCCAGCCCGAAGACATTGTCTTGAATTTAGACAGTGCTATACACTGGTGCAAGGCAAATTAAGCACAGTAGGACCAATTTGCAAACAATAATCTCTCTTTTTCAGTATGTCTATAGTTGAGGAGAAAAATCCAAGCTTTGGGTTTGTGCTGTTTTTGGGGAAGGAACACAAAAAACAAGTAGAGAACACAAAATCTGGTTTTTCCTGCTATCTCAGTAAAGGAGGAATATGGGTGGGAATAGCTGGTAACAGCCAAGCTCCACTTGCAAAGGCAGCAGGTCACACTCACACGATGCTTTATGGAGAGGGCAAGGTCTGCTGCTGGCTCTAAATGGGGAGAGCAGCGTGTGGGAAGCAATTCAATTGACAAGCAAGGACCCAAAAGGTCACATAATAGGGTTCAAAGTCTGTTTAACCATGCACAGCTCTAAAGCTGGGGCAGGTGAGGCGCAGCTGTCTGCATCAAATCCCTCTGCTGGGCTGAACCGCTGGAAAAGCAAAGCCCAGCTCACAGCAGCCGTGCTGCTGATGGGTGCATCCCTGCACTGCCCCCCACCTCCCACCTCACATCCCCCCATCTCCATCCCAAGGCCCAGGCGAGGCAGAGAGCAGGCACAGGCAGCTGTGGCCAGACTGATAGGAAAATCAGTATTTTCCTGGCCCTTGTGACCAGGTCCCTGGCCCCCAGAGGGTCCGAATGCATTTCCCTGTGTGCGTTTTGCCACCTGCCCAGACAGGTCTGGAGCCTGTGCTCTCCTCGCAGCAGGGAAACACTTTGTT
Organism: Oenanthe melanoleuca; assembly: GCF_029582105.1. Taxonomy (NCBI): domain Eukaryota; kingdom Metazoa; phylum Chordata; class Aves; order Passeriformes; family Muscicapidae; genus Oenanthe; species Oenanthe melanoleuca. Next base: position 19,558,653 of record NC_079362.1, on the reverse strand, counting down.
TGGCTGCTCACTGAGAGCACTGAGGGGATGGCAGAAGGCAGGGGCTGCAGAGCAGCTGGGGCTGTGGGGAGGCTCGTGGTGTGAGGAGGAAGAACAAAGCAGAAGATGGCCAGGAACAAGATGTCTAAACACATGTGGTGGCAGGGCTCAAAGTCCCTTGGCATCAGCAGTGCCACTTACAAAGTGCCAGGATACCATCCTGTCCTTGGGAACCCAAGAACAGGGCACAGGTCAAGAGAAAACTACTGTGCCTAAATCCCAGCAGACTATCTCACCCGCCCTGCTGGCTGGGAAGTTACAAGGCATTTTTCATCCATTCAAAGGAATTATTTAAGGCATAAAATACCTGAGGGACTCCAGACTCTCTCTTGGGAGAACAGAAAGCTTTTGTCTAAGCTTATTTCAGGGAAAATCATACATTTCCTGCACAGTTAAATGTGAATGCAGAAGGTTTTAACCTATAAAAGCACATAAACAAAACACACCACAAGAGCAGTTCAAAGATTTCTCATTTACTTAGAAGTAGAAAGACATAACAGCAAAAACCTGGGGGATGGAGAGCTTTAAAAAGGTACATTTTAAACAATGTTTAACCTAGTCTTGAAATATTTCAGCCCACATTCAGTTCTTTTCAAGAAAGAAAAAAGTACTAATCCTTTGCAAACTTCTATGAAACAGCCCTACTTGTATTCACAAATATCTTGAATTAGCTCTTTGTTAAACTGAGAGAGTCTTTCCTGTTAGACCAATATTATGCATCAGAGAGGAATTATCCACCCTTTTGTTTTATAAAACAGGCTACTTGCCAAATGCTGTTCCATTTAGCAGGCTTAATTTTATTTCGTCATATGATTTTATCTGTCCTTTCAGATTGGTTCAAATAAGTCTTAGGTAACCCAGATATTTTTTTAGAAATAGAATAGTCGCAGTTTGAACTGCAGAAATTGCTTTCTTGGGTCTTTTGCAGTTCCATATATGGTTCAGAACTCACGTGCATGATTTATGTGCATGCATAGCTGCTCCTAACACTGGCTTGAGTGTTTCCCTGTCTTTGCAACTTGAGCTGCTGCAGTCAGTCACCTGATAAGCTGTTAGAAACCAGAGCAGAGAGGCCAGAGTAAGCAATGTCCTTTTGCAAACCACTCCCAGCAATGACTGCATCTTGGAGGAAGGAGAGACAGCAGGGGAAGGTTCTCTCCCCATATTGCACCTTTTTTATATCCTGCTCTGCACTGAAGTCTCCTCTGCTCTTTCCCCTGGTGGTGTGGGTTGACTGCTTGCAATCTGGCTGCAGCCCAGGGCTCCAGGCAGTTTTGAACCTCTATGGCCTAAAGGACAAACCCTAGTAACTGGTTAAGTCCTACTGTAGCACAAGTTCCCTTATGAAGATTAAATACATTTACATGCCTGATTGACTCCCCATCTCTTTTCACATCTCAACTGCAAACACATGTTCTCACTCACCCAGATGTTATTTGCCAATGTGCTTTACAACTGCACTGCTGGACCGTACAGGAATCTGTAATTGTAGTTTGCACAGAAGATTATGCATAAAATGTATTAGAAATATATAAGTCACCCTGGGGGACTATATTAAAGATGAGCACATAAAATACAGTCCCAAATGTACTAAACTGCCACTCTGCTGGGGTATCCTTGATCCTTGTCAGGAGCAACATCTTGGGCTTGGTGAGCACATCACAGGGGTGCAAAAGGCTGGGCCCAGGTTTGAGAGGTAGACCAGCTATGCCCTGTCTGCAGGTGGAAGGACCATCTTCTGGTTTTCCACCAGAAGGAGTCTGCTGGGACCATACTCCCCATTCATCCTTATGCAGGACTGACCACAGCTAAGCATGAAGCATGTGCTATACAGTTAAACAGCAGCTGAATTAGACCTTCAGCAAGCCCAGGAGGTGAAATATTATTTGGAAAAAAAAGTGGGTTTTAATTAAATAAAAAGGTGGAGTGGCTAAATATCCGGATACTCTGCTTCCCTTAGGGTTTTACTTCATGGATATTCCAGTCTCATTCAGGAGCTACTGGAGCATTTTCCAGTAATTCAGGAGCTGCGTTTATGAAACTTCTATAAGCATTTATTATTTGCCAGAAACAATATCTTCACAATTCAGCCTAGAAGTTCAGATATATCTAACTCTGATACACTGCCACAGCTTCCAATAGCCTAGCATTAGATAATTAAAGGGTTTCTCTCCTTGTGACACCCAGTCACTTCAGGATCCTTTCAACAGGCTGACTCATAACAACAGCTTTTGAGCCAGGGAGATGCTACCCCATTACAGGGCCAGGGACAGAGCCAGGAAGAAACTGAAAGGCAGGGTGGTGGTGGAGGGGGAGCTGGAGGCAGGACACAGCCAAAACCTGCCACAGTCTTTCCCAGCTGATGACAAAATCTGCTGAGCTCTCAGAGGCTGGCGGGGCCCAGCAGGATGTGCTGCCCTGAGTGTGCATTAGCTAATTCAGACAGCGAAATTTGGAACAACTCTGCTGCCCTCAGCAGCGCTCCGTCAGCTACACCCACTGAGCCTCTTGGACCTGAGTCTGAAAAGTATATATTTCACCCACCTTTGATAGTTCTGGTAACAAAATACTGTAAAGTGCATTGCTGGAACCAAATCTGCCCCAGCAGGACACTGCAGTGGAAAGCCTGAGATTTCTTTCTGTGTCTCTGATAGCTACTCTCACTCAAACACAGTAACATACCAGCAAATGCTTTTTGCATACCTATGCATTTCTCTGAAGGACAGAAACGTTTTGCAATTCATTCCTATTGCTACTATTCATTATGCTGCTCAATTACATTAAGTGCCCTAATTACTTATTTACAAAGGGTTAGTAACGCTGTACTTTTTACCTGACCTATATACTAAGCCTGGAGGCAACAGACACTTTTCTGCATTCATCTCTTGCTAGAAGCAACTTTCAATAGCCCTTTGTCTCCCACAAAGCATCAGGTCGGCAGAGTTTGAGAGGGAAGCATGGCTTTCAGTAGACAGAGCCCAGAGCCTGGGAGGCCGGCTGCTTTCTGACTGATCTCACTGTGCTCTGTGCATCCCTGCCAGTGGAGACAGGAAACCATGGCCTGTGCTCCCATGCACAGACTGGGGAATGTGACCAGGGCACCTCTGGTACCTGCCTGCCTGATGGCACCAACGCTGGGGCACTGGAGACCCCAGCCCTGCAAGCTGGCAGCTGGCCCCACTGCCCCACCTGTCCTCCTCCGTGGCTCTGTGCTGCTCTTCCATTCCCTGTGTGGTTGTCCCAGTTTGAGAGAAAGGTGTCTGCCAATAAAGGCAGGAGCCTCTTTTTGAAATGGAGAATGTAAACCCCCTTTCTCTAAATTATCATAATTTTGAAATTAAGGGGCTCTCAGGCAAAGATATGGGAATAGGAGTAACAGTTCTTTACTAGGAAAATTAATTACAAAGAACAATCCCAGAAACACTGACAGAGTCAGAATACAACCTGACACCCCGTCAGTCAGTCAGGGTGTTGGTAGCAGTCCCATTAAATGGTGGCTGCATCCTCCTGCAGTGGCAGATGTGATTCAGCTGAAGCAGTGCTCCTGTAGAATGGTGTAGTTTTCCTGTGAAGGTGCAGGGATGATGTGGAAAGGTCCGATTTTCTCTGGAATCCTGTGGAAAGAAGGCTACTTTAGTGTGCCAAATCTCAGTTTTTATCTGGGTAGGAAAGTCTTGGCTCCTCCCTCTAGCTGGAACATCTCTCAATGGAATAATGTAATTTTATCAGTCATACCGTGGGACTTAATGGCCCATTAGCAGATGATATCTTCCTGGAGAGAGGATGGGTTGTGGAAAAGATAAAGATGATTGCCCCATTTTGTCTTAAAGATGGCCCATTAGCAGATAATATGTGCCACAGAGATAAGGGTCACTGCCCCACCCGGCTTCAACAGATGGTGACATGACTTTTGGTCATGTCCTGAATAGCAACCTAAGACAGTGGTTTACAGAATCACAGGACAGGTCAGGTTGGAAGGGACCACAGAGGGTCACCTGGTCCAGCCTCTCTGCTCGAGTAGGGTCATCCCCAGAGCACATGGCACAGGACTGTGTTCAGACAGCTCTCAAGGATTTACAGTGAGGGAAATTCCACAGACTCTCTGGGCAGTGTGTTCCAGTGTGGGGTCACTTGCACAGTGAATTCTTCCTCATATTCAGGTGGAACTTCCTCTGCATCAGTTTCTGCCCCTTGTTTCTTTCCTGCTTCTGGACACCATCAAGCAGAGCCTGGTGCATCCTCATGGCACCCTCCTGCAGATACTTAGGACACTGATGAGGTCCCCTCTCACATCTTGAGCCTGAATGGGCTCAACTCTCTTAGCCTTTCCTTCTAGAGCTTTCTAGAGCCTTGACCAACATAGCAGACCTCTGCTGGACCTGCTCCAGGATCTCCATGTCACTCTTGGCACCAACCAAACATTTGTTGCCTGTCCAAGAACATCACATGCAAACAGCCCCTTTACCACAACTTGTTTTGGATTCAAGGTCATCCTATCTCCAGCTGGAATTTTCTTCTCTGGCTAAAGAAGCAATTTGTCAAAATTTTTTTCATATTTTCTAATCTACTGTGCTACTCCCACTGTCCTCTTGGCTTTAATCAAGTAAGATACTCTCTTTTTGAGACGCAGTGTCCAAAAAGGACCCAGTAGTTTCAGAAGGTTTTTTTTTTGTGTGAAGCAGAAAATGTGTATCATGTCTTCTTGTCACCTTACAGTCCCATTCATGTGCTGTAGACAGGTGGACTGTCACTTAATACTGTGTCTGTGCACTGCTGTCTATAATTTCACCTACCTTAGATTCACCATGATTGAGTTATATTTTTTCTTTTTTGGTCCATATCTCTGCTGTCAACATTATGTGGAATGTTAATCCAGACTTTCAACCTCCTTGCAGCAGCACTGATAAGCATGATCCCTACCAATATTCAGGTAATCAGTGAATTACTGAATAATCCCAGTGCTCAGAGCTGCTGAAGAGGTGACTTGACAGATGTGAGGCTGCTGCTGCTGCTGCTGCTCTGTGTCCCAGGATCCACCCAGCAGCGAGGCTGAGCTGCTATTCCCAAAACACACAGGGTGCTCATCCAAATGGGAAGCATGCATATGGCCTGCAGTGAGTGGCCTTAGGCAGTCTCTGCTGCAGCTGGTCCTGCATGCCCAGCCTCCCTGGCTGCCTCACTAGACCCAGCCCTCCTCCAGCTCCTACTCAGAGCTTCTTGTGCACAAACACACACAGACAAACACAAATCCCCAAGGAAAACTGCACGCAGTGTGTCCTTGCCAGGTGCCAGGACCCTGGTTGGGCAGGTGGCCCCTTGTCCATGGGCTGACTCCCACAGCTGGCATGGCAAGCACACACATGCACACACAGGCAAAAGAGTCAATCAACTGTGAAAAGTACACTTGTCATCCCTGTCCTCACAGACACCCTATGAACATCCCAGAGCAGGTGCTGTACAGTCTCTAGGTGCCAAATCCCAGCATTCCATCAGCTCTGGGCAGTGACTCCTAAAGGCTGTTGAGTGCTGCAGGAATCTTCTTCCACCTACTCCACAGGATCTCACCTTGTAGTCTTGGTCCACCACTTATTTTTATGACTATCATTTCACCCACTCCACAGCAGACCACGATTTTGGCTTGCCAATGACAACTGCTAGGTGCACTAGCAGATAACATATGCACAGAGAGATTCTTCTGGAAGGGAAATTATACAGATACATTATACAGAGCAAACTATGAGCACTGCTCTGCCAAAGCCAGTGCAGTTTTGACCTTTACCTCATGATAAACAACATCTACTCATCAGCTGCTCATACTGACTGCAGCCTCATGTGAGCCCACACACATTCCCAGGGACAGCCAGCCAAATGAGAGGGTAGACATTCCTACAGCAAGGGTCTCCTGTGCAGGAGTTGGTGCAAGGCACAGGCACAAGCAGAGATTCCTGCCAGGCTTGGTTTTTCTGAGGCTGCCCACCCAGGAAACTCACTGTTTCTGCCCTTGGGAGAGCTCCTGAGGTCAATGACATGACAGGGCATGCATCCTCACATACACACACACACACACACACACACACATACACAGGGAGCTGCCAAAGCCTTCCTGGGTACCACACCCGGGGAGAGACATTCCTCCCTCCTGAAAGCTGATCATGAGGAGAGCAGCAAGCAAAAGTCACAGAGAGAGGAGATGGACACTTGCTGCTGCATCACAGTATGGATTTGGCAGCACTTTGCTGGAAGACACCTCACTGTCCAATTACTTTCACACCATCCTTAAATCAAGTTGCATGAGCAGAGAAACATTCGATCACAACCTTCAGAATAGATGGGATAGCTCACTCTTTTGAAGACATAGGTAAAGACACAAAGGAAAAGATTCAGCTAGTAAAAATACGTAAAGTTTCTCTTTCTCCTTCCCTTCTGGCCTTTCTCCAGAGCTGGCTGGAGAGCACCCAAGCTTGGTAAAACACAGGAACCCCTACAGGCAATCTCTTCCAAGGGAGTCTGACCTTCCCTTTGATACAGCTATGCCTCTTTTCCTCCTCCCTGTGATGAGGTAGTCCTGCCACCCTCTAATCAAAACAAATATTTTTCAGCTCCTCAGAGGAGCAAACCAGGTTTTGCAAGGTCAAACACTGTCTTGTGGACTTGGTCAGTTAATCAGCTACTCCTTTAGTTAAAGAGGAGGGCACATCCTGACCCCCAAAGCATCCACCTCTCCAAAGGCAGTGCCTCTCCCCACTTGTACCTAAAATTTGGAACTAGTCCATGTGTCCACTGATGCACCCAGACTTCAGTATCTGTGTGGGATAGACACATATAGCCCATTGTTGGCTTGTAGCCACCCACAGTGGCTGTTGGCCACTTGACAGTGTGAGCTTACCTTCCCACAGCAGTTTTCTCTGCAGCACAGCACAAACATGCACCAGGCTGAAAGAGCTGGAAAGCCCCTTTCTTGCAGCTTCAATGGCCAAAACTTGGAGGACAGAGCCAAAATTGCTGGAGGGGAGGAACTAGAGGCAGCAGAAAGATCATCCTTTGCACACATGGTGAGAGCACTGGCTGCAGTTCTCACACCCCTGTAAATATTGCTCTAAACAGAAAATCAGTTTACTTCCACAAGATTAGTCTGTTTTGATGTTATTACTCAGCATGTGGCAGGTGAACTGAGAGTACAGATCCTCCTGTGATGTATTTGTAGCATTCTCTAGTACAATAGCACATGTTATTGGGATGGTAGAAGTGGGAGTGTGGAAAAAAAGGGCATGAAGTGTGACACCTAAAAATCACAAAAATATTAAGATATGCTAGAAATTACGGTGTTAATTTTAACATAATTTACTGAAACTGACATTATTTCATTATGTGGTTTTGTGCTGAGGATTTGATAGGCAAAAGAATTACTAGGAGGTGTATTTACACCCTGTAAACAGAGTAAAGCAAATTAAGACATATCCAAAGGGTAATACATTTAAATGAAAAGACATCTTCTTCATTACCCATCCATGCATACCAAAGTGAACCTCACCAGCTAGCAAAATCCTTTAAACTGCATAGATTTCTCTTGTTGAAGATTAATCCTGCTAATGGACACAATGGCATACACCTAAAAGAAGTATCAACAGAACTCTAATTCATCTGTGATGATACAGAAATTGCTAATTTGAAAAATGTCTGATACAGATTACAACATACTTAAATGGTTTTTGCTCCAACATGCATTAGAGATGTGGAAAATTCAGAGCCAACTGGCAACATTTGATTTATTTTTCAGAAAACTCTAGAGCCCTGTCATGTTATTAAGATGAATTCCAAATTCAGAAAGAGATTGATATGGTGTGTGAGGAAAGAGTTGGATGCCATGTCTGACTGCCATGTGACGTGAGAGAGACTATTTAATATATCCATTTGAGGTATTCCAGTTTCATTCCTCTGTTGTGACAGGGGAGCACAGAAAAAGTATCATGGGGTGGTGGGTTGTCTTGTTTTATACCACCAGCAAAGTGAAAAATAAATTAGAAATATGTTTGCCTTCTCATCATCAACAGTGACAGTTTAAGGAAAAGAGGAGCAATTCTCCAAAAGCTCTGGACACCATTACTCCATCATGTTGGTAGACTCACATATGCATAGTTTCAGAGCTCACCCATGCTGCATGAAATACTCTTATATCCTTAAATAATTTAGAAAAAATACATAGACACATTTGCTTTTCTCTGTGTTGATGTTATCCCTTCCAGAAATCTCAGAAATGTTGGCAATGCATACTGGGAGTTCAGGTGATGCAGAAATATTTAAACAAAGGAATTGGCACAAAGAAGTCGTTCTTACTTTCTTTAAACAAATTGTCTGCATCCTTTGTGGGTGGATAACACCGTGGATATGTATAACAAAGCAGCCAAAAGATTTTGGTGGCCTGACTGGCACTGAAACAGCAAATCACTGCAGGTCTTGACAGCATAACAGAGGTCATTAACAAACAGAAGAAACAGAAAGAAAACTATTTTCTAGCTTGTCCACCATAAGCAACCACTTTTCTCCGAGCAGGCAGGTAGCTCAGCCTTTCCTGCTTTCATTTTACTTTGGGGAAACAGACCACAAGCACAGTAGCAAGAATTTCTGGTTGCTGGAGCACTGGGAGGACAAGCCGGGCAACAAGCAAGTGCAGGGCATTGTTTCTGTGTCTCTTGAACCTCCTGTACTCTAATGTTACAGGCTGTGCTTCATGTACTGTGCAGCTGCTGTGGGGAGGATTGCTATTGATCATCTCCAGCTCACATGCAAAAATCCATATCATTATTTTGTTGGGTGTCTCCAGGGAGGGAAGTGGCACCAGGAGCAGATGGTAAGGGGGTAGCAGCTTTCTGAAAATCAAAGGTGACAGTTTTGCATGACTGAAATGCTTAGAGAGATTTCCAGCCCGCACTCTCCCACAGATGCAGACTATTCCAATTGCTGGACTGGAGTCTTGTGGGCAAGGTGAACCCAGAGGTGTGTGGGTGACAGCCTCTGGCTCCTGCCTGAAAGGGGGAAGCAAAGCAAGCCTGTGGCCTCCATCAGCTCTCTGCACTGAAATGATTTGAGGAAATTCCTCCCCTGGGGGCAATTGTGCACAATAGCTCGGAATCTCTGGGATTTGTTCCAGTGGAATTGATTCCCAATAGGCCCCACCACTCATCAGGGCTGGGCAGTGCATGCAGAGGGAATCCTGCCAATAATGCATGTGCAGGGATCTCTCCATGTACATTCATCCCCTTCCTGCTAAAAATTGTGTACATTTGAAATCAGCTCTGCTGCAGGTTGAGCAGCACAAGGGATTGAAGCATTTCCTCTCCATTCAAGGGCAATAGCAAATTCATCTGGCCTGTTGGTCACCAGCTGTGCCTAAAGAAGCCCCTCATTGATGAGCAACTCAACAAGGGTGCTCCAACACTGCTCCTGACCACCCCTCCCCTCTATCCAGGCTCGGCCGTGCTGTGGAATGATTCCTGGCCCTGCTCCATCCCCACCTCCCGTACGGACCTCACCACCTCCACCAGCTAAGACGGCTGAGGGCTGTCACCTTCCCCTGTTCCTGAGCACTGCATCACCTGCAGCCCTGCCCTGTGCCCCTCCAGCTGGGAAACTCTGGGCACACAGCGGTCACTCCACCCCTGCCTCAGCTGCTGCACTCATAGAGAGCTAATGACCCCACGTGTTTTTTCCAGAAAACTGACAGTGGAAACATAATCCCAAAAGGTGTCCCTCAGCAGCAGAAAGCCTACTTTTGCTTTGCTGCCTGCCTGCTTATATACCCTCCCACTTCATAAAATATGGAACTGTGACTGCAGCCACTGGTGTCTGTCAAGATTATGTGATTACACTAACTGCCTAATAAATGTATTTCTTTACATAACAGCTAAGCAGATGCTTCACACTCCAGCAAGCATTCAGCAGAGAAGAGGATCGTAACATCAACACAGATTAAAACCAGAGTACCACGGAAAAAATTTGTGCAACTCAGCCAGCTTCAATAGAAATTGTCTCTGGCCCATAGGATAGAGAGAATTTGTGAAATTATTAGCAGAGACAAGGGAAAGGAGGGACAAAAAGAGAAAGAGGAGCAAACATCTGTGCTGACTAAACTGGGCAGGAGAGCTGAGATGTGTTTTCAAGGGCGCTGAGTGTGCTTCAGCAGCAGTCCTTGCCTTTTCCCACAATGAGCTGCTATCTGCAGGGAAAAACTCAGCACAACAAAGCAGGCATAAGTGTACAGCTCCTATTCAGTGCCAAGGCTGGTTATCAGCAACGAGGCCCCGTATCCCACAGAGTACTTGTAAATTTACTGTCGGCTCTTTGTGATGTGCAGATAGGTTCATTGTGTGGTTATCTCTGTGGTAAGGACTGCCAGGGATTTGGGGGCTTTATGGTGTTGACTAAAGCCATGAAAATAAAATAAAAATAAAGGGCCTGGGGACTAAAAATATTAACCCTTTATGAACCAGGGGCACCACTTTTTCTTCCTGAGTAGGTTCTAGTGCAGAAGAAAAACAACCTGATCCATTAAGGGGAATTAATTTACATAATGCAGCCAAAGGCCTGAGCTGGGACATGGTGGGGACCTGGCTGCTTCCCAGCCAGGATGGTGAGATGTGTTAACACTGCCATTGGGGGCAGCTGTGCTATGAATTGGATCAGTGCCACAGTGACCCAAACCTGCTCCAGATGTGGCTTCCCCACTGTCTGAGCATGCCAGCTCCTTAGTCTGAAAGCACCAGAGGCAAAAAATGAGAGACAGAGGCATTAAATGCTACGAAACTCATCCTAAAGCCCCAGTGGTTCATAAGAGACCCACCACTTTCTCTGTGCCTGCCCTCACTCAGGAGCAGCCAGCAGTGGGGTGAAGCTCCAGACCCCCCACACCAGGCCAGGTTTGGGCAGACCCTGAGCCCCTGAGCCTTCTCCAGTGTGTCCAGCCACCCTGGTAGCTGCTCCCACCTCCTTCCACCTCACAGCATGGGGAGATGCTAAAACAGGACCATGGGGAGTCTGTGGAAGAGGTCTTCAAAATGGAAAGTGGACTTTGCTTAGCTTCAGAAGGAGTGTTTGCATATAATTTAGCAGGAAAGAGGAAAAAATGTTGAAATACAGTCTTCCAACGAGCAAATCCCAGGCTATCAACAGCCTCTGGAAAATTAAAATGTCCACAGTCTTTCCCCTCACAGAGTAGTAATTTTAATTAATTAGATAGATCACATCCTAATAAAAAGAAATTTTAAAAAATTAATAAAAATAAAATACAGTGGAGAATATCACATGACATGGACATCTGCAAATCGTATGACCCCACAGGCCTCATCAGGGGGATATGCACTAAAGTTGAGGGAGGGTTGTAAAAACAGGATCTTTGTAGAAACATTCTTTTATGTTCATATTCTTTCCTAGGAAAAGAAGTACAATTTCAAAGTGGAAAGCTTGAAGAAATCTACCTCAGTTATTAAGGAAGTTGTGTTTAATGTCTAGATTTGCATTTCATTTCAGCATTTTTGTAGCACCAGCAGAATTTCTTTGATAAAGCAATTTTTGTTAGAGGAATGACAGCTCTCTCTGAAAACACCTCCCTGAGAAGCATCTGGACACTGGGAAAAAAAAGAAAAAAAAAAGAAAAAAAAAAGAAAAAAAAAAAAAAAAAAAAGGTATTACAAAAAAGGCAGGGAAAAAAGTGTTTTTCCTATTGATCTGAAATTAATGATCTGCCACAGGGGGTTACAACTTTTCAGGTGCCTACAGACACATACTGCAGCTCTACCTTTGTGAGCCTGGATACTTAATCAGTTGGGAAAATGTTATCTGCCAGCCACAGAAAATGAATGTAAAATTTCTAAAAAGCAGCCCATGTATAAAATCTAACTGCTAAACAAAATAAAGATGCCTAGCAGAAGAAACTGAAAACTTGGGTGAATTGGAAGAACGACATCTCAGAATTCCGAAGCGCTGTGCAGGGAATGTGGGGTGAGGGCTGTGCTTTAGCATGAGGGAGCAGGATTGTTTGGGCAGTGGGGCAGGGGTATCCACAGCTCAATAACAGGCTGTGGGGGACACCTGCAGAAACTCTGACCATGCCAAACCCTCTTCAAACAGGGAATGAACACTTCCAGGTCTCACCAGGAAAATCTGATGTAGATATCTCTTTGGGGACTGTCTCCCTGAAAGCAAAATCTATCAGTCCTGCCAGTCCAGTGGAAGGTTTACAACTCATTTACAAACCTTTTCTGCTCCAAGGAAGGAAAACAGCACAGAAAGGCCAGCTTGCTAAAACAATCCTTATCAGTGGTGCAGAAAGTGATAAATACAAGCAAGTGGAATCTAACCGCTCATGGCTGGGGCAAGCAAGATATTTTCCCATTCTTTTTTCAAATTTCCAAAGAAGGAACATTTTCCAACAGGCCACAGCTCCCTGCAAGGCAGTCTGCAGGAAAATGGAGCAGCCACATCTTCCCCAGCAGTGCCAGAATCAGTGCAGGTCCCCTGGGATCACTCTCCAGCCTGTTCGCAGTTTGATCCCACTTAACTCAAGCAAAAATCAGAATATTTTGTTGCTAAACAGAACACAGAAGGCTGTTATGCAAATCATTCTTATACTAATGCACAGGCAAATGACTGAATTAGAGCAATAGGATTAGATGCTAAATTGTCAATACAATAGCTCAATTTAGAATATAGTAAAAATAAAAGAAAAAGGCTGACAGTGGAATTTTTGGTCTACCAGTCAAACATTTCAAGGAGTGACATCTTCTCTTTCTGTGGAAAATTCCCCTAGAGGAGGATAATGGACTAATTAAGGCAATTAAGGGTGAAGGCATCAGGAGCTTCCTACAAATCACAGGAAAAAAAGTGTTCAAGGCAGCGAGCCCTCTGCTTGACCAGCCCACGTTGCCCGCAGCGTGATGGGGACCACACTCAGCCCTTCTCCCCCAGCTGGGTCTCATCTCCCCCCGCCGGGTGGATGGAGCTGTCACCTGTCTTGCAAGGAGGTGGCCAGCCCCAGGCTCCATGCCATGCCATGCCAGGAGGCGTCTGGGGCACTCGGTCTGCAAGTCCAGAGAGGAGCTCTCTCTCACTCTTCTAGCCCCACAGAGGAAACAGCAATGCTTTCCAGTGGTGTTACAGTCCCAGGACCCTAAAACCTGTGCTTCTCCCCAGCTCTTCATGTAGTCCTTTCTTTCCCTTTCTGCTCTCCCTGGCTGCAGAGCGAGCCCAGCCTGCCTGTTTCACCTCCACACAGAGAAAGAGCAGTGAAAGTGCCTGATTGTCAAAGTACAGTACAAGTAGCACTAAGCTCTGATATAGCAATTTCTGTCTGAGACAATTTAGCTTTTGATCTCTGGATGCAGTTAATTGCTCGCTATGCAGACATTTGCAGAGGAAAAAACAATCACAAGCAATTTCAGAAGTGAGATGCTTGATGCTTAATCTTGCACCTGTCCTAAGAACTGAAATGGGTTTTTCTTAGTCTAGATCATGCTGCACAGAGCTGCAGATCAGCCAAAGGCAGAACATTTCAAATGTCAAATAGATGCAAATCCACTGCTCTCCCACATGATAAAAAGAGAAAGTCACAGTGATAAAGACAATAAGGTGTTCCATTCAATATATTCGCATTAACAGCATTCTTCCTGTCTTGAAAAATAAAGCAGTAAATCATATATAGAATAACTGGGGAAAAAACAGCTACATTTGTTGTTCATTTTGGTCTTTATTTTTCCTTCTTATGGGCAATTCTAGGACAGCAGAGAGCCAAGTCCTACTTCTCCAGGGAAAAAAGCCACCAATGTTACTTTCTGACAGGGAAGTGAGTAAGATGAGACAGGACAACTTCGAGTATACCACTCAAGGTTCAAATATCAGCACATAAAACAAGTTCTGGCAAAAAAACAACCTCTGACTAGCAGCTGGTTAGGTGTGTCTCAACCATAACTGCCCAGCTACAAAAGCAAGCTGTGACAGACATCCTGCTACCCACCACCAACGTGCTTATGTTCTTATGGGTGTAATAACCCATCCCAAACCCTTGAAAGCCTTGAGAAATGTCATAGCAAAGTCCCATTTACCCAAAAAACAGAGCCATCCAAGGCTTGCAGCCAAGGTTTCAGAGGGGCTGTGTGAAACAGGGCAAGTGCCCCTGCCTTGCTCCTGTGCTGCTGCCAGCCTGGGATGTGGCTGTGCCAGAAGGTGTAGCCATGCTGCCCAGTTTAACTTGCTCCCCACAGTTCTCTTCATTCAGTTTTCTCGACCCCCACCTCACTGGTATTCTGGCACCCCCAAAATGCAGAAGCAAAAGTGCAATTCTGCACCGCAGGAAAAGGCACTTCTCTTCCTCAGCTCCAAATCCAACAGACACCTTGCCCACTGAGCAGTGCTTGGATGCTTTTAGCAAACATTCCACAATGACTCAAGCTGTCTTTCACTTTTTCCTGAGCTAAAATATCATGATTTTATAAAAGTAGTCAGTTTTCCCCCGACAGCCCTAACAGAATTTTGTTTTAGTGCAGTGAACTATTGCAGCAGTTTTTCAGAGTCAAGACTAATTTTTTTAGCCTGAATAATATTTCATCAATGTAAACATTGTAAACATCACTATTTGCTTGTACCACCTTCTCCAGGCCTCTTAGGAAGGTGCTGAACACCAGACTCAGATCTTGTGTCTGAGGACCCCCTCCTTATGTAGGAGGTGCCTGTTCTTCCAGCCCTCACTTTTCTGGGGTTTAGTCCATAAGTAACTTCTCCTGTTCCATAGTAAGTGTCATTTGTTATGAGGCATTCTTGCTTGCCTAAGGTTCTGTTGAAGGCTACATAGCCTGAGCAAGCACAGTAGGTATGTCCATGGTATCCTTCCGAGAGTTCTTGTGGCTTTCAAGCCTGATCTTCCTCTCCACACCCGTGTTTCTTCCCAAACCTCAAACCAAATCTGACTACTGCAAATGAAATCTTTGACTGACCATTACTTCCCAGGATCACTCCTGAAGCCCTGTTCTAAACCTGGCATCACGTTCCCACTTCATCCCTCTAAACCCAGAGCTGATAGTAGCGCCAGATTACACATAGTTAGCAATTCAGAAAATTCTTATTTGTGATGTGTGTTTTTTCAGGACTCCTGTGTAAACACCATCTGGTGCTGAGAATTTGTTAATGTTTAGTTTATCAATTTGTCCTAACATGCCTTTTCCCAACACCTCCATTTGAGGTGGCTCCTCAGACTCCCTCCCCATTCACGGCATCTCCATCACAGTGAATGCCAATGCATGCAAAGAATTTGTACAGCTTTTTGGCAATGCCATTGCTGTCTGCCAGTGGATCTTTGCACACAGGGACCATTTATTGGCCCCAGTAGCTCCTTATCATCTCTATGAACCATGTACAGGTGCTGCACAGACAAACTGATCACGTTAGTATTTATACATCAGACAAACTTTAAATGCATCTATACTTCAAATACATGCTGCTAAGTTTACTATGAAAATTTCAGATGG